>NC_073726.1:18120983-18424013 GCF_023634155.1 Falco peregrinus
AACTCAACTGGCAAAATGATTGCAACCAGAGCTGGGCCTGCTAATGAACAAAACTGGGCTTAGTAGTCCGCGAGGATGAGTTGTGTTCATAAAGGTGGTGGAAATGTGTGGTTCTTTCTTACAGGTTTGTTGGGGTTGGACTAGACAGGGATATAGATGTTGCAGAAGCAGAAAAGCGCAGGAGTTACTGCTGGGCCTAAAAGATAAAGCTGCAAATTTTAGCACAACTATGCATGTGTAAGGCAGGGGTCATTTTTGCTTAATATGGGGCATCTTTGAACTGTAAGAAGTAGTTATTTTAGGGTCTGTAAGTACTACAGTTAAGTATCTTCTATTTTTATTTGCCCAACAGAAAAGAGAATGTCATTGTAAATTAACTGGCTTATTGGTTTCAGGCTCTCCTAGATGCTAGATTCATTTTTCAGCTGCTCTTACCCCATGAATATATAGTTGAAGCTACTAGGTGTTACATTTTACAGCATACTTTATAAACACTGTAATCCAGTCTTTGGTTAGGTTTCCATCTCTCCCAACCCATCTAGAATACAGAATAAATGCAAAGAGAATTAGAGGCAGATATTAAACTCTTGGCAATATAACTAATAAATATAAAAGCTGGGAAAAGATCCTGCACAGCAAAAATAAATTAGCATGATTAGCGTAGCATCTTTAAACTTTCTTTTTTTAATTGAAACAATTCCAGAATTAAAGTTACTTAAGGCTTGTCTTCAGGCCAGATTGACTGGAAAATGTTTCAATTTCAATAAACCACTGTTTCGTTTAGTCTAAAACTGGTAGGACGTGAAAAACTTCAACAAAACCTCATTTAAATATAGTAATGCCCAATTTCGGTAATGTAACATGTATAAACAAGATGTCCATCAGTTTACTTTGCAATTTTGAAAGATTTCCACTAAATACCCTGCAATCCTCTGAAGCATTTGAGAACCACAAATACTACGCAGTTATTTTGTCTGCTATTTAGAGAATAAATGCAACTTACTTTCTACTGTTATTTTATGCTAGTATTTTTTATTCCTGCTTCAGTGTGGTTGGTGCAGTAAAGCTTTTGCTCAGAGCTCAGCTAGAGCCTTTTGTTCGGTTGGCTACTGGTTGTGCCTTTGACCTGTGCTGGGGATTTACTGGTGCAAAACTGGAACATAATTTGGTTTGGGTTTGAAGCAGAATTTGATGTAATGTTTGTAATATTTGCATTCCATTTGCATCTTTACAGATTATACTTATGGGTAAAGTATGGATGCACATTTGAAAATCAGCTACTAGCTTTCTAGACACTAGCTAGACAGGTAATTTGCTGGTGAGAATAAAATCAGGATTTACAGGGGAACATTCGTGAAGTTTATCTGCTGCTGGTTTTGTTTTCTTTCCTCTAATATTAATTAGAATGACTGTATATTTTCAAATGTATCATTTCAGCTTTCAGTTTCTAATTGTGCAGTATTGAACGGCCAAGACTGCATTCAGGTCAGAGTTTGAATTTTTACTGACAAATGTAATTTGTACCATAAAAAACACATGAAAAGTCAAGACACAAATTTGCAATAACTGAAGAAAGTGGAAGTCAGGTTTATACACATCAAAGGAGTTACACTAGCAAAGAATTTGGTTCAGAGGCCGAACTGTGGCAACTCAAAAGGATTTGCCCTCTCTAAAGGGGCGATACAGACAACATGACTGCAATAAGGCATCAGTTTTCAGTTTCGTTCATTTAAACTATTTCTTTACCAGAAGTGCAGGCAGTTAGCCATGAAAGTGGCCAGACCAGGAACGTATTGTTCTGATGTTTATGCAGTAAAAAAACTCCAACCTCCATGTAGAAACCCTTCAGCCATTCTATCCCACTCTTCTGAAGTCTTGCAAAGACAGGGTGATATGAAATATGTTTCATTTACGATAAAACGTTCCCAGAGAAAATTCTGAGGGCATAAGCCACATTGCTGAAAATTGCAATGACTCAAGTGACCTCTTGTTCTGACAACTGCAATTTTAAGCCTGTGCTACTCTGATCTGTAATCAAGATAGGGAAAAAGAAACAGTGATGTGGGCAACATAGACGGGACTGGATTGCGTCAGAATATGGTATTTGTTTTCTTGGCTGACCCAATATAATACATAACTTTGAGATAAAGAGTAGTAAGAAAACTGTAAGGACATTTCCTTTCTCTTAACTTTATTCAGTTGCCCAATTGTTTCAAGTTGGTCACTTGCTTTCAGGATTGTTTGTATCGCACCAGTCTAAGGGTAGTCTTGCCACTGTGGAATCACAGTACTGAAAAGCTGGATCAGATTTCAAGACACTGGTGGTCCATTCCCTTTACACAGAGTTGGTCAGCTGTACTCTAGACCACCCTTAATGACAGTATGCCTAAGTGTTCTTAAAACTTCCAGTTTCCTAAAGCCTTCCTAGTCTATGGCCTCCTGAGCTCATCTGTTTTGTTTAACAATCCTCTAGGTTGGAAAGCATTTTCCTAACATCTACACTAAATCTGCCATGCTAAAAAATAAGCCAGTTATTTTTTTGTTTTTCTCTTGTGGCCACGTTTAAGAATTAACCTTGTGCTCTCATTTAAAGAGAGATTGTTTAATTTTTTAAAATCTACAATTAATTAAATATATTTTTAATATGATAAAATGCAGTAATACTGGTAGGATGAGGATTTGCTGATTTGGACCTAGTTAACAGTCTGTAGGCTCACTCTTCTTTCTCTGTGCCAGTCTACAAGTGTTCCTTTGCAATAAGAGAAACTCTCCTTTCTGCTGGATGAATGTCTGCCTGTATCTACATGCACTCATATAGCCATGAGTAAATTCAGTAACATCTTGCCCTGCTCTGAATTTTTACACTGATAAGGCAGATGTAGCAAGGACCTAGGGTGTTGGCAAGTTTCTGTGTTCAGTGAATTTGTCTCAGTGGAGTTTTATCCCACATAGTAACCCCTTACACAAGCTTAACCTCAAAATGAGTAGACCCTGCCATTGCTTAAAACTATGGAATCCTGTAAGACCACAGCAATGCTTTTGCAGATCAGGAAAAAATTTGATTCAATGTTTTAACCTCTTTAAAATATTTGTAAACACTAAAAGCCCACTTATATCATCATATAAAGCTGGATAAACCAAGTTCCGCTGAGTTAATCCTGAGTAACACTGCTGCCCGTAAAAACAAGTTTGACCTCAATGTGTATGACAGGATTAATCAATTAAAATGCATTCAGTATTTCAGAAACATTCAATACTATGTCAGTGGTAAATATTAATTTATTTAGATAATGTGGATTTTAGTTGACAGTGGAAAAAAGTATTTACCCCAGTGACCAACATTTGGTCTCGATCTGTTATGAACTGTAGCTCTGCAAAATGGCTGTGATCATCCTGCTCTTACTCTGGACTGTGTAGACGGAACTTAGTGCAAGCATAGTAAATGGGGATAGTA
Source organism: Falco peregrinus (assembly GCF_023634155.1). Classification (NCBI taxonomy): domain Eukaryota; kingdom Metazoa; phylum Chordata; class Aves; order Falconiformes; family Falconidae; genus Falco; species Falco peregrinus. Next base: position 18,124,438 of record NC_073726.1, read on the forward strand.
AAAAGCTTGGATTAATGAAAGCTCAAGACCAAGTCAACAAAACAAAACTAACTCCAAGAAATAACAAGTATGTTTCAGCAGATCCCTTTACTTCTGTCCCCCTGAATGCTTTGAAACAGGATTATCACATACATGGAGTGCACAATAGGTTTGTGTCCTTTAAAGGGGCGTTTATGGGGACTGGCAATAAATTCAGACTGCCCAGAATTTCAGGAATAATTAACAAAAAGGGATTTCTTTTACCTCATAGTTATGGAAAAATCTCCAATGTAAGCCATTTTGTCCAAGCTGCAGAACTGATGCTGCACTATCTTAATCAATTTGCAGAGATACCAGAGATCTCCAAAGTGAATATTTCTGCCGTTCTTTAGATCCTGTGACAGTTAACACCTTAATAATATTTCTGTAGCAGTATCATCTAACTGGTTAAATGCTGGCCAGATTCTATACCCTTAATCATTGTACATACCATCCCCTGGTAATAACTGAGAAGTGACTAGGGCTGTAAAGCGCAGACCTGGAAATTCTGCATTCCCTTAGCCTTTCTGCAGCTCTGAACATCCCTGGCAAGATGCAACATCATATTCCTGAGTGTGAACTTAGTGTGATAGCTTCCCCAAAGGCATCCACATAACACAGTCTTATTCTTTGGTTTCATACACTTTCATACAAACCTAAGTATTGTGTTTAAAATTCAGTGGGATTTTTCCAGACAATTCAAAATAAGTGGGTATTTCCATGTGGGACAGAGGAACAGAAGCAACACAAAATGGAAATAACCCCACATCTTGCACTTACTACTCTAATGGAAAACCCAAGCACTCAGTTTCCCAGTAAAACTTCTCAGTGCTAATTTTCATGCAAGCAAACTACTGCTTAGAGTGCTAATGTGTCTTTTGCTATGACTTCTGAGACATGTTTCACTGTTTTATGATATTCTTTTGTAGATGCAATAGCAACCTATCGCCTACATAAGATTACATTTTCAAAATGCAGTCTCTTTTAATGTATGCGCCATTGTTCTGGCAATTTGAATTGCATATAAAATTGCATAAGAATTTTTGCATTGTAAATTGGCTTTTAGTGTGCAAATTATAGTGCATGCACAGAAGTTTTGAGTAAAAACACTGGGAAAATAGACATAAAATGCATTTTTTAAAAATTAACTGATCAGGAGTTATGTGGAATATGCACAAATATGTAAGAAAGGGTAGATAAAATGTCATTTTTTTCACTGCTCATTTACATGTTTCACAAATGAAATAAAGTTCAATAAAATGCCAGATCAGCTTTTATTTTCCTTACTTTTAAGCTGCATTTTTAATAATTAAGGTTAGACATTTACTATCTAGTGCAGAATTGATCTTCTATAGACCTAGCTTTAAGCTGTTACTTTCAATGAAAGTTTTCCAGAGTAAAGACTTTGAGATTTGGTTCTCCCAAAACATGGCATACAGTTCTTGGATTAATTCCTTCGGCTTGAAATGGGCTTTGCTTCTCAAAACAAAGAAGGAATGGGATGGTATAGCTTTATTCTGTGCTTGCTGCAGTCACTAGGAAGTCTTCTACAGAACAGCGTCAACCTCATAGGGAACTTTATAACCAGTAATGAGCATTTTTTGCAGCAGAGCCTTGATTGCAAATTCTTCTTTGTATCAAACACACAGTCACCAAGCTATTTAAATACATTAGAGCTCTTCGGAGTTGCAAAAAACCCTCGAGTGGGCTTTGAATTATTTCCAAAGGGCCTTCAAGACTATCTATACACTTAAACTTGTTTTTGGAGCCCTGCAAATGCATTGTATTAATTTTTTATTAAATTTCTCCTGACTTGTTGTGCACACAGTACAAAAAATGAAAAGATGTTTTAATAATATAACTACAGACCTCTGAATGATAATCAAATATTAATAATCATCTTCTCCTTGTTCACTTTTGCTAGAGGCTAGGGAAATGAAGCCTTCTAGGTGCTGTTCTAAAATGGAAAGGCCATATGAGGAGAAAGTTCATATAAGTAGACTATACAAAATAATACAAAAAAGTAAACACCTTGGTCAAATGGATATGTTGGAGAAAAATCAACAAGACCTCTGTATGTGATGTGGTGTTTCACAAAGTTATTAAAGATCTTAGAGGTCAGTGGGCAAGGGTCATGCAGTGTTTATAGTATACTGATGTTTTCAAGTTTTTTAAAAGCTTAGGTTCCTCATCAAAGTCTTTGAAAGAAATTGTAGTATTATGTAATAAAAGAGAAAGTTCTCTTCAGGGTTCTTGGCTTCACAATGAAGGATGTTATGAGCAGTATCTGAAAATATCTGTACTAAAATGGATACTACTTGATAAACTAGCCATAAGCAATCTTGGATACACAGAGAAGATCCCAGTAATAAGTTTGAAAATGGTGGAGAACTATTCAGGATAGTCAAGTCTAAAGATGACAGCTGAAAATTGCAAATATTGAGCAGCTAGAATAGCTTCTGTATGAAGAAAGCCAAAATAGGTTTGTTCTAAACAGCTTACAAAAGAACATTTAAGGAGGGATTTGAGAGAGAACTCTGAAATTGTGAATGCAATGGAGGCTAGTCATCATCTTCTGTAATACAAGGAATTAGGAGGAATCAAATGACATCCTATCAGGCAACAGACTTAAAATGAACAAAGGGATGTACTTTTTCACATAACATATAATTACATTGTGGAACTCGATACCACAGAATGTTTTGGACAACAATTATATAGTGTCAAGAAGAGGAGCTGATAAATTTGCAGATACTGTTTGGTAACTATAGCACAGGAATGTCAAAGTATAAACTCTAATTAAGGGTCTCCTTCAGCTGCTGAGTGCTAATGCCTGTGGAGGACCACTCTATGGATGTGTCATCTCTTGCATTCATTCCTTTAGCATCTACTGTTGGCCACTTCAGAGACAGGTCACGGGTGGACATGGACCCAGACAGACTGTGACCTGACCTAGCATGATGAAAAAGTGTAACACTTTCTTCGATGACATTTTGGAAGGAAACACGATTAAATAAGTTTGCTGAAATTCACTCTTTGACCTCTGTGTAAAGCAAGTACCAGTACAAAAAATTAAGAAGCATAAAAATAGACCAATTGTTAATATTAGGGCTTTTAGTGACTATCAGTGAGTTACCATTAACTGATCATTATGGTGGGAGACCATTACCTATAGACTGCCCACCTATTGAATTTGAGGGGAGAGGAAAACTGGGAAGGATTTTAATTTGTGTTGTTAGTAGTTACATGTACAGCAGTACATGTCAGGTACATTCAACCGACCTATACTTTCCACACTCAATTCCTAATCCTTAGAATTTTATCTTATTTCAACTAACATTGTTGGAAAAAATCCTTTTCTGTTGAACTATTTCTCCTGATAGCAAAAATTACCTGAAAATGTTCTCTCCACCTGTCTCACAAACAGTTGTTTAAAATGTAGAAAGTAAGATGTGCTGGCTTTTTAAAGCTTGGTTCATGAATCTTTCTTACTCAACTTTAGTAGAAATGAAAGCCTTACTGAGCAGAAGTCTACATTTAGTAACCACCTACCATAATCCATTGAGAATGGTAGATTCAGAAAGTGGCAAGAAAATAATAACTGAAAATGTATTAACATAAACATTTCTGAAAGGTAGGTTCTTCTGTGAAGAACAAATGAGATCACTGGTAGGTCAAAATGGAGAAGTTTGTGTTAGACAAGTCTGTGATGAGCAATGTGTACAAAAATGACAACAAAAGGAGCGAGAGGATTAAGTATTTGGCATTCATAGGCCATAATCTACATCCAACTAAATTATGAAGTAATAATAATGAAAAATAATTAACTGACCTTTGAAAAGCTGTTTAAAAAAACCCAGCTTTTTGAGACAGATGTTTCACAGGTTTTCATGCAGAAGCTGAAAGTATTTTAAAATGTTAAAGCTTCTTTGTGCATTTTCTGCCAAGATGTATTACGGTATTTATGAGATTGATTTTGTTTCTGCCTTTGCAAATTACTGTTAATGACAGAATAAAAGTGCACATCAGAATCCCCCAATATTTATGTTCTTAAGCTCAAGTCTTTGTTTCTTGTGGCTGCACCACAAAGAACAGATTCAGAATTCAGCCGCTATTGATGTACTGTTAATAAACAACTGCCAAAGCCAAAGCCGATGCCGACTAGACTCCAGCAGCACTATCAGTAATTCCCCGTACCCCTTTTCCTGTGGTTGACCCAAATGAGTGTTCACGCTGGCTACCTCCATTCTTCCTCACAGAGTGTGTGGAACAAGAAATCTAAGCAGGGCTGATCTCCTCTGGCAGAAATACTGTACAGGAGAAAAGGCCACAAGTGTCTGCTCCCTCATTGTCCCCTGTTTCCTTTCCAGTTGTTGGCTGCACTGGAATCTCCTGCAGAGATGGGATTGCAGTTGCTGCTGGAGGGGTCTGCAATCAACATGTATTGTCATTTGGGATGTTTTTCAGCTTAAAATATGACATTCTGTAAATATAAACTAGGCTGTTCATTACTGATGCACTAAATTTCCTTAAGCCTTCAGGAGGTGAAATGAGAAGAATCTGTAATAAATACCTATACCCATGTATAACACTTCCTTTAGAAAAGCCAAGAAGTCGAAATCAATGGAGGCCTCAGCTTCTTGGTGATTGACTGCTTCTGCTGAGCTGACTGCTGAAAGCAGAGCATGCGCTGGAAAGCCTGATAACTCCTGAATGTGTGTGAAACAAGGGAAAATGCTACAGGTTTGTAAGCTGCTTCATAAGCAGCCCTTGGAGCAGCCTCGTGGCAGGAGTGGAGCAAAAAGGAGAACACTGATGCTGCGGTAGCAGAATTATGCTGAAGCAGAAAAAGAATTATTTCACATTGTCACTAGATGTCAGAAAGTTTATCTGTGGTCATTCAGCAACAGTCAAAAGCACCAGCCTCCTCCAACAGCAAGTCACGTTAGTAACAATAAGAAAACTTTCCATTCTTTGTTGTGAGACAAATGAAAATTATAATGTGTCTACAAGAACTCTGAAGAGAGACACAATGACAGGGATAGCAAGGATAACAGTCTGGACAAGTTCTGGGTAGGTGAACTGTATAAATAATTCCTAGAAAATGTTCTTGAGGAAGGTTTGGTTATCTCTGCTGCCAACTTTTATGTGAGAAAACTTAAAAGATCGAAAAATATAGCTTGTAATTTAATGTAAACATCCAGGTTTAGATTACATTTTGACAAACAGGTCTCACTTACTCATTTCAGAGTACAAGGATATTTAAAAGATGTAAGACCAAGGAGAAACAAAGGCACAATGCACTTACCATGACCTAAAAATAATCTGTCAAACATAGAAAGAAGCAATGCTATGCTTTTAAAGAAACAAAAAACCTTCTGGATGGCTGGTAGAATACTTCATCAATTCTTACAGGTACCTAAAATAAAAATAGAGAATTGACTGCAGGAAGTGGACTAGTCCTAAAAGAAAAGGAGACAGTTCTTCTGAGGAAAATGCGTACATCTGGGGAAAGTCCCAGAGAACTCCTGCTGGTATTGTGCTGACTGAAGAACATGCAAAAATAATAATTAAAAAAATCCAATACAAGACAGAAACAGAAGAAATTATTAAAGAGAATATTAAGGATAAACTTACAATAAGCCTGTGCTCATTTGTGAGGCAGCTAGCAGAGCCTGGAAGCATTTGGTAATGGATTTACATGAATGTAGAGGTGACCAGGACCCGCTCTGAATTGACTATTGTGCTAGTTTTATTAAAGAAATTCAGCTAAGCAATCTGTTAGTCAGCAAGAAAATCAATCATAACAGCACAGCATTAGCCAACAACATCTATGATAAAGCTGTTTCAGATAACAGAACATATTAAATATCTCAGGAATTTCAAATATTTTAAATGTATGGAAGTTTCATAGACACGCTTGCAGCCTGTATTATTCAGAGGTCAATGGACTTTGAAAACTATGTTGAAACAGCAAAGCAAACACCAAGGCAAATGAAAATGATTAAGCCCCTATCTTGGTTTGCTTCACAACAAAGCCACACCTCTGCATTCAAAAGAGCCTCATTCACATGCGTGATACAGACCAGGAAGAACAGCCTAGCAAAAACGCAGACATTTAAGGGTGGTCTTATGAATTCAACCACCTCTCATTATAGGAGTGCAACTTGGGATGACAAAAATGGCGAGGATAAAGAAAAGTAACTGTCTAACCAACCTTTAGATCCTACCAGCAAGCAGAGACAGGGGCAGCTCATTTGCAGACAATGAAAACGAGAACCACCAAATTATATAAAACCTATCTTTCAAGTCAGAGAAGCCACATTCACTTCAGATAAAAGAGGATATTCCAAGTAGGACTACCACCCTTCTGTTTTCTCATGAATACATCTTTCTCACTTAGAAAGCTTGTCTGGCACAGTATAGAGGAACTCTGTATTTATCTAAGATTTCAAGGTATGCAGCTGCCCTTTTCCTGGTAAATCTGATGGTTTTGCAATGACATACATTGTCATTGCATACACAGTTCCGAGTGGAAGCCTGACTTAGTTTTGGAAACCCTAGACATTCACAACACACTGGAGATTGTAGCTCCAGGTGTACATAGGGCTGATGTTTCCCCCAAAAGTGCGAGTGTGCGGGCACACTGTGATAGCACTGCCCGGAAATTCCATGCTCATTCTGCAAGTCCAACACAGAAGACTCTCATTGTGCACAATGACTCTACACTGACAGCGTGTAACCCCAATTCAAATCTGAATAATAGCAGAACAGGTAAGATCAGAGTTTCATCTAGCTCTGCACCTTGTCTCCAATAGTGACCACCAAGTGAGCGTCCTGAGAAGATTATAAGGACCCTCTAGAGACCTCTCCCAAAATATATTTTGAGTATATAGTGATCAGTTTTCCTAGGGCTTCCTAAACTAGAACCTGTAGTTTTGTATTGAATAGCCCTTGGTGTCCTTTTCTTCCATAAATTTATCAAATTCTATTTTGAATTCAGGTACATTCTTAACATCCACAGTGTCCTGTCGCAAGTTCTGCTGGTTAATTGTGTGACAAGACACAGCTCCTTTTGTTTGCCTGGAGGATGGTATCTTCTGGTTTCATTTGATATCTTCCAGATTTTGGATTGAAAGGTTTATTTCCTACTCACTTTGCTCAGGCCACTCCTGATTTTACTGATCTCTATCATATGACTTCTTAGTGCTTTTCACAACAAAAACCTCATCTGTTTTATTGTTCTTCCTGTAACCACTCTGCATCTTTAACCATACTTGCTGCACTTATCTGTATCTTTTACAGTACTTCTATATCTGTCTTCAGACGGATGCATAACTATAAACACTATTGAAGATGTGGATGTGTCATGTACTTATACAACAGCAAAAGGATATTTTACATTCTTGATTCCTTTTGTAGTAATTTCTAGCATTTTTTGCCTTCATTTTACATTCCTCTACAGTGAATTTTTGTTGCCTAGTCATTATGAGGTAGGAGGTTCTTATGTGAGTCTGCAATCAGCTGTAGTCTATATCACTATGACTAATTCAGAGTCATCCGCAAACATTTTCCTCCCTTTTTGACACTGTTTTCTGATCATTTGTGATCTGTGTTGAGCAACATAGACTTCAGCACAGAGCCATGTGGGACTCCACGTGTGATCTCTCTACTGTGAAAGGCAACTATTAATTCCTCTCCCTTCTTCCTATCTTCTGAACATTTCTTCTTGTCTGGTTATCTTCCTCAAGAGCCTTGAGAGAGACAGCTCTCTGAGTGCCTTCTGGAAATCCAGGCAGATGGTACCAAACAGACCTGTGTGGCCAACATGTTTTATTGACTCTGTCAGAGGACTTTGGTAGATTAGTGAAGCACGACTTCCCATTACAAAAGCTATGTTGACTCTTCTTCACTGTACCATATTTACCCCAATGTCTACTAATTTTGTTGTTTATTATCGTTTCTTCTGGTTTAACTGGTACAGGTTATTAGTTCAGAGTACTGAAGACCTGCCCTGGAGTCCTGCTTAAAAACTGGTGTCAGGATTACAAGCAGTAAGTTTAGCAATGGCTTCTCTAAGCTGTCATTTATGGGCGACGTGTTCGACGGTACACAGTTAGGCAGCTGGAGCTCTGTGCCTTTAAAATACACACAGGAGACAGCTCCAAGATGCTACGTCCATGCTACAGCGTGGCTTGAGCAGTGTTGCTGGGATCACTGCATTTGAGAAGCCTCTTCGTAAAAATCCTGCTGAGTGTTTGCTCTCCTGTGCGGATCTCCATTTCTGTGAGCAACACAGAAGACAGACAGACATGTTTCATTCAGAATGAAACAAGGCTAAAAAAAAAAAAAAAAAAGCTCAGGCAGCGTCTAGATTTGAGCTTAACCATAGATCAGGCTTTTCAGGAATGGTGAAAATTAATGGCATATTAAAAGACTATTTGGTTCTACTAGTTTTACAGTACTGTGATTATTGACTTCACTGGATTTGTATAATGGAAGTAAAGGCTAAAATTAAAAGCAGATTTAAACCTCAAGTACAGCTAATGTTGTGAGCGTTCTTCTTTAGCAGTTGTGTGTGGACCTGAGAGTAGTTTGGGTTTCTCTATATTTAGTATTCAAAGCATTCAGTCATGATATTACCTACTCATTGGCTTTTTTATGGAAAAAAAAAATCTGGTTTTATTATGATACAGGCTTTTGGGTTCTTGGTTGTTTGGGAGAAAAATAATGTAATCCAAAGAGTTCCTAATGGATTCTGCAGGTATTTCCAATAAAATAGTAGTAGATTTGATATATTAAATGTTTGTCAATTATGTATGTTATTCTGGGAGACTTCCTGGCCAGTTCTTCAGCAGATATATCCTTCCAGCATGCTGACACCATAGTAATTTGTAAAAAATACCAACAGTCTATCACAGGGCATGTACCATTACTTTAAAAAACATTAATGGAACAGATTTGCCTCATTTTTTTTTATACATTGCCTGTCATTAATGCTATCATAGATTAGAAGTATTCAAGTGTGCTCTCCATCATGCACTCTTTTGATTTGGCTTGAATGTTGTCTGTAATGAAAGGCACAACTTTGTCTTTGCTGCTCTGCCCACGTGCTCATGCCGTCTTTCTCTTTTGTGATGTTAGTTAGTAATTTCCATCCAGTTACAGCCTTTGATACATAGTGCTTTGAAAATGCTTAGTATATGCTATGATACATAATGATGATTTATATCTTGCTTATTTAGTGTTTGATATTACATCGATGGAGGAGGAAAAGCCATTCTCAATTTGTAAACACAAAGTCCCTGGACAATATAAGCATCCAGATGGCAGTGAGTATGAATTTTGCATTTTGATTGAGATAGTTAATATTGATGTGAAAACAACAAAAAAACCCCCGTGTTCGCAGAAAATTGCCTACTGACTATGCATCTGGCAATGTAGCAGGTACATCATTTATTTCACATACAGAGAACATGTTGTACTTAGGAAACATAACAAAGTATAATGGTTTCTGACTCTAATCAAAGCAGAGTTTCTTTGTGATGAATGGAAATCGAGGTGTTCCCTGCTTACAGAGTATAAATTGGTACAACAACCAGTAAGCAAAAAACCAGCAAGTGAGCGGTTTTACAGTTAAATAATTAACCAGAAAACATATATACAACCAATACTGCAACCAAGTTATGTTAATGCTGAAGTCTTAGCACTTTCAAGAGAGCATGCTCAAAAATGATAGCCAAATACATGTGCAAAATAGCTTTATGACTGATTTATTTGAGCAATTCCTGCATTTCTGTACATAAGAGCTCAATAAAAGGAGGAAAATAGATCATTTCAAAAGACCTGCACGCTACTTTTCTTCAATGAGTGATGCTGAAATGTAACAGCTGCATTGTTCTGTGCAGATTTCCTTTTATTGCCACTGAATCATTCTTTTCTTCCTCTTTCTATTTTAGTTCATAAATTTATAGATTTTACCATCCATTTTAGTTTGCTATGCAACTAAGAAGCACAAAGTCTGTACTATGAAAATGGGACAGTTTTAACTACTGAACATGCAATGCTAACATTTTTGATTCTTTGGATTCTTTTGTTCCATCAAATTTAATTCAACAAGTGTCAATATAGGTGCCAGCAGACAGAAATCAGCTTTTTAAAAAGAATATTCCGCCATAATAGTCCAGTTTGAGAAGCCAAAACTGTATGCCAGCATTTTTTAAAATGATCACATATGTTAGTATCTAGCTTCAATATTGATACTTATTTCTTCATAAAACAAAAACAAAGAAAAGGAGATAAATCTAACCTTTATAAACAGTCAGGAAATGCTTATCAATAACTAGTTACAGTAAGGAGAAGGAGATCAGATCAGGAATTGCAAGGTAAGTATGAAGCTGTATGAAGAAGGAGTGGGCTGTCCTTACAAGATGATCTTCTGGGTTGCTACTTGCAAGTTGAATGTCTCAGAATTCAGTCATGGGCAGAGTATCATTCAGTGGTTTTGTTCATCACCTTCACTAATGGTCAAAAATAATAATATACTAATGAAAATTTTGGCAGCAGAAGGATGTAGTATATCAAGAAGGGAGAAAGGCAATCCCTGAGGACATGAGGACTAAGAACAGGGTGGAAGTCAGAGTGAACTGCTTTAGACTGGAGGGCAATTCCTCTACAGGCCTTTGTCATGGTCTGTGTTTACACCTTGTAATCATCTTGTCATCTTCTAGATGGTGTAAAAATCCTTCCCCCTCAGAGCTTGCACATGAATGAGAACATGCACCATCTCTAATATATCGTGATTCCTCTTTCTCATGGCAGCTGCCTAAATTCTGCCCCTGCCATCCAGGATGCCCTTCATGAGGTTCTAGGCCAGAACTGTGTCTCCTGAACCCGGACATTCAGCTCATGGCCAAATCTGTCTGGACTTTTCTCCTTCCAGAGCCTCTAGGTTTCTGAGGAAGTTTCACACTCGGGGAGAGAATACCAGGAACCTTATTTACTTACTTACTTTCTCAGCATTTTCAGTGGGCCTGAGGTGCCAAGACTGAATGGTATGGACTGTTTCCTGCAGAAAGTGCCCTCCTTGAATGCTGGACCAGCTGACTTGGTTTCTAGGTCCTGTGTCAACACAAAATCTGTGGCAATGCCACTGCCTTGATTAGCTGTTAATGGAGAGTGTTATGAATGCTTATGGTTTATTGATATGTGTTGTGTTTCTAGTGTAATATGTGGTTTATGGTGGCAGTAATGACAGCTACCCATTAAGGTACCTTTGGCCATTCCTCGCTGCTGTTCTCAGGCAGCAAGCATAGATCCTGTAAGTGACATGCTGGTCTGCTCTTGCTTACCACTAAGCAGCAAAACTCTTAATGAAAAGCTTTCTCCTGTGTTTGCTTTTCCCTCTGAACTGCATCTGTTCGTTGTATCTTTTACTTTTTATCTATGGGAAGCCGTCCCAGACGTTAGGGAAGTTTTAAAATAATTTGGAACTTGAAACATATCTAATATTCCTTATCGAAGAAAAATTGATTCAGCTTAAAGAATTACTTAGATTCTCCAGCCTCAAAGAAGACCTGTTAGAAATTATTAGAAGTTTATGGTGTAAAAGGAGAGCAAAAGTGTAGCTTCTGTAATATAGTAAGACAAAGATGATTACAATGAAGAGATATTTTGCACAGGAAAAAATAACCTTGAAAAAATGAGTTTGGAAATAAGAAAAACCTCCAAGCATTATCACAGTGGGGTTTTGGAACAGTATTCTTATGTGAGCAGTGGAGACAATATGGTTTATTTTGAGATGAAGCTTGACAGTGTTATTAATCGAATTATATCCAAGTTTACATGTGATGGCAGGAGCTTGGACTTTTGCTGCTCTTTTCCAGTTCTTACCCTGTGTTCATCTGTTCCTAAAGTCAGGGGACAGTTGTGCCTAATTTCAGTCCTAGAGATTTAAGCTATACATGAGGCTTTTTTACTCTGTCACTAGCAGTTTGTCATGCTCCAAACCTGTTGTATGGCATCTGGCATACCTGATGGAGGTGGTGAAGTAACAAAGGCTAAGTGAATTGCCACATTTTTTCTACATTTTCATTAAGAACCTGATATGTGTCATGTCACAGTGTTTAGAACAGTACTGCAAATAGATTTCTGCAGAAGGGGAACTTCACTAATGGTTTGTGTATAAATATGTTTTGCTTGGTGGTATATATACTATATTTTGTTTGGAGGTATATATTGTTTTGTGTATATTTCTCGTGTACCTAAATAATTGTGAAGAATTCTTCCTTTTCTGAAAGACTTCCTTTCTTAGATAGACCTGATCAGCAATCAGAGAATTCATAAGGAAGCAAGGTCTGCAGGGGATCTTGCAGGTGAAATCCATATGATGGTCTTGAAGGCAATAGTATTAGATAAGTCTTTTACAGAAAAAACAGCTTCTCTGTTCTTCCTCAGTCTGTAAAGGCTTCCTGAGAACTCCTTATTCTTCTCAGAATAAGATGCCTAATCATTTCTAGATTTCACAGCCTGTATTTATTTATTCTTATGATAATGTCTTTTAGCTTAACTAGAACATCTTTCCCTTTGAGCTCTTCAATCCCTTGTTATATTTATAAAGCAGTCATGTCCCTTTTCAATGTTCATCTCCAAGTCCTTATTATTCTCTGGAAAGAGAGACTTTCCATTCTCCTTTTCAGGCTAGTAGCCCCTCTGGAAGTGACCACAATGTCATTACTGACATACTGATAAAGCAACATTAAAACTAATTTTATTTTAATTTTTCTGTCAGGTCTTGAAAAATTCAAGTTGAAAAATGAGTTTACAGAGAGAATTAGCTTTCCTACCTCTATTCAACCTGTTTATTTTTAGCTGAGTATTACTGAATATGGAAGCAGTCCAGTTTACATCCTGGTTTGATTTCCTGTTTACATGAGCCAGTCTGGTGTCACCATCATATTTCTGGACCAGTGTGGAAGCCTGTGTGCAGCCTTCCTTCCACCTCCAAGGAGAGCTGCCCTACACAATAGAACTATTGTTGTGCTCTCTGATAACAAAATAGGAATTTTGTTGAACACCGTGCATGTTGGGCTTATGTCACTTTATTAGATATGCACAGCTATAACAGCAAACCTGTCACTGAAATGTGGGAGAAAACTCACATTGGAGAGTGAAGTCAGAATTGTACCCATATTTGTTTGAAGTTAACATAAAACCAGACCAGGTTACATACAGGGTGGCTCCCCATGGTACAATTTTCACGGGCTTGAGCAGGAGGGGTGCCTTTAGTTTTCTTCTTCCCCCCTCCCCCCCCCCCCCCCATCTGTTTTTGTTTCCCAAGCTATAAAGCTCACTATTTTCCTTAAGAGACGATAAAAAATATTATTTTTTTAAAATCTAAAATAGTCAAGAAACTGAACTGGCCATTATGACTACTAATGGTCCTTACAGCAGGCATTTCACAGGAGCAACTCTTAGGAAACCGTTTCACCGGCATATCTAATGCATCAGGAGCAGCAGTCTCAGTCCTTGTTATTATTATTTTAATAGGATTTTCAGAATAAAATGGAATAGTATGTACATCCAGAGAATGCTAATGCCAGGTAAAAAAACCAACATTTAATCATTCTGGCTCACATTTTGCCTGATTGCTTTTAGTTTTATTTTCAGTAAAGATATGTTTTAGAGAAGTGGAAATATTTTAATTTGTATTGATTAATAGCCTGGGTTTGTTTAAGGATAATACAAATATTGCTATACTAATGGATAAGAACTGGTAACGAACAGATTCTTTTGTTCTTGAGGCTGATACACAAAACTAAACAATAAATGATGTGAAGCTCATTCAGTTTTTACGTTTCAGATTCATTGATGCAAGATTTTAGTACTAATAATTTTTGTTTGGTTTTGTTTGATACTGCAAACTTGATTGTTGTTCAATTACCTGTTTTCAAAATAATTTTTTGAATTACTACCTCCCAACAGAAAATCCAGATTCCTTCCCTGTGTCTTTTAAACATGCCGGGTTTTTTAATGATGCTTTTTCTGATACTTGCAGGCAAAGATTTGAAAGCACAAATAACTAGCATGCCCTGTGCGCAGACTTACCTTCTGCTGCTGGTATTTCCATTTCAGATGTGGCGCAGCCGTGCCTGGGGAATACCCTCAGTGAAAGCTTTGTCACAAGGAGGCAAATGAGGTTCCTCCAGAGCAGCCCACTGTAGTGCTGCAGCTGGCTGCTGGCCGGCAGCACACCAGGCCTGTGTCACATTGTCAAATGTACAGCGTAGTTGCAAGGTAGAAATATTCCTGCTTCAGGAATCATACATCCAATTTTAATAAGGTCAAAAAATACAGATGGAAAATGGCTCCTGATTTTCCTGATCTTATGTCCAGTAGTGCGATGTAGGTATCCTACTGAAATCAATATTCCTACATTGTGACATGTATAAATAAAGCATCAGGCCTTTCAGTGATTTACAATTAAACCATCAAAAAATAGCTATTGAAAGGACACACAGCAATTAATCTGGGGCCTGTATGCCGTTGATTTTAATACCGTTAAAATCTTGCAGAAAATATTCATTGTATTCGGATGCCCCCCCCTTTTTTCAACATTCACAAAAATAATTAAAAAATACCTCAATCAAGAGAGAATATATTTAATTAAATGAAAAATGTAAAAAGTTAAATAGAAAAATTTTAAGTGTGGACATTATTTCGCTGCTGTTTTCTTTTTAGAACTGGTTGTGGTAGAGGATTATGTTGATGACCATAACGTACACACTTATTTTTGTTTCAATTGCATGTTAGCAGTACCTAAAAACCACTTTAAATCTGAATGCTGCTACAGTAAGTACAGCAGCAAGAACAAAGTTTCTTCTATGTAAGGAAACTGTGTGCATATGGGGGGTGTGTGTGTGTATGTTACAGCTAGAGAGGAATCTAAATTATGCACTGATTATGAAACTCAATAATTACGATCTAAAATATTTATTAACTGTATAAGAAATGTCACAATTAAAGTGTTTTAGCAATATTGTGCAAAGAATCCCAGAAGATGGTAAGTAAATAAATAAAAACGAAGCAAGGCAGGTAAAATTACATTGTAGGAGTAGTATTTTCGGTGGTAAATATAGAAAAAGGAGTCTGTCATTGCCTAACAGAGTAATAGAGGAAAATGTCAAGAAATCCAGCAATCACGTGGCACTTAATTAATATGAATGGAACTTATTATACTGACATTGATCAGGTCTTTATGACTCATTTAAAATGAGATTAGCTTCAGGTTTAAATCAGAAATTCAATCTGTTTGTTGTATACAAAGGATAGTATGTATCTTCTTCAGATTTATTGTCTGTCATGTGGACAAAATACTCATGTGTTCAACATTAGTACTTTGAATATCCATGAGGACTGCTGTTTTTGTTAGCTTGTTACTTATGATCTAAGTGGCCAAATTGTAACTGAAGATCAGCCAGAAAACATGATACACTGTTTTTATCCTCTTTGGAAACAAAAGTGACTAAATGCCAAAATGTTTTGAGTGTCAGAGTATTCAAAAAGTACTTGATGCTGATACTCCTGAATGTTTCATTTAGCTATTTTCAGCCAGCATGAAACATTTTTACATTTGTGGAAACGTTGCATTTCAGTTTGTCAGATCAAAGACAAATGTTTCATTTGGACTTAGTTTTTATGTGTATCCTTGAGCTGTTCAACAGCTTCCTGGCTTTTATGCTCCACACTCCAGCTCTGTCATGTCCTGGGTCCCTGTCCCAAGTTGTACTGTCTTCAATGGTAAAGACATTTCTGCATCTGTAAGTATAACAATACATTGTTCTTGTCAGAAAGCAGAAAAACATTGGCAAAACTGTTTCCTGTGGAAAATTTAATTTATACAGAAACAGCATTTTCCATTGAAACAGCACATTTTTAGAAATCTTCCAACCAAATGCACTTAAAATATATTCCAGGAGTGTTATTTTAAAATCCATGAATGCTAATATCTATTTTTGATCCTAAATGATCCTGATTACAAAACTTTTTCAGACTCTCAGTATAGATAAAATTGAGGTTTCATGTACAGGATATATTGATTGTAACTTAGTTATAATTACAGTAATATGTTAGCAATTACCACCGTAACAAATATGTCACTCCAAGTAGGTAGTTAAAATCTAAGAGTCTGTAGATTACTGCAGAGGGGAGGAGAAACTGGTGGCAGTGAGCTATCATTGTAATCACACCAAATTACAAGGAACGTACAAAGTCTTGTGTTGCTGGACACATGAGGAATCAAACCATAGGAGATGATGCCCTTACTCAGAGCTACAGGGTTCTTTCAGCCTTCCCTCCCACCCCAGTTCTTTGATTTCTCCTGAAACACAGTTTTGGGTAGATATGCGCTAGGTTTTGAACATGGCTGCAAGCCATACAGACACTACAGTCAAACAGGTTTGAGGTGAGCCTGTGCTCCATCTCAGTCTTCAGGGACTCCTCTGAAGCTTGGTAAACTCGGCTGTGTGGTACTCCCGCCCATGGACTGGGCATAACCACGGCGTGCATGCCAGGAAACACATTTACCAGTTAACACATGCTTACCTTGCGGGAACGTGAGAGGCCACCTTTGCACAGAAAAAACTGGCTGTCTTCCTTTCCTGCAGCAGCTGGAGTAGTGCGTGGCAAGGCAAAACGAGATTAATAGCAGAGAACCTGCCAGTGATCTATCTACTTGCTTTTCTCCAAGGACCATGCTTGTGTGCATTGTTAAGACACAACCACAACTTTCTTTTACAGATTTGGGTTCCAACTTCCTGTTCTGTCTATAGGGTGAGTAATTGGCCCTGCGTCTCTCTTGCTTTTTCCACCTCGCCCCTACAGCTACACAAATACACACTCATGCACACATGCTAGATTGGTCAGATGTCTGGGTTTAACCCAGACAGTTTGAGTTTCAGATCAAAAGTCTTGGTTAAAGCACTGCTTTTGCTGCTGAAAGTTCAGGTTTCTGCGTTCACAGCCAAAATGAGACAGCCTCATGCAACATCTGCAGGGCTGCGGGAGATAAAACTGGTGCTATTGGGTTTGTGCTCAGGACTGGCAGCTCTCACAGGTACACATGCATATGCAAACAATGCTAGGCAAAGTTCTCCACCCAGCTATTTCTATTTTTTTTGTTTCATATATGCCTTTGTTTTGGTTAGCAACACATGCCTAGTCTGGGGGGCTCTTTTTTTCTTCTGAGATTATACATTCTTATCAGTTAATCCAAATGAAAACTCAGTTGCACTTGCTAGTCTACAGAAGTTTATTATAACGTAGTGATAGATTACAAATCAGGCCAGACTGATAACTGGATCCTTTCAATGTGAGGCAATAATGACATCAGATTCAAATACAATAAATCATGATCTTTCCTTCTCCCCTAATCAAGTCCCCTGTAACTCATATTGTGTGAATAAATGAGCGGAGTGAAGAAAACCATACTACATTCAAGACTTCATCAATGGGTTGCTTAGTCCCAAGTATCACTTTTCTAAAGCTACATGCCATCTGGCACTGGGAGCAGGTTTGCCAGGATAACTGCTGAGCAAACTAAGCAACCTTCCTGAAGCAGATGGCATTCAAGCAAGGTAGCATGAAAAAGGTTACATGATGATCCAAGTCACAGTTATCCTTGGTGATCTCTGTGCCCTATCTGTCTATCTACCTTGTTTCTGAATTTCCGTTTAATGCTGCTTTTTGGTAGGGGAGAAGGAGAAGGTTTGGAGGAGGAAAAGGAGAAGGAAAAGAGGAATTAAAGCAGCCATCTTTGTGGCTCTTCAGGGCTGATTGATTAGCTTCCTTATGGAGGCTGGTGCAAAGGACACGGAGAGGAGACTGAGGTCTGACAGTTGATGTGTTTGTGTGGGATGCTTAGGCTTCAGTAACTCTCAGCACAGAAGAACTGATGCCCTTTCCCCATTCTTTGATGTGTCCTTATGTCTGCTGTTACGTTAGGCTCTATGAACATCAACTGCTAAAAAATAATGCTTTTATAAAAGGCTGAAGTCTGCAGCATATCATGTGAGAATGCTAACCCTCTCAATTTT
The DNA here is from genome assembly GCF_023634155.1 of Falco peregrinus. Taxonomy (NCBI): domain Eukaryota; kingdom Metazoa; phylum Chordata; class Aves; order Falconiformes; family Falconidae; genus Falco; species Falco peregrinus. The sequence goes on from NC_073726.1 coordinate 18,142,548, forward strand.
CCAACCCGCTCCTCTACCAGAGATGACTGCTTCTATAGCAGATGCAGAAGAAAATGTGTGTCCATGCATCAGCAGCTACAGTTCAGCATCCTACACTGTAGCTCAAAACTTGTTTCCATTTAGGAAGATGATGAGTTGATGGACACGGAATTGGGCTGAGGATGGTAACATGCCATTTTGCTCATTCTGGTGTAGAGGTGGTGATCTTTGGCAGTCATCTAAAACAGTAATATCTTGCACCACCACAGGAAGACCAAGCTTTTATGTAGGTTTGTTTCAGTAGCAAAGCCAGCTTAATTGAATCATCTGAGAAGAAAGAAACACAGATTTTCTGTGGGTTTACACTGCAGCTGAATCAATTCCCTGAGCTGGTTCGATGTATTGTCCAACAAGCAGTTGTGCCGGTGTGACTACAAGCGCAGCACAGTGCAGTGGGTGGAAACGAGTAGTAGAAACATGCAGTTTGGTAGGAGTGCCTTCAGTGGGTTATGCTTCTCATCACAGACCTTCATCATTAATCTGTGTGACAAAGTTTTATTGGATCAACTGCATCAGTAAAGGCTATGTAGTTCTTCACCAATAAAATTACACTTGAAAAGACTTTACTTAGTATATTTGTTATGCTATAGGGCTATACACGCACACACCTCTGAAATTATTTTGCTTTGCTGAAGCACAGGTTATAAACATAACCAAGGCGCCGCACAGGAAGATGTTTTAATGTTTAACTATTTCACGTAAAAGGCAGGAATAGGCTTTTTACCATGCTGGCTCGTCATGTTTTGACATTGCCAAAACATCCAACATCGGGTAAGAAAGACATTTTAAAGCGTTTCCCAGCGGGAAGGCCCGAGGTGCCCGCAGCCCCCGCGGCTGGGGCGCAGAGGGGAGCGGGGCGCAGAGGGGAGCGGGGCGCAGAGGGGAGCGGGGCGCCGCCGCCTGTCAGACGCGCCCAGCCCGCCCCGCCCCGAGCTCCCCGCGGCCCCCGGCCCTGTGCGGGCACCCACCGCCGGCGCTTCCGCGTCCCATCTTCGCGTGCCGACATCTTTATTAAGTGTGTGTGTGTATATATGTATATACATACACACATACCCGTGGGGAGCAGTGCCCACACACGAGTCCGCGCCCGGCCTGTCACCTGCCCGGCCCGCCATCTTCCTGCCGCCCGGCTTTTACCACAGCGGCGCCCGCGGCCCGGCCCCGCGGGGAGCCCTTGGCCCCGCCTCGGTCACCGCCACCCGCAGGGACCCGCGGGCACTTTCCACGGCTTCGGCCTTCCCACCCGAGGAGGAAGTCCTTTTCCTCCGGGCGCTTCAGGAGGACGCTTCGTGAGGAGGCGACAATCCCCAGCCCCCTAGCCCTCCCCCGCTGCGGGCCGCCGAGGGCGGGGGACGCAGCCGTGGCGCGACTACAGGTCCCGACATGCCGCAGCGCCGGTCGCTGCCTCCCGGCCCCAGAGCTGTAGGCACCCACCGCCGCCCCATTGTACTCTAGCCAGAGGAAACCGCACTTCGCTGCGCTCAGCCTCCCCTCCCCCCCCACCTTCCAAGTGGTCCCTTCCAGAGCTCCATTCGGCGCCCTGCGGAAGGTCCCATCCGTGGGAAACGGGAGGGGCTGGCGGCGCGGGGCGCGGCGAAGAGCGCAACGATTTCTCCCTCGAGGCTGGGCTAGCCGCTGATTGGCGTGCGCCGTCACCAGTAGGACGAGGAGGCCGTCAGGAGAGCCAATGGACGAGCGGCAAGGGCGGGCCGATTCCCGAGGAGGGGCGGGCGTAGGAAACGCCGGAGGAGCGGGAGCCGCGCCTGCGCGGGGGGAGGAGGTGGGGACTTCGTCGTGTCCCTGTGTCGGCGGCGGCGTCCAGGGAGGGTCGGGCAGAGGGAGGGGAGGATGGAGCGGGCGGTCGAGCGGCCGTAAGCGGGGTGGGGAGCCGTGCCGCGCCAGCAGGCCGCGGGGCAGGCCCGGGGGCTGGGAGAGGCGAGGCAGGGCAGGCAGCCGGGTGTCGGGCTTGTGCGGCGGGGGGGGCTGGTAGACGGAGAGCGGGCGGGCGGCCGGGGCTGGGGCTCCCGCTCCGCAGGGCGGCCGGCGGGGCAGGATGAGCCAGGAGGAGATCCTGAGGAAATTCATTAAGCGAGTCCAGGCCATGAAGGACACGGACCACAATGGGGAGGACAACTTCGCCAGCGACTTCATGGTGAGGGGCGGCGGCGGTGCCGGAGGGGCGGGCAGGGCTCCCGCCTCCCCTCGGGGCGTGGGGGGGAGTCCCGCCGAGGTGCCGGGCTGCCCCTGCAGCCCCTTCCCCATCCGCCTGTGAGCATCGCTTCCCTGGGAGTGACCTGCTATTGTGTAGCCCGGGAGCTCGGCCGGCTCCCCCGTGCCCCCCACCACTTTCCGAGCTCGGCGCGGCGAGGGGGGGGGGGGAGGTGGCCGCCTTAATTTGCCCCTCTTCCTGCCCCCACCCCCCGGGAGGGTTTGTCACCGCAGCCCTCTGCCCCGGCCCTCCTCTGCTGCTGAGGAGATGGCAGGGGATCGGCTGTTGCAAAATTAAACGAAAGCCCCTCCTCCCCCCCCCCCCCCCGCCCCCCCCCTTCCTTCCCTGAGCAGATAAAGGGGACAGAGGCGGCTCGGGGAGGGCTCTTAGCGCTTCCTCTCCCCTGCAGCCCCTTTTCTGGCGGGGTTGCCATGTATAATGTCATCTGGGGATAATCAGGCACTCCTTCCCTCCTTTCCCCCTTCATCTGCCCCTGTAGCTGCCTGCTTGAGCTCTCTCTTCTTTCTGAGATGTGTTAAACGTATTGAATAGTCCTTGGAGGAATATTCATCTTCCCTTCCCTAACATCTCCCTTCGCTCCCCATCCCCCATCGCAGCCCTGCCTGTATCCCTCGTCCTTTCTTCCTTCCAGATCAGTTCACCGTCAGCCTTTGGTTAACGTGTGTGCTCTGGGGAAGAATTTATTGGAGAATTAGCTCTTTTCCTGGTTTGTTTTAGCTGTTTAATCGAGCTGCTCAAATGTTTGAGGAGATTTATCTTTTGAATAGACGGTCTGAGCTGTGAACAATAATTTTGATTGGGCAGATGTCACTGGCACTTTTCAGTATTGTTTAAATACTTCACATCAAAATACGGTTTGACCTACAGAAGAGCTGAAGATGAGCGGGTTAGCAACCTCTGTATACGCGTATCTCTGTAGCTTTATTATCTGGTGCTATTTGGGATTAAACCTACATTGTTAGCCTTTTAAGCTGTCGGTCTCTGCTAGTGGTCTGGGAACAAAAAAAACCCACCCCAAAACCTCAATGTAAGTGTCGCACGGGAGATAGTCTGAAATGTGGGGAGGAGGCCACGGATGTTGTGCAAGGCGGAGGGTTTGGGAGTGCTGGCAGGTCCAGGGGTGGAAGAGGAAGTGGAGTGGACTTTGGGAAGTAACGAGTTCATCCAGGGTGGGGTGGGAGCCCGTGGGAAATCGGCCACGCTCTTTGGGCAGGATTTTGCAAATACTGAAAGTATGCTGCTGAAACATCTGAGCGTGTGGGAAAGGAAGAGAGAAATATGTGAGATGAAATATGTAATATGTAAATGGCGTTGGAGCAATAGGACACATCTAAATCTGTTTTGCTGAACAGAGCATCTTTACACAAGAATTTAAAGGGTAAATACTTTGACAGGACAGTTGGACAGTTTAGTTAAGTGATAGTTTTAGTAATATAATTGTTACTAAACACAAATTGATGTCTTGTACTGATGGGTCTGTCTTGTTCACGTAACTACGTGTACCTTACAGTAAGGGTGGCCTAGACTAGTGGAAAACGGAGGATTTTTTTAATAGCCTTTATGTTAAATACTTTGTATAGATCTCCTAACCCACTTCTGCCATTTTGTATCTGATAAATAGCTTAATGTTGTAGCCTTCTTATAGTTGAATCGTATACAGTAGTTTTGTCATCCTTTCTTCTAAGTAGTGGCACCTCTGTACGGAAAAATAGCTTTTGTTTCAATTTCTCTATCGACAGCTCGTTGTTTCTATAGCTGTCCACTGTATAGTCAGTACGCTTTCTCATTGCTTTTATAGAGCAGCAAGGAAAGAATGCTGCTAGAAAATGGGAAAATAAGATTGTAGGAACTGATTGTCAAGGCATTTTGGGTGAAAGGTGTATTACCTGAAATGATGCTAAATGCTGTGGAAAATACTGTGTTCAAAATTTCTTTTGTCCTTTTAACGCTTTGTATTCCAAACATTCATACTTGATTTTTGTATAATAAATTATAGGAAAACCAGGAAACTAGGATGCTGATCTTTGGCATTAATAGTCACATAAGTCTCAATATTCATCTCTATTTAGTAAAGCAGATGCAGATTAGTGTGGCGACCAGAATTGTAATTGCTGATTTCTTGGGTTTGGATTTTTTTCCCACTGTGAACATGCTAGGGTATTGTGTTGATTTTTTGTGTATGTGTTTTGGAGTGGTGGATTGTGTTTGATTTTGATTTTTTTCTTTAAACAGAGCCATGCTTAGGTGCTGTTTAAAATGATTGAAAAGGGAGACGACAGGTGAAGGGGGTAAAACTTCAGTATTCTGTTTTCTTCAAGACTTAGAGATTTTTCGGCAGGGGAAGGGAGGAAGTTGTATTTTCTCATTTCAGTGCAGGATGTACTGTTCCTGTGAAGCAGTGGCAAATTTGTGGAATAGGAATTGCTGTTACTCTTCGCTTCACTTCCAAGTCAAAATGGAATCTAAAATAGGTATGAAATAGTGGGTAAATGCAATTGAAAACAATTCTTTATTTTCACATCTTTATTACCTTTGAATGTGTTGAGTAATAGGCTTACAGAATTATATTTAGGCCTGAGTGAATGAACTAAAAGTACTTGACAGATGGGGGCCAGGGAGTGCTGGAAAAGAGGGTAGAGAAGCTAGAGTTATGTGCAGGTAGACTGAGTAGTCTGACTGTTACTGAAAGTCCATAGCGTAGATGACTAAGACTGCTATTTAATACTGCTATTGACATACCTGAAAACATATTCTACTTGGAAGGTGGAAAACTGATTATTCCCCCTCAACTCTCATCTTATGAGATAGATTGTACTGGAGGGCGAGCAGGACTTAGTAGGAAATCACTTCAGCACTATAGGTGTACATAGTTAGGTTTAAATGAAGGAGATTGTTTGAAAAGAGTATAGGCTTTGTGTTTTGCTGGTAAGCATGTATCTGCGGATATAGGGGCAAGTGGGCTTTTTCGTAAAATAATGTCGGTTAGGATTTTACTCGTATGGTTACAATACATCCAAGAGTATACTTTTTCCTTGATTTCTGCTGACATTGCTGTTTAGGCAAAAGGAAGTAAGTATAGATTGCTTCCTCTTGGTGTTTCATGTTGTATGAATACAACCAGCACGGTCTAGATTCTGATTTTCTCTAATGAACATGTGTCTTAAATCAGACAAGGGTAGGAAGTCAAAGCTCCGTATGGAGGCAAAGAAAACAATTTTTCTAGATTTTAGAAAGACCTCATTAAATATTTTTGCTGGGTTTTAGTTTAATGTTTCCACAACTAACACATTTTTGGGTTTTTATGTGATTTTTTTTGTCTCAACAAAAGCATTCTGATGCTCCCATTTCTATTGTTTGTCTGGTGTAGACTACCACTGTTAAAGAGCATGAATGGTGTAAAGCTTTACCTTAAAAAATCAGATGTTATGTTTCAAATGTTTTGTGGTCTATGACATCTTGCTTAATCTTTTGGTTTATATCTCTGGCTAATCTGTTGTTACGGAAGACAGAGAATGGTTGGAAGTGTTTGTGGTGTTTGCAGTGGGTACTGTGTAGGGGACCCGCAGCTGTTGTCTGGAGGTAGCGGTGTCAAAATGATCCTGTCGTAGATCATCAGTCCAAATAATACTGATTTTTAACAACTTTGGAAGGAGTTACTAGGTAGCTATGTCTGGTGTCAGATCTTTTTACACCTTTCTTTCAAGAGGACACTGGTAACTAACTCAAACAACTGAATATTGTGTATCTGTGTTCTGTTCAGTCCATCTAAGCTGGAACCCTTAATCTGGGAATAGTAAAGAACTTGATGTGCTGTTTTCTAAAGTATGAAAGAGGGTTTGAACAGGTCATTGATTTGAAAGGGGTAAAAAGGTAGTTTCTGTGCTTTTAATCTCTTAATGTTTTTAATTTTAAGTACTTCGTTTTGTGAAAGTCCTGTTTGAAAAAACGGGAGGTGTGGAACGTGCTTGACTTCTAAGGGTAAAAGCTAAGTTGATCATAAGCAGTGCTAGGCCAGATGTTACAAAACTTGCCTTCCCTAGTTTTTTTGTCTCATTTCTCAGGAAAGCGCGTCTTTTCTAAAATGTCCAAGACTACTAAAAGTGAATTGGCAATCTAGACTATTCTAAATCACTGATCAAGACTACTAGGATATGTAGCGAACATCCCAGTACTAATGGCAATCATGACACTGATTTTGTTCCAATTCCTGTACATTCTGGAATAGCATTAAAGATATTGCTATATTCAACCATAGCCCTTGGGAAACAACCTTCTTAAAAGCTCATCTGTATATTAATGTGCGTTTGTGTAAATCTTTCTGATTCAGATACCACTAATGCACCTTTTGAGTATCTGTGAAGATATTTTTCAAATTTATAAGGCAAGCATATAAACTGGAAACTTAGTGAAGAAAGATAGAGTATTATATCTCTCTGCATTACTTTAAGCTTAAGAAAAGATAGCACTGTGTAGACATTTTTGGAAATGATGTTTTCTAGTATTTATTTACATAATGAATTGTTTCATGCTTGTAGCACATAGTTTGAAACATGAACTCTCAACTTAGGCTTTATTGTATATGTTATACGATATGCTGTCTTTTCAAGAGAAAAAAAATATTAAACTAGGAAAAACACTTTGGTAGAATCAGCTAGATGATAAACTGTTTCTTGAAACTTCAAAACTAAGATTTAATTGGTGTAAGTATAGGTCTGCATGAAACTCCTGGGGGCTTTTGAATGAACATCAACAGTTCCGAGCACTTCTCTTCCCTTAAGGGTGATAGAAAAAGTAACTGGAGAAAATGACTCGTATATATGTTGTACATCTGGTCTGTTATAAGAAGCTCTGCTTTTAGAGATGTGTTAATAGGCCACAGGCAATTGTCACTTTAGATGTGCTTTAAGCCTTTTTATAATTTCAGGGTAAAAAATGGGTCCTGTTACTACTCATCTTCTGTATTATGCTTTAATTTTAGTGTTGGTGTGTTTTTTAAGTTTTATTTCCATTAACCATATTTCAGCTAGATGCTGTTAATTTGATTGGGGGACACACACATCAACAGATTACTTCATTGTGTGCAGTGACAGTCATCCAGGCCGTTCATAAAGCTTTATTTACATAGGCTACATCTGGCTGGAGCAGTATGACTGAATAGTAACTTCAATAACCCTTAACTTCAGAGGCTTCTGAAATTTTGTGAAATACCATTGTTTAAGTGTTATCCAAAAACACAACTTGCTGTGAACAACCATTCAGTTTAAAATATTCAGCTTTTTTGTCCCCTTCTTAGGAAATGAGAGCTGTTCCTGTTGTTTCCAAGATGCCATTCAGAATTTTCATAGAGGCAGTTGACTAGAACCACAAAGCTGCTGTAGTGACCCTGGGGTATAAGAACTTGGAAACTCTGCCTAAAATTGCGGTAGTTTTTTCAGCTAAATGAAACTAAAACAAATCAGGCAATTCTCTGGGTTGTGTCAAATAGGTTGCCTGGTAGTAAGTTCTGTTTGCTCAGTCTCTAAAGATAGCAGCATGTAAGTCTGCTGTTCTTATGGAATAGAGGTGTTGTATACTGATTTTGTTGAATATTATAGAATTTTTCAGAAGGAACAAACTGTAATCTTGACCTTGCACTTCATGGCATACTATATACACTCCAAATAATTTAAATAGCATGTCAAATACATACTTTGCTTATAGTCAGATCTCAATCCTACAGTGCCTTTTGCTGTATATAGTTATATACGTATATAGGTATTTAGGTATCTCTATATATAGATATCTCATGTGACCATAGTTCGTCAACCCTAGACCCTAATCTGTAGTTCTGTAGATCTATGTACATGCAGACACATAGGTATATACCTGGATGTATGCTTATATACTGCTCCGCATATTTGTGTGACTGATTGCTATAGCACAACTTTCTTCTTTTGGAGTGTACGTCATTTACTTTAAAACTTCAATAGGTTGAGGGTATTTTTCCTTGATGATGTTATCACTAAATAGAAGCTTAATAGAAGGATAGCGAAATAGAAGTTATAGCTAAATAGAAGCCAGGGAAAGGTTAACCTGAAATTTACTTGTCTGATGTGTATGCATTTGTTAATAGTAAGTGTAATAAAAGACCAAGGCTTTTAACTTCATCTTAAAGCTATTGATTTGTAGTAAATGGACATTCTGGTTGATATTTTTCACCGTTACTATTTAAGATTTGTGGATTTTATATTGTGTACTGCTACAGTTGCACTGTAATATGCTTAGTAGCTAAGACATTTTGGCATAGGGAAAATAATAACGCACTTGTTAGCACTGGCAAAAGGTGGAACTATAGTAGTGCCCTGAGTACACATTTGTAGAACTGAAATCAGAAGCTGGATGATGTTGTTTTTCTTGGGTTTATAAAATGGCCTTTAGTTAGGGAGAGGCATTGGTGTAAAAGGTCAGATACAGAATTGAGTAAGGCGTAACTTCACTGGGTAGTGCACAAGGTCTTTGTGCTCTTAGGAAGCGCGGTGTTTGCATCCTGATATTTTCTTCTGGCTGTTCTACTCCACAATTGCTATGGTTATGCCAGGGCAGGTTTGGATAACTCAGCTGTGTATATTTGCCCTAAATGAAGCATGGATATGCATTTCTATTTCTGTTAACTAGCATGTGAACATTGCAAAGAGATTAAGCTCGTTGTTTTCCTGCTTCATCTGGCAAAAAACTTGCCAATGTAAACTTAACTCATTAATTATTTGTTCAAATTTGGACAGTTAGGACATGTTCACAGAAGGAGAGTGCTCTGGTACAGCTGTGGACTTCTTGATCCAGAACTGGGAGCCTCAGAGAGCAGCTTATTGTTGAAGAGTACTGTCTTGAGTCCCTCTGCATCTTTGAGAAACAAAATTGTGTTCAGACTGTATGCTATTGAGACAGTACAAGTACAAGTAGCTGGTAGCTTTACTATGGAAGCTGAGAGTGCAACAGGAAGGTAAGGGAAGAGCTGTAAGAGGAGAAGAGCGTGGTGAAGTCTGTCAGACTTCAGGACCATTGTTCTGCGTTGAGAACCAGAAGTATCTTTGGATACTGATGTCAGGATGTTTCAGCCACTGCGAGGTTTGTGTAGGAAAAATTACTGCTTGTCTCTCTGAGGGCCTTGTTCTAGCTACCCTTTTGCTATCAGCTTTGGAATGAAGAAGTTCTTACACAGCTAAAAAGATAGAGAAATAAGTTTCCCAAAAGGTACCAGCTAAATAGAGGTATAAATGGATGACCTAGTTTGGTTGACCTAATTTTTCCTCTTATCTATCTTCCTACAAACCGATACTTCTAATTTCTTTAAAAGGTAATTTCATTGGTGGTAATCAATTTTTGGGAAGACTTAAAGGCAATAGTGTTCTAATGGAAGTGTCTTATGAAAGAAAAGCCTAGAAGAATTGAATTATCAGCTGTAAAAAGTAGCAAGCTGGTGTAGCCAGTTACTTTAGTGGGGGAAAATATCTAGCTGTTGTGAGAGGACTATGAATGATGTTGCCTCATGGGCTAGACATGTTGTTAGGAGCAAGTGCAAATAAAGATACATTTCATTCATTCAGATTTCTAGAAAGAAACATCAGTGATTTTGAAGGAAACCCTACCATGATGCTTCTGACCATTAATTTTTTAAATTTATTTTGTTGGAGCTCCCTTAGTTCAGTAAAAAGAATGGAATTGCTTAGTGTTAGGAATGCGCCAAGGGCAACTACATTAGTAGACTGAAAGTTGTAAGTGCTGTACGAATCAGTTGGCTTGTTCAATTTTTAATTTGCTATCATTTAGAGAAATCCTGTTGCAGTTATTAAGTGTTCATAAGCATATCCATATAATTTAGTTTCCTTTCTCTTTGGAGGAAGTGCCGTACTCTCTATTTTTTATATGTTGGAGAACAGGGCTTGATTGTTAAATGTTATGGAAATGTATTAGTTTTAATTGTACAGTCTTAGCTATGAGTTTTGGTGTCTGAAGTCATGGATTGGAAAGCATTAGTTTCTAAGGAGGAGTTATTTGAAACCATATTGCTTTAAAGAACATACACACTACTTTAATCTTTTATTTAGTTATAATACTGAACTTGTCGATTCAAACTTTTTTACATTAACTTCCTCCTTATGTAGTCTTGTAAGTTGTAGCTGGTTTTGTTTGTTTTTATAAGGTCAGAATACAGTGGTGTCCTCTTAAACAATTTTGTTGTCTTGCTGCATTTGTCTGTCTTCTTGTTCTTACTGCCTCATGTGGATGACATCTGCTTTTTGTTTTTCATCTGAAAACACACAGATGTTTTTTATTGTTTGTGATCACAGGAAGAACAGCTCCTGTGGATCAGTGAGATTGAGAGCAGTTCTTTGGTTCTGAACAGGTAGATGGCGTTTTTTCAGCTGTGTAGTTGGGCTACAGTGGGAGCAAGGGGCCAGGACTTTTTCTTCTGGACAGCTAATACAGGGCAAGCAATGGGAAGCTGAAAAGAATGTGGCACATCAGTGGCATTGTCTCATCTTGTGCTTTTATTTGGGTTGGGCAGTTAGCACCTCTGCTGTCATTGCTATCTTTCATATCTGCTATGGGGTCAATATCATGGATGAGAAATTTATTTTCTGTGTTGAGCTGGATGTCTACAGCTGTTTAGACAAGGTTTTAGTTCATGCAGGTTTTGGCTGGACTTTAGACACCAATAGGCATGAGTCCTAGCTACTCACCACATTTGAGAGTTTCAGGATGCTGTTGGTCCAGAATTTTTGTATTGTTTTCAGTTTTTTTGAATTTATCTTAATTTTTTTTCAAAATAGATGTTGTCTCTCATTTATGTTAGTATGGTATTATTTTTATTCCCCTGATAGCTGTGTCCTCCAAGAACTATCTTTGAACAGCTGGGTTCCTAATTCAGAGGATGCTGCGTGGGTTGCCTGTCTTTAAGTGTTAGGGGACTTGCCAGTGTGGATTATGCATCAAGTTGAAATGACTGATAGCTATGGGAACTGCAAAGCTTTTGAGAAGCTTGAGTCGTGTTCCACTCTGTCCTAAATGTTTCACTTCTTATTTGACTGTATTTGACTCTTTAATGCATAACCCTGTGGTGGAACAGTATTGTTTTTTCCTCAAAGCACTCAGTGTTCTGGTAGCATATGTGGTGTTTGGGTATAGCATTCTACTTAGAATTTCTTACTGAATTAGCTGTCCAGTATTTCTGCGGTCTTATGCACAAAACTGAGAAATGGATTAACATAAACAGAACAAACAAACCCAAGTGCCTTGTGAGTGAAATTGATCATGGGGATGCCTCAATGGTATATGTATTACGTCCTGCATTTTTGCAGTCCGTAGCTTTTTTTTTTTTTTTTAAACTGCCTTTCCACATGTAGAAAATAAGTCTCGATTCTTCTATTTTCTACTTGAATCTTTGCCTTCCTGCCTAGGAAGTAGGATTACAACTGGAAGCTATGCTTTCATTATTAGTTACTCCCTCATGTGTATTCTTACAATTTTAGCAAATAGGTAATTGTTAATTGAAATGAATACCGTTGTCCAGTAGGAGTACTCAAGGGAATCATTTAGTTCAAAATAAAGCTGGAAAATGAAACGCTTTTCTGGAGGGCAGGGCATATGTAGGTTAGTTTAACTACTTCAAAAACCTGAGAGTTCCTGCAGAAATGAATTAATTATAAATTGCCTATAGGGCAGTACCCCTATTGCATAAACTGTTAAAGGAAGGAAATAATCTCTTAGATATTGTGAGTCTCCCCAGACAGCTCTTAGTATTTGACAATTTCTTCTAAGACTTCCATTTTTAGTAGAATAGGTGGTTACACGAAGCCACGCTGATTTTTATTGTCATCAAATTAAAATGTAAAACTAATTTTAACTCATTTCCTGTGAGGTTGCATAAACATAACCGTGTGTAAATATTAATGAACATATAGGGAACTATACGTAAGTCTTAATGCAGAAAAATGGCTATGATTTTAGACAAGTGAAACAGTTTTGGAAAGTACTTCAGGCGCTCACTGGAGTTTATTTTAGTAAAGAAATGTGTTGTTTTATAGATACTTTTATTTTTCTTTTCTTTCTACTGCATGATGGGTAGGCCCAGAAGGGAGAAATGTGGTTTACATTGTGTCTTTTAACAGCTTTTTGCTGTAAATCTGGAACACAGGGCCTTTGCACTTAAAGCTTTGGACAAGAGTCTGTTTTTCAAAATGAAGGTTCTGAAGTAAGTTGTCATTAAGGTGGATGTTAAGCCATATAGTCACTCACAAATCGGTCACAGCCTTTGATATTTTCCTTATAAACAGAAGAACCTTTCCCAAAGGCTATTTCACAAAACTGCTGTGGGAATTGCCCTGATATTCTGTAGTGACATTGCTCCAGTTGCTTCTTAAACTGGTGCCTTATATTTTCTTAATGTTTTGATTAAGGTGATGAAATTTGAGCTTTCATTTCTATTCTTTGGTTTCTGTTACAGTGAAAATCCAACCTGCAAATTATTTGGAATGTCAACTTGCTGTTTTTGTTGTTCTGAAAAGAACAGGTAGAAACTTGAATACTTGAAACTGGCAGAGAGAAGCCTAGTTGTATTTCTTAGAAATTACAGAAATCTATAGCTTGTTAATAAATGATTTCAATTGATAAAAATGTATGTATCCTGAAGTTGGCAATCTGTTGCCATAAATCCATGTATGAGCTGTGATTTCCTAAAGGCAAATAATATTTGCTTCTAAAATTCAAGCTAATTCTGTAACTATTTCTAATACGGAATACCCTGAATGAGAGTTTACATTTGTTAACATATATGTTGCTAAACAGTGTGGCATTTTTGGTGCAGAGCTATATCGATGTATCTTTCTGGCACAGGATTTTAAAAAGCATTACCATTGTTTAAATTGGTGATTGTGTGAAAATGAAGCCAGCATCCTGTTTGTATGGTCTTATAGCATACATAATAGGCTTTGCTTCCTGTATTCATAGAAAAAATATTCCATGTCTGGTTAAGTAAGGCAATATGATCATCCAATGAAGAAAGTATGTGGATATAAAAACCTCAGTGATGATATTTTTAGCTCTTAAGATAACTTCCAGACATATTAAGTGTACATCAGGCCAGGATGTGTTTAGAAGTGAGAAAATTAGCAATGAAGTAGAAAGGAAACTCAGTGCAGGGATATAATTAAGTAGTGAATTGATTTATTTCTAGGGAGACAGTATGTTTGAACTAAAAATGACCATGATTTTAGTGAGGTAAAGGATTTTGTAGGACATGTTGTCTTGCATTTTAGTGCTATGTCCTTTAGATTTTATGGGGCCATTGTGTCACTGCTTTAAAACCTCCAGAACCTGATCCTGAAGCCACAAGTTTCCCGAATCATGTATTGACGGTATAGATTTTCAAGTAGTGTTCCTTGCAAACTAGTCCAAGACAAGTGATAAAAACACAGCAGACAGTATTTACTTGTAAGATTTGTATGTTTTGTGTTGGTTTTTTTTTCTTTCCCTCTTATCAGATTCTTACTAGTGTGGTATTGGAATTCAGTGTTTATTGGTAACAACTGAGAAGGTGAAATGTTCTGTTTGTAGGAATGTAGTTTACCAACTTCATATGCTTGAACTGAAGATTTGTTTGGATTAGACATCACAACCTTCTCTCCTTCCTGTGGTAGGTCAGTTTAATGGGTATGTGATTGTCAGATTGTGTGGAAAGTTAAGTACATAAAACCTTTCAAATGATAAACTGGACTTAAGAAAATCTCCAGAAGAAAGTTGGAGAACTTTGCTTATGCAAGGTGTGTTGTGAATTTTAAGGGTATCTCAATTGCCATGGAGGAAGGGGTTTTTCAGGAGAAAAAATAGAAAACATGACAGCTCGTGTGGGCTCCCTGTTGCATTCATACTGCTGTCTCTTGATTTGTATTTAGCTTGTTGGATCTAGCTTCTGGACATTGTATAAACAAGATATGCTTTAGGAATTCGGCATTTATGTCAGCTAGTTGTTGAATCATCCCTGCAAAGCGTGTAGTTTTCCACTGGGCATAATACTTCTGTCAGAACTTATGCAAATTGCAATGTGTATTTTTGATTCAACACGTCAATTCTGATCCATCTTGAATATTTTATTTTCATTTTGCTTCTCTTTTTCTGTTTTTCTGATTTTCTTTCTTCACTTCCCTCCTGTGCTTGTGCTATCCTATCCCTGTACTACTAGAATTATTTCTTTATTTTTTAAATCATTGGCTATTACTGTTTTTGGAAGACAGAGGCCATTGCATGATAAGCGGATGAGTGGAAAACCATGTGAATAAGTTAAATATCTTTGTTCAACTTCCTTTGCCTTGCTTTTAGACTGGAAGCTCTTTGGAACAAGCATTAGCTTTATACAGGTTGTTATGGATTTAATGCACTGAAGGCAAATGATTGCCTATAGTGTAGTTTGGCACCCTTTTGAGCTGGGCAAGCATTGATTGATTGATCAGTTGTTGGGTTAGAAGAAGAGAGAAGGTATATGGTTTATTTTTTGTGGGGTTTTTGTTTGCTTTGTTTTAATTTCATTGTCAAAGCAGAACTGGCTGGTCTATTTGAGCCTGCTTTTAAATTCAGAACAGAATAGATTAGCCATACATATTACTGGCTTTATTATCATCTTAAAGAAAAAGTTAAGGTTTCAAATGTTACCTAGCTCTGACAATCAGCAATTTTTAATAAGTAAAAATCTTAGAAGCATGTTAGGTCTGGACGATGGGACAAGAAGCCTGGGAGGCAGGACAATAAGGCTTAACCAAACTGCTTAAACACAACTGGAAGAATTGAAAGGGTTTCTGCAAAGCTGTTTTGAATGTAACAGGCGGTTTTTCCTTCGTGTCTGAAAGCTGGTCTTTTTTGATTCTCTTTGGAAATGGTCTTTGTAAGAATCGTCATGCAGACTGTTGCTTATGAGTTTTCATGATATGGTTTGCTCATTTCACCAGGATTAGTATTCCAGAGTTTGTAGTGGACCGGTGGACCAAGTAGTATTGCTTATGGATCCCTCTCCTCAAAAGAGGAACTGTGGTATTGAACTGTTGTCTAAACTTGGTTATTACAGAAATTCCTGGATACCAAAGCCTAATTTGAGTGTCAAGAAGTTAATGTTGACCCCCGAGAGCTAGAAGGGATGCAGTCAATATTCAGAGAGAATAGCAGTGCAGCTTGCATTGGGGTCGTGATGCAGTCTTTTAGTAAGTAGTGTACTTGAGTGTTCTCACGTAATGTACTGTTTGCCATAACACATCTATAAGAAATGCTTGCATCCTGATACGATACTTCACTGCTCCTCTGAATTAATTCACTTTGGCTGTAGAGCATATATTTCTGTATTTTGCATTTTAAAGCCAGGATTTAGCAATCCTGTATGTCTCATCCTATTACTTGTCATGCAGTTACTGTCTCTTTAGAACAAATGTGTATTCGTGTCTGGGCTTATTAGCATTAATAGCTGTTCTGGTTACCCAGTGGAATACTGATGCACAATGCTAGCAACTGGGAATGAGAAGAAGGTAGCCTTTAAGGGAAGGCACAATGTAAGGATTAAAGAGGGCATTGCTTTAGAAAAGCTCCTGTTCCTTAAAGTCAAACTGCAGCAGACATTGGGGTTGAGGTTAAACTTAATTGACGCGTTTGAAAATAAATTGAGATCTCTTAAAGCAATTGATTTTGTTTTGTCACTTCCATCAAGGGAGAATAAGATTGAGAAATGTGGTTTGTATCCTACTTACAGTGTGCTTAAATAGTGCTCCTTTTAGGAAGTGTTGGGAGTTCTGATACTTGGAAGGTGTCATTGTTTCTCCCTAATTCAATCTGCACTCAATATCTAGCCTATTTCCCAGTTAGAAATACTGCAATACGCAGTCTTCCACATCTGTAGGAATTTAGAAGTTCTCTAAATAACTAAATAATTCTAAATGTTTTCTGACTAAAGGCATATCTGTTTCCACACTGAAAACCAAGTCACGTAATTTTCATGGCTGTAAGCAGCAGTACAACCTGTTCCTTTTAAGTTGTTCAGTGCTATGTAGTCTCACTTTCCCAGTTCTGGTTTTTTTCTTGTATAAAAAAAGAAGCTCACACTTTGCTTGCTTTTAGTGTTTCCTATCTTACTTTGTAAAATTTGAGATTACATTCTTTCTTATCTAGCCTTTCCCAAGAGTGGCTTTGATAGATCTGAGGAAGTAACTTTGGTAATGCGACTTTCCTCATTTCCTGTATTTCATCTACTGATTTTGTCATTCTGAAAAGCCATGAGTAGTCGTTTCACAAACTCACATTACCATTATCTAAAAGTGTAATTAAGTATCAGTTCTCCAGTTTTAGATCTCTAACTTCAATATGCAGTAAAGTGCTGTAAAGTGTACTTTTCCTTGAGGGAGGTAAAAAACCCATCTGATGGAGAAGGAAGCAATGAAGAGTAAAAGTTAGAAGGAAGCTATTCAAAAACAGGAGTTCTTGTGGCGATTACAACGTGTTTCAGTGAGCTAAACCAGAAAGGTATTCATAGCTTATTTGCGTGCAGGTTAGTAGCCTGCTGTGCTCTCTGTGAGTAGATGTCTGTTGAGCAATATATTGAGTTGAAAGAGCCAGTAAAAAAAGTGGAAGAAGTTCTGCTTGTGTCAGGAACTGTCACCGGTATTTTACAGTCAAATAAGGCCTGACTCTGGTTTCTGCAGGCAGTGGGCTTTGTGATGCTAATCCACCTGCTGCCTCTCTTATGTGCCCACAATCGTAGTGTCTCACCCAGTCACCCTATTAATTCTGTGGCTTGGCTGAAATGGTTTCCAGTTTTCCAGAATTAGAATGTGAATTTGGCCACAACTGTAGTATTTTCTTAGATTATTTTTTTAAAATATATCTGTAAACAGAGAAAAGAGGAATACTTCATCTAGTGTTGAGCAACTTTCCTGTTCCTAGATGGGCAGTGTCAGTAGCAAGTTACTATACAGACAGAATTTGCTCTGATGTGAGGAGGGAATGGCAATAGAGTATTAGTGGCTTAGAAACTAATGTTAAAGGAAACACAACTGGAATAAAAGGCTAAGAGGTAGAAAACTGTTAAGATTTGGTGCAGTGGTGAAGTGATGGGTATCTGACATCTCAGTATATAATTAGCTGTTGTCATTGATGTTAACTATTGCTACAGTGTATTAAATACAGTCCAGCTAATCTGTGTCTGTAGGGGTGGGTATGAAACCATCCTGGTGACAGTTCATTGTACTGGAAATTTAACAGTCTTGCATTGAAGGAAGCATGACTCCTATCAAACTTAAAAAAAATCTCAAAGCTGTAGAAGTAGGAAACCCCTCTATATCTTATAATCATGTAGATCGTTAAAAACTCCTTCCTGTATTCCATTTTTTGCTTCCATAATGCATGATGGGAAGAAGCAGATGAATAGGAAGGAGTTTATGCACTTATGGTTATAACTAGAGGGAGACTTTTTTTAAGATCTGAAGCATGCCATAGAGTTGTATCCAAAGTGGTTACTTGCCTTTCCCTAAAAGATGGAAAGGCCTAGAATCTGCTACTTTTGCTGATTTCAAAAAATAAGAAACTTGTGAATTCTAGTAATCCTGCCAATCCATTAGCATTTGTAACTTAGAGGGGTTTGATGGTGTCTAAATGTTTACATACATAATTAATAATTATTAAATCAGAATTAATAAACCACTGAAGACTTATTGCTTTGTAAAGGCTACTTGTATGCTGAGGTGATGGGTTTGTTTCTTGAACACAGTAAATCAGTTGAATATTAATATTTTTAATTGTGGTGATCAAGACTGTCTTATGCTGCCTGGAAAGGATCTCAAAATGTTATAAACATTTTTAGTTCCATTTTTGAACAGTGTTAAAATCAGAATCTGCCATACCTGATACAAAATATTCATAACTGGGGAGAAAAAGGAGTACATGAATCTATAGATCAGTTATGTCGGTGCTGAGTACACCTGTATTTGACCAGCCAATAGTGTCAGCATTGGTGGATGAAGATACAGTGTAAATGAGACTGACAGGAAATGTTGTTGCATTTGGAATGTGGCTAGCATGCTCTCCTTACTGCCTTTGTTTAAAGGACCACTTGTGTTTCCATATTATCAAAAGTTGTCTTGGAAAGAGATGGACCAGCAAGCAAGGCGTTCCTGTAGTGCATATATGCATGTGGGAAGAAAAACCTGGACTTATGTCCATATTGAGGGCAGTTTTCTTGAGATTTCTTTGGTTTTGTAGCATGAGAGTGAAAGTGTAAAAATGTCTGAGATTTGCTCAGGCAAATAGGAGCTGGGTAGAAGACAGACAGTCCCTTAAAAGTAACTTGGTTATAAAGCAATGAACAGTTGAAGTGATCATAATTATATTTGTGGTGTTTGGGACAAAGCAGTAACATGAATGAGATCATATTTTGCTGCCTGGAAAGGATAAAAAGTAATCTGCCATACATGGTGCAAGAGGCATATTCTTAACTGGGGAGAAAGATAAGCAGCTAAATTTTAGGATTATATGATTCTTCATGGTTTCTTCAGAATACAAAAAAAAATCTGTAATGTGTGTTCTGACTGGTGAATACTGAGAGAAAGAATATGAGAAATGAAACAGCCATCCTCCTAGTTTCTCTCAATGGGAGATGCTGAGTAGGAGCTCCCAGACTATATACATGGTCACAGCAGCTGATGATCACAGGACGGCAGGACCTATCACTGCTATATTGACAGTCAGGATAGCAGCAGTTACTGCTACCTGGCATGTGTAAACAGGCCCTGTGCTGCTTAAAAATGTTTTATTTTTTAGTTCTGTATAATTTCCTTTCACTCAACTTCATAATTTTATTTATTTATTTATTTTATTTTAAGTTCCTATTTCTAAAGGAAAAAGTTGTGGTGAATTTTTTTTTTAGCCTTTTCCTGTCTGGCAAAGATACCAGATATGAGTATGCAGTAACTAGAAATGGTTCTTCTGGAGCTGTGTCTTAAGGCAAGTCCTGCGTTTGCTCAAATCTGCTTTAAGGTGTTTTTCTTGCTGGGGAATCAAGTGAGAGAGTTCTCTGGCAAGTTGGTCTGATATCTTCACAAGGAAAGAAATCTCTACTTTTTACCCTGCTGAAATTCTTAATTTCTTATTTTTCCAGCTTCATAGCCTTCCAATTCTCCTCCACAAGAACCACCAGGTTTCTTGTGTGTGCTAGATCTCTCCCAGCATGCTCTGGCCCATCAGTCCTTCATAATTTCTAGAGGTGGCATTAGTTTCCGAGGTCCTGCTCCCAAGTTTAAGATTCCTTTTATATCCTTAAGACTCAAATGTAGACCTTGAACCCTTGAAATCGTCAGGCAGTTGGACTAGATGATCGGTTTAGGTCCTTTCCAACTGAAATGTTCTATTCTAAGCATATAGTTTATCTCAGTATCTAGATTTTTTGCAGGTGAATAGAAACATTAGTTTCTTCCTGCAACAGGCGCTTAATGTGCCTGAACTTTGGCTTCTGCTCTGTCCTTTAGGGTGTGGTGTTTTCATGCCTATCACAGAGGATTTCACACTGTGCTATAATAATTTATTTTATTGCTTCTGAATCTAAGTCTCTTTAAGCTTGATTTGTATTTTGGTGGGGGGGGCATTCTTGTGTCTAGTTTTGTTGTTTCTTTTTTTGTTCAAGTGTTATTTTATGTTTTGGGGTACTCTGGGAAATATACAAAAATAGCTATATCTTGCAGCCTTTTTATCACCCATTTACAGTGTGCCTTAATATCTATTGACCAATGGGCTGTACGTTTGATCAGTAATGTTGCATGAAACAGCTGTTGGTCTTTAGCCTGTTACTATAGTGGCTAACATTTGTGTCTAGAACTGTATTTGTTCTGTGTCTGGTGTTCACAAATGCTGCTGTTGCTAGCTGCTTCTATTGTGGCCCAGGTGATGCCCAGGGATGCTTTTTAAGAATTTCCTTCTTTATAGTTGACCTGATAACCAAGGACTATCAGCGGCCTTCTTGTTCGTTAGGAGCCAAGGTTTTCCTCTGCCCAAGAGGACACTGACATCTAGTGGATGGGTCCCACAGACACAGGTCAAGCAAACTGCTGCTTTAAGGCCATCTTTTTTCTGGACTTTGATCTCAATTTTGCTTTAGTTTAGATCCTGAGGGTTGTTTGGAAGAAGGGGAGGGGGGAAGCCTAGAGAAAAAACCCCAAACCCTAGCCAGTTTTGTGTAACTTCTGGGATTTAAGGTGTAAGGCTTGTGCAGTCAAACATTTTTTTTTGGTGGTGGTGGGGTTGGTTTTTTGTTGGTTGGTTGTTTTTTTTTCTGCTCAGTCAAGTTGCCTGTGTGTGAGCCTCAGGTGTTTGTAATAAAATGATTCAAGATATTACATTCCCCTGTTGTCTTCCCAGCCTGTGAAGAAAAGTTGTCTGCATAGCACAGCAAGAAAAGACAAATGTTCTAGTTTCTTACCCAGGACAGACAGTGCCCCCAAATACCTTCAGTTCTGGGCCTATCTTCTCAGTGAAAATTGAAGCCTTATAACATGTGGTAGTGTAGCTTTGCAGCTTGTCTCAGGAATCTGTTACTTTAACTGGGAACTGTTACTTTAACTTTAGCAGGAAAAGTTTTAATAAAAACACAGTTTTTCCAGGAATGTTTCCAAGCAGAGAGCAGTGCTTAAGTACTGAAACTTTCTGAAAATGTTCATCGAAACATTAATATCACTTTAAAAATAAAAATAGACATTTTGGTTGAAATAGTAAAATCCAAATTTCTTCATCAAAGAAACACTGCATAAAGCTTGACAGTTTAACTATTAAACATCAAATCTTCTATCAGAGACAGTCAATGTGAACTGAGTAATTGATTGTGTCTGTGAGCAGTTAACACCATTGCTGCAGATTATTGTTTGATCTGTGAGGGTTTAAGCCATTCTGCACTGGTGTTTGTTAAACAATGAGGCCCTGATGTTGGATTTGTTGACTGTCTAGTAACTTTCTAAATGAGATGAAAACAAGAGACAGTTTCAAGGCACTTAAATTATGACTTAAAATCAAAAGAAGCCTTTCAGGCCCCATTTAATGGTGGGAAAAGTCAGAGAAAGTGTAGACTGACAGTGCTTAGAATCAGTGTGTTAGACTTAAATGTTTGGTAATGAAAGGCCTTTAAAAAGGAAAATCTTGCTTCCTTGTCTGGAGAAGACATAGAATTTTTTACTGAAAGATGCAGAGATTATTCTACTGTTTGCTAGCATTCTTTGGTGATGGTGAAAGTTTCTCAAGTAAAAAAAGACTATCACAAGCAAAAACAGTAACAGAAAAATGAATGCATGTGTTATAAGAAATACCAGAAAATAAAATATAAAGGCTACTAACACATTTTCTGTGCTAAAGGGCACTTAAGCAACGCAAGCAGTGGATAAAATAGAATACAAATGTTTCTGTCCTAAGGGGAGAATTTTAGTAATCTCACGTTGAATTAGTTTTATTAATATTAGACCATGAAGAAAAAATAAGAACATACAGTCCATCAAAAAAGAAAAATCACAGCCTCAACTGACTTGTTATTTTAATTAAGAAAGAAGAAAAATAACTATCTCCTGTTGACTGTTAAGAATTTATATTGGCTCCTCTCTAGAAATTTCCCAGTATCCTGGGCTTACTGCTAAATACAGCTTCTTTATCAGTAAATACGCTGTGTCTGTATTTCCTTGGTGACTATTGTAAATGCTTATGAGATGCCACTTAGTTAATTTGTGACAATATACATGTGAATTTCCTTCGTTGTCAGCTTCTAGTATACAACTGTATTTGGCATTTTTTGTTCAGTCTTATTTCTTTTACCCTGAAAGTCTGTCTGCTTGGTTTGTTACAGTCTCATCTTCCCCTCTTTTGATTGTTTTCTGGCTTTGTCATCAAATGTCAGTGTGCTCAGCTTTTCATAAGAAGTCACGAAGGAAAATGCCTAATTAGCTTGGGAGGTTTTTTGAGAAACTCCACTTGTGAAATCTCTCCAGTCATCTGACTCTTCCCCCCCCCCCCCCAATATTTTTTCCTTGTAAAAACAGACTAAAGAAACTTTTGTCTTGCCTGAATTTTTGTAAAAATTCACATACTCTTCTTGCGAATTGGCATTATATCAAATACTTATTTGAAGCTCCGATTAGAAGAGCTTCCTTTCCCAAGAAAGGAAGTGGAGTCTTATTACTTTGTCACTTATGCCACATAGATGAGAATTACAGATAACAACCTTGAGGTATTCCTGTGCGTTTCTGAAATATCTGGAAGTAAATCTATTATCTGGAAGTAAATCTGTTATCCAGAACCCTGGGATGTTGAATAAAGTTGTTTATATTTCAGATAGAAAAAACTTAATGAGGGTTTGCTATTGTTTACCAAACAAACTATAGACTTCTGCATTCTGGATCATAAATATTCATATCTTTAAAGTGATGACAGTTGAGGGTTATTTTAAATTTTCCATCAGCTTGATTGGCAAGGCACTCACCTGAACCAGATTCATTTTACCAGTTGACTTTAGTACTTTTTTATTTGTTGAAATTTGTTACTGTAGAAGGACTTGCAAATTACATTTCTAACAAACATAGGCTGCAGGGTACAAACATCAATGACAGGCTACTTTAGAAATCTTTTATGTGATTGAGTGTATACTTCATATGAGGTAAGCATTTTCCTGCTCTTCAAAATAGAAGAATTTCAGAAGTAATTACATTATAAATGTAATAAAGACATCCTAGAATCTGTTTAGAAATGAATTTAAGGTTTTACTTCCAGATTTGGTTTATGAAGTGCAATAAAATGTAAAATGTATATAAAGGCTTTATTTTAGAAGTATCAAAGATTTAGGTTCTCAACAGTAGTTTTTAAAGAGGACCCAGACAATGTGTTTGTATGGACCCTTTAGTTTGCAAGCTTTTATGAGTCTTCAGGACAAAAAATTTCCTCTGAAATGTTCATGATTTAAAAAGGTTAAACTTCAAACAACTTGATTAAAAGAGTATCTTATTTTTAAATTATTTTTTTTTTAGTAGCTTCACTGTGATATTCTTGTTTGGGTATTCTAATGAAATGATATAGGGCTGCAGAAGAAGCAACTATTTCTTTTGCTGGTCACTTGGATTTGCATGGCCTGAGAATACTTGTGAGTAAGGTTACTTTGGAACTTCGTGTTAATGGTATGTCAGACAATGTATTGGAAATAGTTATGTTTGAGGAAAAATCACAGCCTTTTCATTATTTCTTTTAAGTGGCTTGTTGAATAAAATATGAGGAAAGTAAGAAACATTTTCGGTATGTTAGTACTATAAGGTCATAGAAAATGCATATATGCCTATGTTATTTTTGTAGAAGAGAATTGCATGTGATATACATGTGTGGAGGAGGTTTAAAGACTTTTTTTAAATTCAGCAGAAACAAACTGAATGGCAGAGTTTTTGTTTTCAGGCATTTAGCAGTGTTACTTTCAACTTTTGAATATTTAGCCATTAAAACAAAAACTTCCAAGAGAAAGAAATAATCTAAAATCATGCTTGTTGAGTAACTGATTATTTAGGTCTGTTATTTCTGTACTAGACATTGCTGCTTTGGTCTTGTTTGAGTCATCGTTTTATAGCTCTTTCTGCTGGAATTAGGAGAATTTTGTTGGCCATTGCATCCCCTATTTTATCCCTTTTTGAAACCAGAATTGGCATGATCTGGTTGGAAGGTGTGTGCTTTTGAACTGCTGGGGACATACTTGATAGGCAAAAATTGAGAGATACTACAAATATAAACAATTAAAACACAAAATTCTTTTGCCTATCCATAAACGTTGTGCTGGTTATTAGCTAGGGTTATTACAGTTGAAATCTTAGTACAAGTTTGTGTCTTTAAAGAAGCTACTTCTTTCTGGCTCTTAAAATGCTATTGAACTCCATCATAAATGGCCTCTTTATTACTAGCACATTCCTTAGCTTCCAGACACAGCCTCAACGAAAGGGTGAAAATAGTTGTAAGCATGCTTTCTCCAGTTAGTAGAAATTTATTTTCTGTTTGATACCTCCTCTTTCCCTTTACATTGCTTTACATACACCCTGTGTATATGTTACCACATGGAAGTACTGATTCAGTGCTTGTCAAAACTTTTCTTTATTTGTATTTGTGTCTGGTAAGGTTTTACACTTGTGGGTTTTTTGGAGAGGCAATGGTTGTTGAAACCTTGTGAATGTTCTACGTGCCTGTTACAAACACATGTAACTATTAGCAGTACCTACCCTAATCTTGCCTGCTGAATAATTCTGGGAGTTCTAAACTACTGCAAGTCTGCAGGTCTCTACAGATACTGGATTTCTATCCAAGGTTCAAGCCTGCATTGGGGGGGGTGGGGGGTGGGGAAGCAAGACTTCTGGGGAAAGGTAAAACTGGTGTATTTTTATTGGAATTACCTGCATGTCCAACATCAGCATATTTAACACTGAACTCATGGCATCACATAGCAATTCAACTGTATGCTACAGGTTGTCACATAACTGAAAGGAGAAGCACCTTTGAGTTCTAGAGATGTTTCAGTAGGGTAATTTGGACTCAAACCCAGATCTCAGTTGCAATGTTTCTTGACTGTACAAACAGCTATGCTTTTTACCTAGAGCATTTGTTAGGCTCCAGAGTTTCAGCTTAAAGTCATTCTTGGTGACAGTCTTACAGGGCAGGATGGCAGTTTCAGACAAATTGGCAAGACATAGTTGTTAAAAAGCCCTAATGCCTTTTTGGGAGGTAGAACATAATCTCTATAGCAGAAGGTTTTTGGGGGGGTTGCAGGTTTATTAAAAGGCTTTAAGAGTATTCTCCTGTGCCTTTATTTATAGCAGCTTTGTTAATGGGAGCCATCAGGTAGGAAATTCTAGTTTACTTCTGTTGGAGTGAAAGCTCAGTGTTTCCTGCATCAGTTGTGGTGGTTTTTTTTTTTACTTGGTGTGAATTGGGCCACAAACAAGCACTGACCTCAAGGAAATGTGTTCCAAGGCGTGGGAAAAGAGGAAGAGTTCTGCAACTTATGAAGGAAGAGGGAGAAGAACTTTGGTTGGTTGTTTTGATTGTTTTTGTTTTTTCTTTAGTGCTGAGCAGAAACAAAAACAAAATATAGTCTCCATGGAACTTTATGCTTTATTCCACATACTATGAAGTCACAAGCAAGTAAAGACTGTGGGGAGAAGAAAGTTTTGATGGTAATACATTATGAAATTTCTCTGCAAGAATTTATGTGGTTAAATTAAATGTTCTTCAAAGACAGAGGCTTAGCTGATACCTATTTAGATATTTATGTTGCTTGCTCGTATGAATTGTACCTAGTCTGTATTGGCTATACAGGTCTTCCTTTGAATGCTTGTCACAGGGTGCTTTTGACTGTTTAAGGATGTTGTGTCTCTTAAAGCATGAGCACTGAAACCGAAGAGAGAGTCATGTCCAACAGTGACTGGCCCAGCCAGTCTTGTGTGGCCCTGAAAAAAAGCGTAGCTTATGTTCTTTTTAACTGCCAGATTGAGCTGGAATAAAACCTCTTGCCTTTGGGTTGTTCTTTGTGGAAAAAGTCTCAACTTGCCTTTAAATAATCTTTGTGCTTCCATGGGCTTGTCCCAGTGATGCTGATACTCTGGTATCTGTTCTTACTATGTCATAGCTGTTGGATGTTACCTTCACTTAGAAACTTACATCTGATCTGAGGGAGGTAGGGCAGGTATCTGCTTTCATCTCTATTTCAAGTGAAGGGCACACTCTGTAGAAGTCTTCACTCAATTCAGATGTTACACTGATGCTGTCAGCATTGCATCCAGGATGTCAAAATTTGTTTGCCTTCAGAACTAGTCTGTCTAGATAGTGGACTGTAGTATGGTCACCTCTCCTGGATGACCCAAAGGGTGGCTCTTGAGAGAAAGTTTACCTGGACCTGTAACCAGTTTTTCATTTTAAAACATGCAAACAAAACCCACTTCTAGCCTCAGAGTGGAAAGTTCATCGCACCTGTCTCATACTTGCTCTGAGACTTGCTCCTGGCAAGGCTTTCCAGCAGAGCTCTGCTGGTGTTGCAGGTTTGCTTGTGCTTGCTTTTGCAGACCAAGTTGAGAGAAGAGGTGGCCACTTAAACTGTTCTCTGCATCTTTGTGTTTAACGCTAAATCTCTGCTTAAAATCAGTGATTCCGCTTCTGGTTATGGCCTTACTGAGCAGCTACAATCACTGGGACCATAACAAGACTGGGCAGTCTTCCTCTTTATTTTGGATGCCTTATAGCAAGATGCTCTGGATTCAAGGTGTTTGTGCACACTCCCAACTGACCTGTTACTGTGTTGTTGCGGAATTCCCCCAGAGATTCCGAAGGCTTTCATGGTCTAGGGTGAGATAAGCAGTTTTGTTTTGCTTATACTGTAAAAGCCTGCATTGATTACATGTATAGATGACATCTCGGAGAACAGCTACAATACGTAACCTTTCCTATTGTCCCCTATGTGTGCCTAACCCTACTCTGTAGGAAGCTGCTGAAGGTAGAAGGGTTATACGTCTTTGTACCTTTGTTATGTGATAGTACAGTAGTTTCCTGCTACAAAGGAAATACACATGTAATGAAAACTGGATTGAGTTTGACAGTCATTTTTGCAAGTCATTAATAGCCATCATATGATAAACCCTGAAGTTTCTAACTGATCTGAATGCAGATTCAACCTAAATGAGGCATAAATATGCATCCATCAGTTTCTTGAACAAATCAGCAAAGCTGGTGAAATGCTGGCGATAAACTGTATTAGTAGTTCTTGTACAATCTTATCTACAGTGTTGTGACAAAAAGGTCTGGAGGTGGGGAAAGATGTATTTTGCTTCCTTATTTCAAGATATTTTGTATTCAGTAGATTGGCACGCATTGCTATTCTGCAAGTTCTAAAAGTTTAAAAATTTTTAGGTGTCAGTAATTCCCTTCACACGTAAGAACAATCATCATTCATTTGCCCTAAAATGAATGATGTTAGTTGTCTTGAAAAATTGCAGAAAATTGTATGAGCTCAAGCCTTTAGTTACCATCTTGACTTGAAAGTTCAACTACTTGTGAAAAATGAATCGGTGAGGTGACTGGCATAGAAGACTTAAATATGAAGATGGCCTATTTTATATGCTACTGTTAACAGACTTGCTGCATTTAGTAGCTGTTTTCTTAAGTAACAAGCTGCTGGATTTCTTGCAGAGATGTTGATTGATTCCATTAAAAAGTTTCATCAACTGGAGTGTTGTAAAACCATTCTCTTAAACTATTTGCCATAGCTTTTTTTAGGAGCATCTTCCCTTTTACTCGCATAGCAAGGTAAGATGAGTAAGAGCTGTATATGTTCAAGGAAAGACTTAAAGGGAAAATCAAGATTCAATGCAGTTTTTTAATGTACTTGTGCCGTCAGCATACACAAATCCACCAAAATCTAGGACTGAAGGAATAAGAGGAGAACAGTGAATCTGGTAACTTGGAAATTGTGCTTTTAAGCAGGTTCCCTGGTTATGAGTTTCCTTGTTTGTTTCTTTAAGTACTTTGCTTCCTTATGCTGTTTGTGTTTGTTGTTGGGTTTGAAGATCATCTTGTTGCAAAAATTCTGAGGCTTATTTCTGTTTTGAATTATCAAGAACTGTTACAGAATTGCTTTAACACTGTTAAGAAGCCTGTTATTTTATATTATTTATATTTATATCATGTCATTCTATTTATATATAATTTATATAATATATATAATTTATGCAATATAAAAATATTATATTTATATTATGTTATTAAAAGCATACATTACTATACCTAAGTAGTGTATGCTAATTTTAAATGCCTCCTCTGGTTTTGCATCAAGACATGCTTCCCAGCCTTCAGCCCAAAGCAGTCTTCTAATCGCACGGTTTCAGATAATAGAAACTTTTGTGTTCTTCACTCACAACCTATAATGATCACTGCTGTCTTGTCCTGCATGTTTTCATTTGATGCAATGTTTTCATAGTGGTCTCTGCAATAAATTGACTGTGCTAAGGAAACAGTGGTTCAGAAACAGAAAATTGTAATCACAGTTCTTGCATGTGTTATGAATATGCTGCAGTGTTTTCTTAAAGTATCTTAGAATGTACATTAGTAACTTATTAACTAAAGCCTGCTTATGCTTTAGTAATTTCTATGTTTTGCTTTGTCTACTCATTTAATTATTCCTCGATAGACCACATACTTTAGTTGTCTTCTTGTAAAGCTAGCCCGTTACTAGCAGTAGCTATGTTGCTTAACTATTATGCTGAACATAAATTAACTGCAGCTGTAATTGATAGTACTGCTGCTGGGTTTAGCATGCAGGTAGCA
This sequence comes from Falco peregrinus, assembly GCF_023634155.1. NCBI lineage: Eukaryota > Metazoa > Chordata > Aves > Falconiformes > Falconidae > Falco > Falco peregrinus. Next base: position 18,171,184 of record NC_073726.1, read on the forward strand.
TAAAAATAGTTTCAGAAATGAGGGAGAGAGAAGACTTGAAGCAATCAGCCCACATTTTGATAGTATGCCTGTGTAAAGTTATTTTTAGGTAGCAATGTGGGAGACATGCCTGGTTCAAACATCTTTGGGAAAAATACAGGTTTGGAAAGATGGAAAATACTGGTCTTACTCTGGCAGCACTTAATTCTTGAGAATATGCTGGGTTTTGTTTTTTTTTTAACTTGTTCCCAGTTTTAATGTGATGCCAAAGAAAGAAGAATGTACTCCTTAACTGGCTCCTTTCAGTACTGTCATTTGGCCTTCTCTGCATGAGGGTGTACCAGCATTGTCTTCATTGATGGATGCTTCCTTATTGAATATAAATATCCAATTAATAAAATAACATGAATTCCCTTCTTCCCTGGGAAAATACCAAACAGATTTAAGATCTTATAGAGTACACTATACCACCTAATACTGAAATGATGCTTTTCTCAGTTCCCTGGGTAATGTTGGAGGGATTTTTCTTTTCATGTGGTTCACACAAGCTTCCTTGAATGCAGTGGGGTTTTTCTTTTAGACCTGTCATTCTCCTGCTATGAAACATGGAAGACAGAGCTCCCAAGGGACTGGAGTTTTCAGGCTCATCTGTTAATCATTTCAGCAGCAACTTCCCTTGGAACACCTAGAGCCTGAGAGTTAGTAGGTGTTGCTAAAGAGAATACCAGGGTAGTGAAGACTCCTCCTTTTATTCTGTTCTTTCTATCAATTCAGTTTGCAATCTTCTTTCAGAGAAACAAGTTAAATGCAGACTGCTAGCTTGTTCCTTGCATCCAAAGCCATCTGTGAGTGTTGAGATACGGTGAAGCTTTTCTTTTACAGAGCAGGATCGTTCTCCTTTCGTTGTTCGTGCATGGGTAGTGTTTGGGAAGGCTTTTTCCTGCATCATGAGGACTAGGAATTCTTAAAAAAAAATGTTGTTTGAAAGCTGACAGGTAAAACTTAGGAAAGATTGATGTGTCACAAGTGTATGCTGTTTTTCAAATACTCCTAGGGCAGTGGTGAGAAGGATACCTTCAAAAAGTTTTATTTCTAGTTTCATATGTATGTACTAAGTATTAATAGGATAACTGATTTTAATTGTTAGCTTAGACTCTTTGGACATCATCTTGCATTTAGGTCTTCATGTTTTCATGCAATGTTTATTTACAATAACAGATGCAAAGCATTTAATATATGAATGTAAACTGCATATATAGTTGGGAGGCTTAAATGCGAGCGTGATACCTGAAATTATATTAAACTCTACATTATTTGTGCTAACTTAACAGGGGAATGAGGTAACCAGCGATATCCCGTGTGGGGCAGTTCAGTGTTGATTCAGTCCAACTGGACCTGACTTTCTCAGAAATTTTGAGCTAAGCAGCATTGTGTCCCACTCTCCCTACACAGCTTTTGTTCTGGTAGAGTGACTAAAGGAAACCCAGCTCACTGTGTTCACTTGGTACTTGCTATTGCAACCTGGAGCTGCGGAGGCACCCCTGACTCAGAATCTTAGTCCATCTTCCAGCTAAGCTTATTGTCTTGGTGTTTCCCAGAGCCCTCACTGATAAGAAAGTGTTATAGGGAAATTCCAGTTGGATTTGCAAGGACTTAAGCTATAATACTTCTGGATTCAAAGCAGTTTTAGAAAGTCAGAGTGCCATTTGTGCAGTGATATAGCTGAGTCTGCACTTGAGCTGTCTTTTGACAAAGGCATCTCTGGCATCTCAGTGTTCATAGTATTGGTACAGAATCTGAAACCTGTGTAATCTGACCATAGATAGCCAGAAGATAGTTCTTTTGACATCTTTGTGGTAGTTTGCTCCTTACAGATAGATTTTTCTCACTGTATAAAAGTACTGGAAAATTTATTCTGCTCTAGTAATGCTTATCTAAATGTTTGGGACGAGAGCACAGCTGAATATAATTCATGCATTTTTCTTCCCCTGCTGCTAGTGAGAAGAATGCAGTGTCAAGCTTATGATAGAAATAGCTGTCTTAATTCATTAAATAAGTGCGTTAATACAACGCTTTTAAAGTGTTTCCTAGTATCTTTTATGTTTTTTTTTACAGGTAATTTTTATGGAAGCTTTTCTTTTCTCTGAGTATTTCTTAATGCACTTTAACAAATTTTGCAAAACAAAATATGTTCTTGTGTGATTGGTGTTATCTCCATAGCTGGCCATGTAGAGTTTCCTAAGCCTGGTGCTGTTGCCTGTTGGCATGTAACAAGTGAAATGTGGAGTATTATAGCAGCTGATGTTTGACACGGATATGTACTGCTCCTCGGGTATCATCAGAAAGGAGATTCAAGCAAGTATCAGTGTTTTACTAACTGATGTTTTGATCATCGGACCTGTCAGCTAAGGCTTAGGAGACCATTCGAGGACTTTAAGTGAAGCCCTGGTGAAATATTTATTGTACTTTCCTTGAAAAGAAGTCCAGAAAGGAGTCACTAGTACTTTTGTATTTTAAATAATGTTCAGGCTTTTAAAGTGGGCTCTTCAAATCTCAATAGCCAGTGTATATATTTTATTTAATCCACAAACAACATTTTGATGGCATTAAGCAATGTGTCTTTCCAGGCTTTCCAAATAGATTGACTGCAAAAGTCAGAGATCTGTGTTTCTTGAACTGATCGGACTAATTTCTCCTCAATATGGTAGGATCCACAAGTTGCATTTCAAAAGTTGGTTTGTCTTTTTGTAAAAACACTGAAGTAGATTTGTAGTACAGGCTGCAAAACCACTGTGGAAGTTGGAAGTATGTTTCTGAAACTCAAATTGTTTCAGAGGCTCATCTCCCCACCATCACATGTAATGTAGTAAGTGTTTGTCACCATTCCGCAAACCACTTCTGTCATGCAGTGAATAAGCAAAATTAAGCTCAAACTTTTCTAATGAGAATGGAACTTAAGGCCTTGTGAATGTAGTTCTTGAAGTATAATGAATCATGAATATACACTCACTTTTTGACTATTTTGTTCTTAAAAGAATATATAAAAGAAGCTTTTTGTGATACTAGAATAGCAGTTCCAGTGAATATGCAAGTGTCACGGAAGCATCCACTGTTATCTGCAGAGACACCAGGCTGGATCTCTGATGTCCCTGCTGTTGGTGTCTCAGTATCTTCTGGGAAGTGATTTGGCAGTTTACTGACTTAACCCAAATGAGTGCTGCTTTGTACTGCAGACAGTTGTTTATTATGAATTAGCATGAAACTGGAGTGTGATGGATCTTACTGGCTATTTTGTCATCAGTTTACCATACTCTGAACAAAATTCTTTCTTTTTCTGCCCTGTCATTACCCCCATTCGGCTATTGAGTACATTCTCCTCCTTCTGGTCACTCTAGGCTGTAACCTTGGAAGCACTGAATCTCTTGCATCCTACAGCAGGCTGTGTGTGCACATTGCAGAAGCTTTCTGCAGAAAGTTTCTGTTGCGAGTAGGGCCAAATCTTTTGCTGAGTCTGACACTTTTCCATTCCTGTGGTGGTTTGTTCAAAGCTCAGCTTTTAGAATTCTTTCCTTACTCTTTAGTCAATTCTTTCTCTTCCAAAACATGAAGTAGATCCTGTGCTATGTAGCAGAGAATATGATTTGTGATAGTACTTTTTCTGGTTGCACTCAGGACTGTACGTATCATCTATTATCCATGTCACAGAACAGTTGACAAACGTGCATTAAAAGCGTGGATCCTGAAGTATTTTCGGAACAGGTGTTGTTAAAATCAACCTGTATTTGGCTTCCAATTTTTTGCCTTAGAGCTGGGCTATGCTAATCCTACTTCTCAGTCTGTTTAGCAGATTGTCAGCTCTTTGAGTCATGCTGGGGAGAAGATCATGCTGAATTCCCATAGCATCGCCTTCTAGAAAATGAAAGTTGGTACTAGTCACTCCAGCCTTTTTGGCTTATGATAGGTCCAGTTGTACCTGTGAAAGGTTTTTTGGTTTTGTCTTTTATTCAGCTAGTGGTTTATCATTCAAATGAATTTCTTGCATGCCTTAAAAATGGGCTAAAGCAAAAAGGATCCTCTTACTAGGGTGCGTTGTTGATACCTGACCTTTTTCCTGTATCGCTTCCTCAAGTGTATCCTTTCTCATGCAAAATAACTTCTTCTACTACTCATGGTTTTTAGAGGTCGTTTTTTCTCTGAACTTCTTTCTGTTACTTTTTCTAAGCAGGATCATGGCATTTGTCCCATAAAAATTAGTAAGATGAAAAATAAACCAAACCCAAAACTCACAACCAGGTTGAGATGTAGAACAACATACAACATCATAGTGGCTCTGCTTGGAAAGGATTGTTTTTCTTAACCCCCACCCCCTGCAAACTGGAGGCTTATTGCTCAGTCTTACACATAATATAGCTATATCAGCTAAGAACTGCATTTATTTTTCTATTTCAAGACTCCAGTTGTTGCGTCCGGTCTTTGTCCTGTGTAACATAGCCCTTACCTGTGTCAAAATAAAAAATACTGCCTGTACTATCTGCCATGTGTAGTGGTATTCTTCATGTCTGTACCATGTTACAAACCAGGTTTTTCTGCCTGCTGTGTATACAGATTATGTTGTGAATTTGTTTTTAGTGATGCAAAGATTAGTGTAGTCTGGATGGAAGCTTCCTTTAACTATTTACGTGTCTTTTCAAGGATTGAAGCATCCTATTCTTTACTGTAGCTGTGGTTTCAGATAATGTATTTAGCACTTTGATCACTGTGTGGTCACAGACTTACTGTCCCACCTCCAAATATTAAGTATTTTTTCTTCATTGACTAACATTTGCAGTTATTTCAAGAGCAAGGTGTTTTAAGAATATGCCCCCCCCATCCCCTTGCCCCCAGTGTGATAGTTCTGTTAATATTTTTAGTGCTCAGTGATTTTAATAAGTTATAAAGAGATATGAGACAAGGGAAAGAAGTCTGAAAATTGGTACTTGATTTGCCTTTTTTTATTTTACCTTGCCATTGTTTCTGCTCTGTAAGTGGCACTTTTATAGATTATTAGATGCATATTATTCAACTAAATTAACATAAACTTTTATCCTTAGCCACATTTGCATATGAAATTTGCTGTTTTTTCACTATATTCAGATGAATTTTAATAAAGTGTTTTTTCTGTTTGTAACAGAAATGCTAAATCTTTTCGTGTGTTTTTTCTTTTCCTTTTTTTGCTGGAAGAATTATTGGAGGACTGACTTGAGGTGCAAATTCGTTTTTCCTTCTTTTATAAAAAAAATGAACTGTGCAGTGAGTCTCCCAAGTGTTTTAGTAGTTTTAGAAGAATTCCAGAAGAGAACTGGCTTTCCAAGCAGATCATCTTATTTATGATGCCCTTCTGCCTGTGTGTGTTGCATAGTCGGTGATAAACGAGACTTACGTTTTTAACTAGCAACAACCTCCCCCATTATCCCCCTTCTTGAAAAGAAAGCAAGCAATGAACAGTTTGGGTCTTCAGGGATGATAATCAATCATTAAAGATGGAGGGAGGGAAACATGAACAACCTCTATCCTTCTACCTGTGCAGAATACCACTCAGTGGAGATACTAAACTACTTCGGAGCTCCGTTCTCTTTTTCCTCTTGGTCATCTTATATACTACCACCATGTCAGTGTCAACAGAACGGTTGGTTTTGCAACCACCTAGGTTTAGCTGGAAGCCAGAGTTAACTTTCTGATTCCTTCAGGTTCCTTTTTAAATCTCGATGTCTACACAGTGTAAAATAACAAGCACTGCTGGCTCCCCTAGTATTTTTTTTTTTTCTCCAAAGAGAATTTGTACTATTTTCTTTCTCCTCAGTGTTAAAGTTGTAAAAGCCTAATGTGGGTGGGATGAAAAAAAACATGTATTGCTCATGCTATTTCCTAGGTTGCTGGAAGGCGTGGGCTGGCTTTTATTTTTAGGTGTTTTGACCATTTTAAATTTCTAGGATTTGAAATAGATGGACAGGGGGAAGTGACCTATTGTGAATATGGCAGACCTCCTGTCACTCGTGTTAATTGCAAATACCTTGTACCTGAGAGTCAGGGACCTTCTTTCTCTGGGAGAGCTGGAAACTCAGCAGGATTTGGCTGTTAGGAGTAGATGCCTGTTAAATGAGATTATGCTTTCTGTTCAGTTGTCAGTGTTTAGAAGCCATGTGCTTCAGAGCAAAGTTCAGTTGCTAACAGCTGTTCCTGAGCCAGTCTGCTCTGTGCCCTTCTTCCAGATATTCTGAGCAATAACAGATTTTTCTCTTTGTTACAGGTATCGTTAATGCAGTTACTACTCCCTAGCAGGCAGTGTGTTTCCTAAATAAAATATCTCTGTATTCCAAACTGGTGCTGTAGTGGCTTTTCTAAAGATCCATGTCTCATGATATGTAGGACTGGCATTAATTTGGTTGTAAACAGATGAGGAGCTAAAAATACTGGATAATTAGATTGTTAAACTTCTTCATGGGTATTGTAGAAGGAGAGAAGGGGTGGGGGTGTGGGTGTTGAGTGATCTTATACTTCCTCAATGAAGCTAATGCCTTGTGATGTTTGTGTTATCTAGAGACTCGAGAATATAACATTTTTGTTATATTTCAGAGGTTAAGAAGATTGTCAACAAAATACAGAACAGAGAAGATCTACCCAACAGCCACTGGAGAAAAAGAAGAAAATGTTAAGAAGAATAGATATAAGGATATATTGCCATGTAAGTCTGATTTACATGTTAATGGAAGACAAAGGAAAGTGCTTGTTATTCTTAATGTATTTTGAAATTCACTATTTAGTTATTACTGAAAGGTGAAATTAGAGACAATGTGCTGAAAGATTAGTTTTTTTAATTTTAACTCAGAAAGCAAAGTACATGGGAAGTATTTTCAGGAGAGCTATCACTTCAAGGTAAAATGTGTGCTAGGTCCCAAGCTGTTTCAAGGTTACACTTTGATCTTAGCTTGGAATGGTCTAGAACGTGCTTAACAGTATTTTTTTCCTTAGGAGCATGTTATTTGTGGTAGAAAACAAACAATGTCAGCATAAGTGCGAGATGAAATTTTAAGGACCTTTAAGGCACCTGGTTTTGTGGTTGGCAGTAAAACAGATCTTTTTTGCTTGTTTGTATGCTGCAAACGGTGTCAGAGAACTCTCAGTGCTGGATTGTCTTTGGTTTGTATTTTGCTAGAGCACAGATGAAATTCCACTTATGTACAAACACAGAAAACAAGGGTCAGAGCAGAATTTAAATTCTGAAACCACCAATGTGTGGATCTAATAGATCAGTGATCTGTAATGACAAGATTAACTTTTACAAGTTCACTTTGTTTAGCTCATGAGGCTGCGTATTTAGGAATATTCTTCCTGTGCTGCTTGATATCAACAGCCAACAGTGAGATTAAAGGATAGTCTTCTGGCAAATGCCACTTTTCATATCCCACAAGATTTGCAACAGATATATTTTACTCTGCTTAGCTTTCCCAGAAGTGCTAGGAGGTTTATAACCAATTTGAAGTTGAAAATTGTTTAGGCATCATTAACTTTCATTTTCAAAATATGTTCTAGCAGTAAATTCCAGTGAATTATCCTGTGTTTCAGATTGTTGTATACCTGTGTGGTGTTTTTTTCTAGTGCTGTTTATTTTTACTGTTTATTAGTGCTTGGAGCAACACTTCTAGCAGTAACCTTTGCCCTAAAGCCACAGACCCTAGATTCTTTAACAAGCTGGGCGTAGTGCTTGCTGCTGCACTGAGAAGGAAAGGCATGTGCTCATATTTTGCTGGAGGATATATGTGTAACATACATCACATGTTGAAGAGTAGTAATGGTACTTAACTGCAGCAAAATAGTTAAATATCATTGGGGGTTTTGTGTGTGGTTGGTGGGGGGGTTTTGTTGGTTTTGTTTGTTTTTAGTTGAGAGGAAACATGTTTAATGGATGGAGTAAAAACACATGGGGAAGTTGTTATTGTCTTCGTAATAATAATAGTTGTTATATTTGTTCTTTACTGCCGGCATTTTGGTAGATAATCAACAATGTAGTAAAATCTTGGTAGCACCTAGGCTCAATCTATGAGACACTTAGTAGCTACCACAATAATGAATGGCTGCAACTATCATGCTAGATATGCTTTTCTTTCATCTACATAAAAATAAAAACTGAGTCATTAAGATGTGAAAGCATACACAGATCACAGTGGGGAAAATCAGCGAACCTCAAAGCTGGCATTTGGGAAAACTGAAAGTATATTTCCAGTTGAAGTGAAAACATCTTCAAACATCCGAAGGTTGCAGCAATAAAGTGATGGGAGACCAGCTTGACAGAAATGACAGCCAGGAGATGTTTTGGAGGAAGAACGGGGGTGATACTTTGCCTGTCTTTCATAAATCCAGAAAAGAGCTTACAATGTAACTTAATCAGAGATTAGTGGTGTATTTATCAGAAATTTTTACTGCTACCAGAGAGATCAGTACCTCAATACTGGCTTCAGAATAGAAGATGTGTGCATGTTCACGTTACGGTTTACTAAGCCATCCTAAATGCTAATTAAATGAAATTCAGTGTTCACCGGTTACCGGAAGACACCAATTGGTAATTGTGAACTGAGGCTTTAAGCTATATATAAATATCCAAGCGCTTTATCTTCTGAAGCTGGAATCTGCAATGGTATTTTTCTTTGAAAACTCTGTTCCACGCCTAAAACTCTGCAAGAGCTGAGCTGTGGCAGATAAGAGGCAGGATGGAAATGTTGACATTTGGAAACTGCACTAGAATTTTGCATCTACTGTTCTGGGAAGATAGGAGCCCTCATTAGCCTACCACTTATTTAGTCTGTTCCACCATTTAAAAGTATTTTTTAGTATTAAGTCTGTACTAATATCGCCTGCTTATAAAGTGTTCTCTCACATTATCTGTATGAGTTAATACAGCGTTATATGTTCTAAGGATTTCTCTAGGCCGTTATGTGAGAGTGCATTGTCTTTAGGTCTGTGATCCAGTTGTCTTGTAACCTACACTTGTGCTACTTTAGGAAGCATTACATGGTAACAAAAACATTTTTTACTTGTTGTCAGGACTCTGGCAGAAACTTGCTTCCAAGATGGTGAAATTATTTTGGAAGCTTTTTGGAAGAGCTTTCTGTATAGAAGCAGTTCTTAGCATGTACTACTTGTGGGAATGTTTCCCTGTTTTATTACCAACGATGATTTGAAAAAAAACCCAAACACAACAACCATATTTCCTACTTTTAAATAGACCTGTTATTTATGGGTTTTCTTGATTTTAGCTGTAATAAAAGTTTTAGCAGCTGTTCAGTGGTTGAGGAATTGACCCTGAGAGTAGAAGGTAACAAATTGCTTGAGCAGATGCTGTTTCTGCAGATACTTCTGTTTCCCAGTTCAAAGATAATTATTTTTGATCTGCGTCTCCAACTAAAACAGCCTCTGTTGTAGAGACAGTCTGAATGATTTTTATGTGATAGATAGGAAGTGTTGGTATCAACAAGAGGTGGAAGGACTGACAGACCTGCCAGCTACCTACCCTCTTTCTTAGTGAGAATCATCAAGTTGTTTCTGTATTAAAGATACACTTCATTTTTTTCAATGTCCAAAAGAATTCCAAGATGTTTAGTTTATTCCGTCAACAAGTAATAAAGGCTATTTTTAAGTCTGCTGAGGATTTTTGTCTAAAAAGATCTGCTGCTTTTTATAAAGCTTTCACTGAGACAGTCAGTAATGCTTGAGGCAGAAACTTGAAATGTAAAAACACCCTAAATAAAGGAATCTGCTGCTTCTAGTTTAAAAGTACCTAGCCCAGTGTTTGGGGGATAGAAGTCAGTCTATACCTGAGCAATAAACTCCAGTGCACATTTCATGGTGTAATAGTTGATGAAGTCCTCCTTGGCAGAGACTTTTAAGACCTGCCAGCTGCTTTAACTATGCACTAGTATTTATTCTTTATGCTTTCTATAAATGTGCCTTTAATTCTGACCATCATGATTTATGTTAATATTGTGCAACTAAAAATTTGATGACTTCTGATCAATTGAATTTTGACTCTTTGTAATTAATCACTCTTGGAATTTGAGTAACTGGTACTTTGTAAACTTGAGCATCAGAGGCATGTAGCAGCAGGAGCTATTCTGCTTATACCTACCTGAGTTGGTTTACTCGTAAATTAAATTGACTAGCTTGTGTGACTTATCTTTGGGGAACGTTCTTTAATGTTTAATTTCTTCTATGCATACAATATGTGTTATATATTATATTTACTGTTACAGATTGGTTTACATGTGTTGTAATTATTTTTTTTTAAAAAATCATTATTCTTACAGTTGATCATAGCCGGGTTAAACTGACCTTAAAAACTCCACCCCAAGATTCAGACTACATCAATGCAAACTTTATTAAGGTATGGATTACTGTCTTAACAGTTCTTAGATTATTTTTAAGGTTTTATTTTGTATCAGTGCAGTTTTAATATAGCGTAAGATAAAAGAGAATTTAAAGCTGTGAGGGAAGATTTTTATTATGATCAGTAAATTTGCAAACGTGATGCCATTTATAGAGTAAATATTACAACTTTAAAAATTGCTTTAAGTGTCAGTATCATATAAAATACTTCATTTTAAAGTACCAGGCTGTCATGATATGAGTGGTTTAGGTCAGGTTGCTTAAAGAATCTCCACTGAAGGGCTTGAGGGAAATGGATTTTATGTGAATTTGTGGAAATGTGACTGCACAAGATTTGACGACACAATTCACTCTACTATTTATTACATGGAGCAAATGCACAGAGGTAAATCAAACAGAAATAAAGTCAGAATAGAATTGGAAATAGGTTATAGAGATCAAAGCCATAAGAGGGTAAAGGAGATCTTCCCACTGAGTCATGAGGTTCAAAGTAGACCCCCTTGCTTTCTCATTTTATGACACAGACAAGCAAATTGGAACTTTATGCCATAGGAGAATTCAGATACCGATTATTTTAACAGTTGGTAGTGTTAAAAATACCGTATTTTGAGAGGCTGTTTTTAGGGATAATAAATGAGGCCTTTGACACAAATTGTCTATGTTAATATGCACTTCTTGCTGTTCATGGCAGAAGTGTGGCAATGGAATTATATTCAACATTCTTAAAGAGAAACCACAATTTGGCTAAAAGCCTGTTACACTTTTGTTTCAAAGTGTGAATATCTTTGGCTTTCCTTGTAGCCTTATTCTGGTGCTGTTTCTGCACAGTAATGTTTATTCAGAAACAGGTGTTCTTATAAACCTTATTCTCAAATGTTTAGCTTGAAAAGCTGAATGTAAATGTCTTCCAGCTTTATATAAAATAAATTTTAAAACTTGTTTTACTTGAAATGTGATATTACTGGAAGAAGGGAACTTAAATTTGTTGAAGGGGATGCTTTTTAGCAGAAAGATTTTGAAATTTTTGTTGTTAAATGTTTGAGTAACAAAATGTGGACTTAAAGGGCATCTTCAGAATCTGAACATGCAGAAATTTAATGTTTTCTGTTACAGTCTCTGGCAGCACAGTAGCTGTTGTAATCTTGGGCCCCCTTGAAATCACCAGCAAAATTCTCACTAATGTCAATGGCACTAATTTCATATTCACTCTTACTCTTACTGTTGAATCAAAAATAATTCTAATTTTGCATGATTATAACCTAAAGCCTTTCTTATTTGGTGCAGATAAGTTTTCTTTATAAACATTAATGGTTCCTTTGTGCAATCCTAGGGAGTACATGGGCCAAAAGCATATGTTGCTACGCAGGGACCATTAGCAAATACAGTAATAGACTTCTGGAGGATGATATGGGAATACAATGTTGCTGTAAGTACCTACTTAAAAACCAGAATTCGGTATTGCCCTATTTCATGGCACAATGATTGTACCATTACCAAAATTGTTGACAGTGATTTAGTCCATTGACTTCTCAAATCTTGACTCTGACTTAATGTGGACTAACAAAATGAGATACAGAAGCAGCATGTGGAAAAAAAAAAGTGCCTACCTTTCTACTTAAGCTAATTTTGGTTTACTTACTGTTTTATATATTCTACATCTGTTTAAACAGCTATTGTCAGGAGTCAACTTTGAAGTACTGTTAAAATCACATATGTTCAACAAATTATTTCTGAAAATATTTTTTTGCTTTATTAGACACTTAAGTCATGGTTACTTATTGTAACAAATAGCTTACCTGTTGGTGCATTTTTATTGTGCTGTTCACGTTAATGTATCTGAAATAGCTTCCCCCAAGAAGTGTGATTCTTGTTTTTTAGATAAGTTTTTGCACCTTTTTTATGTAGTCTATGTCATTTTAGGTAAATATAGTTATTTCTTCCAGTTAGAAAATGGTTCTATATTTTTGTTATTAAGTTCAGACTCCATAGTCAGGCTGAATAAATAAATAACGTGTTTGTACAGGATTACAGTGAGTTCAAATTAAGTAACCTTGAAACGTTGTATTAGTGTTGTAGATCATTTTGTCCAGGATAAAGCTTGGATACCATTTTAGAATTTAAAGGAGTATGCATCTGCCAGTAAGAAAATAGTATTAACTAGTCTCTTCAGTAGTAACCAATTAAGGAGTAACAGTAGCTGCCCAGGCAGAAACAAGCAGTAAAGCGTTGGTGAAGTTACTCCATCTAAAACTTGCTAATTTCAAGCAATTTTTTTTCTTTTCAGATAATTGTAATGGCCTGTCGAGAATTTGAAATGGGAAGGGTATGTATGCAAAACTGAATGAGCATTGGCTGTGCAGGCAGTATGCCAATGCCTGTGAGGCTTCATGTGCCAAATCCATAACTGTAAAAATAATCTGCAAGGTTGAATGAGAATGGCTATCCTTATATTAGTATGCACAGAAAATAGTGAGTGTGACAGCTTTTCTTTGCTCCATTTATAGTGTTACGTTATTATTTAGATGTCCTCTTAGTGGAATAAATATATGTGTCTGTGTGCAGAAGTGTACCAATGGTTTCTTTCTGATCATGTTAGTATGGAAAAAAATCTTGCTCTTTGTGGGATATAGGCCAACTATCAAAACCCAGAGTCCTTCAGAATTTCCTGTTAACTCATACAGGTGCAAAACCAGCCTGTCTCTTAAATATCCACAGTATAGGGGCCAGCCCTGTTTAATGTCTTCATCAACGATCTGGACGAGGGGACCGAGTGCACGCTCGGTCGGTTTGCAGGTGACAGCGAGCTGGGGGCAGTGCTGACCTGCGGGAGGGCAGGGGGCTCTGCAGAGGGGGCTGGGCAGGCCGGGCTGATGGGCCGAGGCCACTTGTAGGAGGTTCAACAGGGCTCAGTGCCGGGTCCTGCCCCTGGGTCACACCAGCCCCGCGCAGCGCGACGGGCTGGGGCAGGGGGCTGGGAACTGCCTGGGGGGAAGGGCCTGGGGGGGCTGGGTGACAGCCCTGGGCAGGAGCCAGCTGTGTGCCCGGGGGGGCAGAAGGCCAGCAGCGTCCTGGCTGGTATCTGGAAACAGTGTGGCCAGCAGGGCCAGGGCAGTGACCGTCCCCCCGCACTGGGCACTGGTGAGGCCGCACCTCGAACACGGGGTTCAGCTTTGGGCCCCTCACCTCAGGAGGGACGTTGAGGGGCTGGAGCGTGTCCCGAGAGGGGCAACGCAGCTGGTGAAGGGTCTGGGGCACAAGTCTGGTGAGGAGCAGCTGGGGGACCTGGGGCTGTTCAGCCTGGAGAGGAGGGGGCTCGGGGGGGACCTTACTGCTCTCTACAGCTCCCTGACAGGAGGCTGTAGGCAGGTGGGGGTCGGTCTCTTCTCCCAGGTAACAAGAGACAGGACAAGACAAAATGGCTTCAAGTTGCGCCAGAGTAGGTTGAGGTTAGATATTAGGAAAAATTTCTTCCCTGAAAGGGTGGTCAAGCATTGGCACAGGCTGCCCAGGGAGATGGTGGTATCACCATCGCTGGAGGTGTTTAAAAAATGTGTACATGTGGTGCTTAGGGAGATGGTTTAGTTGTGGACTTGGCAGTGCTGGGTGAATGGTTGGACTTGATGATCTTAAGCGCCTTTTCCAACCTAAGTGGTTCTAAGATTCTAAATGTCTCTGCTAAATTCTGACCTGAGGGGGAAAAAAAAAAAAAAATGGCCCAGAATTGTGAACTCCAAGCTTTCTCAAAAGCTAAATTAGCTCTCTTTGCCTCCCTCTGTATGATGTGTGCTTGTGCATATGTAGGCAGTCTTATTTTCATACCTATAAGTTCATGTCCTAATTTACAAAGTGTCTTTTGGCTATATTAATTGGTAATCTAGGGGTTTGGCTTTGGTGGATTTTTTTTTTTTGGTGTCCAAAAGAAAAGACATTTTACTATCTTAAAAGAAGTCCAGCAAGGCACCAGTAGGCAGATGTTAAGGCAAAACACCAAATAAGAGAGAGAATAAGGCATTTGAGGTTATCGTTGTGTCTACTCTGCTTCTGTTAATCATCATTTTTCAGTACTACGCATGAATTAAATTAGTGTTCTTTGCTTTAACAGAAAAAATGTGAACGTTACTGGCCTCTGTATGGAGAAGCAGCTGTAACGTTTGGACCATTTCGTGTTTCTTGTGTAAGTATAAAGCTTTAGAAATTAATTTTGGAGTATTTAATGCTTTTATAACTTAAAATAACTGTTCAACTAATAGTTTGTATTACAAAACAAATGCTTGTTTAATTGTTTGGTACCAAATTTTACACAAAGACTCTCAAAGGAATGTAGTGGAAAACAATGTGTGTGTTTAAGCTGTGTGGTTGTGTTGGTTTTTTTTTTAAATCCTTCATGATTTTGTAATTTTTTTTAAGTAGGAAACTTGTGTGTCTTGGTCTTGTATCTTTTTATGTATCATTTCTTCAGCTTTACATGATGTGATTTTGAATGTACCATACTTAAGAAATCAAATAATATTTGTATGTGTTGTTTCTGTCCATTATGACTTGCGTGTTCCAGATGTGCACGAGTAATGACAGTAACACTGGAACAGGCGATTTTCTTTAAGTTGCATGAAGAAAGAAAATGGAAACTAAACTAAATTTCTTCACTTGTTTCTGTTGGTAACAGATACAGGTTTATTTGAAAATACTTCCTTTGTTTCTATTGTTGCCTTTAAAATCAAACCAAAAATGAATAGCAGATCACCATGAGGTCTGAATCTTTTCCTGGAGAGGTCGCTGGGGGATAACTGTCAAGTAAGCTATGATTCCAGAAAGATGGAGGAAACCTGAAAGTTTGTCGCACGTTGTGTTTGTGTTATCAGGAGTTCTGATTGCTGAGCTTAAGTACTAGGGCCTCTTCCAGTTCTGATATTTGCTCATAAATCATAACAGAAGGGTATCAGGCAGATTAATAGGCAGGAAGGGGGACCATGGATGTCTGCTACACCAGGCACAGTAGGGAATTGAAAGTAATTCTTTTGGCAGCTGTCATCTTGGCATCACATGAGATGGGTGTGGGTTTCTGCAATCACCTTTCCTTGGTAGTGAAAAGTCATAGTGCAATCACCATTTCACAAAAGGGGACCGCTTACATACCAGAAATTCACTTCATGAATTGGGAAGTTTTCAGGGTATGAGTGAGGATGTATGGTATGTGGGAGCATAGCCACCAAAATCAATATGGTTAGCATTCCTTACGTGTGGGATAGCATCCAGTTTCCTCTGTACACACCTGTTTATGTATCTTTATTCCCTCTGGCCTATCACATTGTGTTCAATGACTGCCTAATTACTTAGGGGAAGAGAATAGAAAAAAAGCCATATATAGGGTGATCCTTCTTGTATTTGCTGTCAGCTTCCAGCAGCAGACTAACAGGACTTCCTTAATTGGATGTTGCCTTTGGATTATCAGTATTTTTATAATGCAGTGGATGATGAATTTGTCAATTTTATTTTTGAGTTATGATTTTCGTCACTTACTCTTTCTGACATTCACATCATTGTGTTGTTGGAGGAAAACACTTCTTCATGTCTTTATGTTTAATCTTGCCACCTGGTAGTTTAATCAGGTTCTATTATGTTCTATTAGTTACTATTCGGATATGAACAAAACCTGGCATTGAAGTGTTGATTATAACTGTCATCAGTATAAATTATCTTACTGTAACTTTTTACACTGCAGTTCATGATTGGCCTTTGCCTGCTCACTTACTCTAATACAGTGGAATTGTTCCATTCCAGATTGATCTCAAAACTATTTTGTTTAGTTTTTTTCCTTCTCCTTAATTCAGATGTACGTGGGTTTGGATGTGAATTGCTGCTGTCTTCTAGCCGAAATGTTTTAAGGTGCTCAGAAAGAGCTAGCATGCCAGTTTATCAAGCTATTCCTAATACTACTTTGAAATAGCCTACGAAGAATTAAGTACGCTTCAAGTTCATCTTGTCAAGAAAGCATATACTTAGAAATTTTGGTCTGTAAAGATTCCAAGTACCCTTTGCCTACCTTAATTTGATTTAAAAATTGACTTGTGAGTTTGTTTTTTTGTGGGTTTTACTTTTGGGTTTTTACCCTGTACCTAGTAAGTGGTGGTTGCATACCTGGTAAGTATTAGAGAAAAGGAATTGTGTGTATGTTGTATTTGACATCTGAGAATGTCTTATCTTTGGATACAATGATGTATATGGGCTCCATTAGCTGCTAGGTAGGCATTATCTCCTTTAAACCTGTAAAGTGTTGCAATTGCTTTCTTGATTGGTAAATGGTAAAATCCCAGTAGCCGATGGGAACATGTTAAAGCATATGTGCAGTCTCCTAAATTCACTGTGGAAGCTGTAACGCTAAGCTTTTGAATGCATCTTCAAATTGTGATATTACTGATATTTTAGGTACAGTAATATTGTTTGGTGTCTACAGCATAAACTTTCCTTGATGTTCCAAAGGCATATTTGAACATCCCAGGAGCCTAGAGACTATGCTTTTTGACCACAACGAAGATAATTACAATGATCCATTCAGATGCATCCTTAAGTGAAAATAATAAGGGGTGTGTGTGTGTGTGTGGAATGAAAGATGTCATAGGATAAAGTGATTAGAGGCTGAAGTTTATACAGCAGGACTGTTATAGAAGGATGGCTGTGGGAGGCAATCTGTACATTAAATATAAATTTACGGAGAAAAAAAAAGAAAAGGGAGTACTTTGAAATACTCTTACAAGGTTTACTGTTGGTTTCAAGACCAGGCTAGACACTTACTGGTTGAAAACTCCCATTTTTATTTTAAGTAAAAGTGACATCTTCCACAGTATCTTTTGTAGCAAGCTAAGTTGCTGCTGTTTTAAAATCAGTGTTTTGATTGCTCATCTTTTGGGGAAATTGTAGTACAAAACCAGTACATTAAGACACCTGAGTTTAAAGTTTGGGTTTTTAGTTATAATCTGTGTGGTGTATATTAATCTTTTTTTTCCCCAATTTATTACTGTTTTCTCATGTTTAGGAAGCTGAGCAAGCAAGAACAGATTACTTCATTAGAACATTATTACTTGAATTTCAAAATGTAAGTATATGATCATGTCTGGTGCCAACAAGCGGTTGCTCAAAGGTTTCTGAAATGATACAATGAAGGAAGCTCCTGAAAATATCTTCACTTTTTTAGTTCTGTATGTAAAGCATCAAGTTTAGAAGTGATGTTAAAAGCTTAGCGTCTAAGAAAAGAGTAGTGAAACTGTTTCCTTGTCTTTTATATATGTTCTTGTTTAGCCAAAGTTGTGTGATGGTCTTCAATATCATGTGTTAAGAACTACAAAGCTACTGTCACCCTAGGAGAATTTCGCTGTTTACCTCAACTAAAAATACCATGACAAACTGAATCAGACTTTTTGTTTGTTTGTTTTTTAAAAAAAATCAAACAAACTTGCCATCTGTTTCCTCTAACTCCACCTGGTTAGCTTCTTTTTGGATGAAGTCTGTGTGCTTGTTAGAATTTGCCCTATACTTATTGTCATTGTTTTACAATGTTGAAAAGACACTTCTTATGTCCATTTCTATATTTGTATTGCCAAATAAATAAAGTAATAATGACGACAACTTAGTGGTATTTCCCCTCCACCCCCAAAGTTTCTCATTCTAGCTTGTAAAAAGTCACTCTTCTTGTAATTGAAATACATGTAAAAATATGGAATGTTCTCGATTAAACTGAGTTGCACTGTCTTTTTGCTGGGGGAACTTCTGGATGGGGGAATTGTATGTAGCATATTCAAGGGTCAAGATAGAAATGTACTATTAAGAGTGAGCTCAAGGCTTTGGAATTCTTGAAGATTTGATATCCTAGTGTTCAATATGTAGAATTGGCTTACCAGACAAGTATTTGGTAAACCTGTTTATTTCCACTGTTTGTTAAGTTGGCAACTGTAAGTGGTTACAATTAGTCTCTTTATGGAAGAAATTGAGTTTATTCATCTTAGTGAAAACTTGTGATGCAAACTACTGTAAAACATGAGACCTACTTCATAAACTGAGTATGTTATGTTAATTGTGGAAATTGTCATATTTTCAGTGAAATGAAAAGCACTTGCATTTTCATGTAACTGTTAAGAATGGATGATTTAAGCTTTTCTTGCAAACTTATACATAAGCGTCAGGTTTGAGGTGACTTGATTTGTCTGCAAAGCAACTGTCAGTAAGTGTAGAGCTGTCCTAGAAAAACATGAAGGTTAACTGATGAGATGTCAAAAACCCCAAAGCAGAATTTAATTTAATTTTATTTTAATTTAATTTAATATTACTTTTAATACCTGAATAGCATGAGAACCGGTTACTTCAGAAACTACTTAATTTGTTTTGCTTGCATATACTATACATGCAAATCATGTTTGACCACTTCCCTGAGTTCTGTTCCGGTTAATTTTAATAGTTTGTATACGATACCTGTGTACTACATAAAACTTAAGTAGTAACAAAAAGCTACAATTTGTGCCATGGTTTTGATCTTGGCAAAGAGCCCAAAGTTTCTGTTCCTTTAAGGAGTATTGTAATTGAAAGAATTAACAAGATAGGTTGATATTGAACTTACGTGGCTGATAAAACTATCTTTCTTCAGACTTAACCTTTGCTTCAGGATTTCTGTGGGCATACAGAAAACCCACATTTTGGTAATGAGTTACAGATTTCATCTTACTTTGAGGAATTCTAAGTGTAGAACTGGGGAGGAAAAATAGGTATTTGTGGTATAGAGAAATATCCTTTTAAGTTCCTTCTCTGGTTTTCCAGAATAACAAAAAGTTTTGTCACTTCTTTAAACTTTTTGA
Organism: Falco peregrinus; assembly: GCF_023634155.1. NCBI lineage: Eukaryota > Metazoa > Chordata > Aves > Falconiformes > Falconidae > Falco > Falco peregrinus. The sequence goes on from NC_073726.1 coordinate 18,190,419, forward strand.
TGGAGAATCATACAAAATACTACACAAAAGAATTTTAAAATTCATTTAAATATACAAAGTTACTTTAGTTTCTATGAGGAAAACCAGTTTGAAACTTGAAGATTATTTTAAGCTAAAACATCAGGTTCTTTCTTAAAAAGTGGCAGTAAAAAAGGACTATGAAGACTCCTTTTCATTTTTAGTTTCCATATAAAAAGCCTAAATTTGAATAATTCTTTTTCCTGGCAGTTCTGCTAATGTGAAAAATCACTGGTTTTGTCTCTTTTAATCTAATTAAGTTAGTTCTTGGTGGGCCTTATTTAGGCAGCTGTAAGTTTTCTTCCTCCTTACTGATGAGGTTTTACATAAGCAGTTGGATTTTTAAAATGCCTTTTCTTGGGCTGGATTTTCTCTTGCTTTTACTAGCTACAGTGTTTCCACAAGTCTGGCAAAAGTAAAGCATCAAAAATAGTTTGTTCAATTGGAAGATGATATACATTTCCATGCTTAAGGGGCCCACTATGTTGCTTCTCAAATAACGACGTAGAAGGTAGCATAGGTCTTGAAACTTGCAACCTGTAACGTTGATCAAAAAAGTCATATGCTTCTCTAGGACATTACTTTGAGGGCATACGAGAATCCAGAGGTGTGACAACAGTGTGGAAAGGTGCAGTAGAACTAGTTGTATTGCAGATGATTTAGGTAATAGTGAGAAAGAGGATTTGGCCTTTCAGGGATTTAGGTAGCTGAGTGATTAGGCTGTTCCAAAGCTTGCTTCTTAGTTGTCTTTTAGTACTTCTGTAATATGAGCTAAATAGAACAAAAGTGTACCTGCTGTTGTTGCAAGTGTGATCGGTGTTTAGATACCGCCTGAATTATTTCTCTCACTTTCTTAATTTCCTTCTGCATGTGAATGTACACACTTCATTTTGTAATGTGACAAAACAGTAACTATTCCCTGCCCCCCATTTTTTTTTAATGTAAGTTACTGGAGTATGATTGGAGAAAGAACCTTTCATGGTGGACTTTCCCTTTCTTTCTCTCTTTCGAAGTTTTAGACTGTAAGGACAGAGAATCTTCTAACACAGTTCAATGTTGTAGGACTTTTAACCAATATATTATAGAGAGGGGCTTGTGTGAACTGCCCCATAGTTCTTTCTTCTGTGCATTAGCAGCACTCAAAATACCACAGCATTTGCCTTGAGTTTTTCTAAGTGGTATAAGCTGTAAGTTTGGGGTTTTTTAATACAGTAAATGGCTTTGCTTGTCCACACTTTATCATGGAAAAAGTGAAAGTTCATTGAACTAATTATCTCATGCAAACTCCTCAAATATGTGTTATCATTAATGCATTTCCCCCTCCTTTTCCCTTAGGAGACTCGTAGTGTATATCAATTTCATTATGTTAACTGGCCTGACCATGATGTCCCTTCATCTTTTGATTCTATTCTGGATATGATCAGTTTGATGAGAGAATACCAGGAACATGAAGATGTACCAATCTGCATACACTGCAGGTATCAAATATATTTAATTTTTAAGTTTATATACATTTAAATTTTTTTTGAAGTCTAGGCTTTTGGTATGAGATGAAGTAGTTTGAGTCTAAATCAGTAGTTAGTTTCCTAAAAAGGAATATTTCTTCATGTCAAAACTTGGCTCAAAATCAGTCTTCACTGTCTTAAAACGCATGACAGTGAAATTTTGCTTCTACTTCAGTTCAAGGCAGAATATCAATCAGAAGAGATTTAGTCTTTGAAGGGGAAACAATTTTGTGGTTCTTAAGACATTTAAGTCCTCATTAGGGCAAAACAGACTTTGAAGATCACTGCAAATCAGGTCTGGGAGTCAAGGTTCCATTTTCAGTTGGAAAGACTACATGGCAGGTACATCACAACCTAAGCACTCTTCTACCTGTCTTCTAGTATAACAAAAAATATTTCTAATGAGCAGGCTGTAGATTCTGGTTGGTAAGTTTTTGCTTCTGAGCAGCAGTTTCATCTTGGATCTGAAATATGGCTAACAGAAGGACTGTTGAAGCTAAACTGCCATAAAAGTGTTTTGGTGAATTGACAATTTCCGACAGTAAGTCTGGAAAGTTCTTGCCTATGATATTTGATGCTTTTTTTAAGCAACAAAAGTTAATGCATTATATATCAGAATAACTGAATTCAGATTCATAAGCCAGGTAATGTTAGATTGTTGGGGCTTATTAACTGTTTAGAACTTGGTTATTCTCTTAAAGTGTATAGAAATGTATTGTCTTTAGCTGCCTTCTTTTTCAGCTTGTCATTTTAAAGTAATCGAGGTCCAAAAGCATAAGAAACTTACTTAGCACTGAAATCCATTTCACTTTGTCCTATTTCTCTTGAATGTCAATGTTGTAAAGAACCAGCATTCACGACTGCAGTGTAAATATAATGTAACAAGTATACATGTGTTAAAACTCTTTGTGTAAAATAGAGAAATTCATACTGCTAGGTAGGATAAAAGTGATAGTTCGCTATCATTTTTATAACTTTCAGATTTAAGTTTTTTTAATAACAAGAAGAAAATACAGAGATGATACTAAATCAGAAAAATGTGGGAAATCTTTAAAGGTATTCTGTTCTGTCATTTAACATATCTATCATTAAATTTTGACATCCTTACTGTTGTAGCAGTGGTCACTAGGAATAGTGCGACAAAAGTGGGAATAAAAATGTCAGCATTGAAGCATCTTTCATGATTACAGTTCCAACTGGCTATGAAAAACTTGCATTAAAAATGTCAATGCTCCATTTTGCATTTTTCACTGTTAATTTTTTCATTTTTAAGACATTATAGTGTCAGATTGAGTTTAAAATGATAATTGAGAAATTTTGATATTTGTTTTCATGTGGACTCTGGAAACATAAAGCGTATAGTGTATATTTAACCAATTAAAATAATTTCTAACATACCGTAACTGTTTATGTTCATAGTGCAGGGTGTGGAAGAACAGGAGCTATTTGTGCCATAGATTATACATGGAATTTGCTTAAAGCTGGGGTAAGGAATCTTAAAAGAGCGGATTTTTTGTCATTCTGTCATTTTATAACAGTGATTGAGCTCTTGAATGTTCTAGAAGAGTAAAATGTTTAAGACCAGAACTTTTTTGACAGGTTGACGTTTGGTTTCGTTGCATTCATGCTTCAGTATGTACTTCATTTCCTTTGACAGCAAGCTTATACCTAAAAAGTCACTGTAAAATTACAGATTTATAAAATATATTTCAATATAAAGTGGTTTTTTAAATTCAACTTTATCAACATCTCTGCTTGATCTTGCAGCTCTTGAGGCCTGATACTTGAAATATACAGGGATAACTTAGTTTTGGGATTTTTCAGTTGTGAAGCATCATTAATGTTGCAGTGTCATATTAAAGCTTTCATTACATGTCTAATTTTCAAAATACTTGAAATGCTCTCATCTGTTCTAAATCAAATGTTTAAAACCAGTTCTGGAGAGTAATTGCTTTTTTAAAAAAAATCTTCATAGCTGCAATGTAGAGAGAACAGATTTGCTTTACCTACAGAAGCTAAACGTACTTTTGGATGTCTAACGGCTTTTGTATTGCTGTTCTGACAAACGGTTTTGTCAATGTAATTGACTTTCTTCTATGTTTCAGAAAATTCCCGAAGAATTCAATGTATTTAATTTAATACAGGAAATGAGGACACAGAGGCATTCTGCAGTACAGACAAAGGTATAGCTTGTTTTGAAATAAATCTCTACAAAGAATGATGGTATATTATCATATGATAAAGATCTTGCGCACTAATTTTTATCTGGTAATCTACTATAGGAGCAGTATGAACTTGTCCATCGAGCCATAGCACAACTGTTTGAAAAGCAACTGCAAAAATACGAAAGTTGTGCAGATTGGAAGATTGCAGATGGAGTGGTAGGTGTCTCTCCTCTATGAGTTGAAGCTGTTGGCTTCTGATAAAGATTTTCCTTTACAGTCTATTTTTTTAAATTTATTGTGAGGCACGTACAAAACTTGTTTGGACTACATGTGGGGTTTTTTGCCGAGTAGGGACACCTAGCCTGTGCTGAACTTACACTGAGGACTTGGTTTTAGAAGTAGAGTCAGATAATTAAAGGAATATTTACCATGTATAACAAATGCAATTGCAATGGGGGAAGCAATTCTAGTATGGATGAAATGCAGGACTTAAATATTTCAAGTTGTGAAATGTGCCCTTGGTGAGGTGGCAGTAGTTGACAGCTGGTCTGTTGCTTTGATTGGCAGTACTTACCCCAATTTTGATACATTGGCAGCAAAAGAAATTTTGTTGAAGCCTGAGCTGCTGCAAATTACTTGTTAACCAGTGTGATAAAAAGAAAGCCAAGTAAAACTCCAGCCTGCATATACATATATATACACATAGAATTTATCTATATACACATATGTGTATTTATTTTTATCTGATCTCTGTTTAGGTTAAACTGTCTTGAGAGGGAAAAACTTAATGGAATTTTTCTTTTCCTCCTTCTCCCCAGTGTGATGTTGGGCCCAATTTTAAACCAGCCAATAAGCATTAATGTGACACTGGGCTATTACACGCTGTTACGGGCTGCCTTGGTCTTGGCCCAACCCAGCTTTGATGTAGTTGAGCAGGACTAAAAGTGCCTTTGATAGGAAGCTTCATACTGTACCCTTTTAATAAAGGAAATGAAAAAAACCTTGGAAAAATAATATTCTTCATTGGTAATCATAGTGTTTGAGGATTTTTCTGTCTCTTTAAGGTTTAAATTTTTTTTTCCCCCTTTTTTATGTTTAGATATTTTTTTCTTGGCTATGAATGGGCACCAAGTTAAAAATGGCTTTTTGGATCCATATATTCTTTCTCTCACCCACAGTCCAGAACTGTGTACCATGCTTTATCCTTGCACTGTATTTTGTTTTTGCAGTAACTTTATCTGTCCCTTCAGTATCCTATTGGTGTAGGTCCTGTTGCTCTCTAGAGGTATGAGAGTTGTATTTTCAGGACCATTTGAAATATCTGGAAGCAGTTTTAAATCTGCCTTTATTAATAAGTAGCCTTTTAATTTTAGGGCTATAGCTATTCTATACTGTGCTTTCTAGGAAGCCTAAAATGTTTTTCATTCTTAGAAAAAAGGCATATACCCTTCTGTTAACTCCTAAGAATTTATATCAGTTCCTGCAATAAGGTCTTTGGTTATGACAAGAAACCTGATGGACTAAGTGCAATATGTATAGGGCAGGCTCTTTTAATGTTACTGGTTTGATATTCAGCCTAGCTGATCTGTGAATTTTCATTTACTTCTGAATGATCTCATTGTGCTGGAAACGGGGCAAAATGAATTTGTCACTCTGACTAGATAGAGCCTTTTTTGCATTAGGAAATTATTCTTCTTCATATTGTAGCTTGAACACTTCTGCAGGAGGGTTGAGGTAAAAAGCCTTATAGGCGAAGAGTTTCTCTATCTAAAAATTCGGTACTTAAATTTGCTACTATTCATTTGTTAGGAAATTTGCCTTCAGGGGATTAACTGGTGTAGCTTAGCTTCTGTTTTAGTTTTACAAGGTAGTCTACCTCACATATCCAATTAAATATCTCCTTGTAGCTTTAACCTGATTCTCAAAACTTTGAGGCTTACTTGAGACAGTGTTTTTGCTATTCTGAAAAAGCTGGCTTTTTTCCTCCAAGGGTGTTACGTAGCTTCTGTTGTATATAATATCTGTTTTTTCCCAGAAATATTGGGTGTTTTTAACTAAGATATATTCCAGAATGTTTGGCTTTGAAAAGGAAACAAACTGATGCAGAAAGTTTTCACACAACTTTATTACATATAATGTAATATCCTAAGGCTCCTTCCCAGATCTTACTCTGTCTGCAGGTGCTACAGCAACTGTGGAATGGTGTACATGTGAAGAGTTTTAATTATGTGAAGAGTTTTAATTATGTTTAGTGGAAACAATTCCAAATGAAAGAATGTGCCTTCTTTGGATATATTACTGTTATATGGGAGATACTACTTAACTGAAGAGGAAAGTTTCTTTCATTTATTGTATTTTGATGGTACTCTGAAGAGTTGGAGTACTCTGTAAGGTTGGTTTCATGGTTCTGTTGTCCAATTGCTTTTCCCGTTTCAAGCAGCTTTTGAAATAAATTGTTATCTAAGCCTTGTAAGCAGTGTTTGCCAGTAACATCGCAGTAAAAAGTTAATCTGATTGGCAACGAGTAGCAGTATTCATAGGGAAGTAGCTTGGACGCAGTCCTGAACGTGTGTTCCTGTGAACTTGCCAGCTTTGCCCTGCTGGAAACAATACTGTAAAAAGTCAACAAAAACAACACATGCAGTGTTTGAAAATAGGTTTATCATAGGGTTAGAATTTCTATTAGCATTTGATAGAAGGATTCAAAACCATGTAGAAAATGCACATGTGATGTAACGTAGTAATTGTATGCTCTTGCCATATAATTAGTTATACGTATTGTGAATGTAGAGAACTACAAATGTGCTTAAAATAATGCTAATTATGTAAATGAAAGTATATGAAGAAAAGCTTTCTTCAGATACCAGGCAGAGTACTTTCAGCAGTCCCCACAGTAGCCGAATTTCAGGGCAAAGATGAAACTGTTGCTCAGAAGCAGGTTTTTTCTGATAAGAAAAGACTCGGATGCTGAGTTTGATAATTGGAACTATTTTTCTCCCCCACACCCCCATAGTAGGACGCTTTTAAATTTGATAGACTCAGCCCCCTTCTCACTGAAACTCTTGATCATATCATCAAGTATTCAAAGTCATTAACTCTGCTTCTCACAATCAGTGGTTTTGTTAGTACTGTTGTGAAAATATTACACTTGGTGTTTGGAAGTTTTGAAACATGTGAGCTGATTAGTCTTGATCATCTGATAAGATACTGGTCAGGCTTGTATGAGTAGAATATTTTGTGAGTTATTTGAGGCATCTTTGTGATCTGAAGTGAAAAACCATAGTTGTCTTGGAAATCTGAATCAGATGGAATTCGATAAAGTTGGATGTTCTGTACGTAGAAAAAGGAAAATTGAGCGAAAGACAAAACAACAAAAAGTTTACTATCTTTTTAAAAATATTTCCTGTTGAATTTTGTCTCTTGACAGTAAAAAGCATGTTACAGTACTGCAAGTCCTTTATCTACCCTTATCCACTAACAGAAGCTTGTATTACTAAATACTTTCTCCAATATACGACGTTCCTAGTACTCTCAAGTATCTCTTGCATTTCTTCCTGTAGAAGTGACAGAATTCTGTTGCTGCGGTTGATAACACTTTTAGAAGCTGTGGAGGAATCAACTGCTATAAGAAGAATTGATGGTATTCAAAATGTTAGTGGTTCGGAAACTAAGTGAAAAGACTGCTGTTCAGGTTCTCTTTGCTGTTTTGCAGCTTGGAAAGAGATTTTTGGCCATTGCAGCACTCTAAAAAATCATATCTTCAGAGATATTTATCTTGCTGCCTAAGCTTGGAAAGTTTTATTTAATTTGAGTGTATCGTTTCTGTCTGAAGTATTTCTCATCCACTGATGCTCTGTGGTTCCCATGCTGCTTTATGATAAGGGCAAAAGGAATGCCTCAATTCCTTTTAAGGGAAACCAAGATATTACTTCTGCAAGAGCATTTGCAGTAAATTTGCTAGTACTTTACCAGTACAGAAGGCTTCTGAATGACATTAAATGTTTCCACTGTGAGTTCCAAAGTAAAATTATGCATTGTAATTCCTGGGCAGAAGACTTTGAATTGTAGGCAATGCCTGTGGAATCTCAGTATAAAACTGTGATCCTCTAATTGTTCCAAGTTAGTGACAGCTCTGTTTGGTGATTAAGCCATTGGAGGAAGTAGGTGGGGAGAAGAGCCATCTTTGGGAGGTGACAGCACAATTTAGGTCACCTTAGGAAGTTTAATTCAGATGCTGCATCTGCCATGAGAATTCCTTGTTCCTCTGCATTACCACAGGAGCATGAGTTACCCTGTATTGCTGTAGACTAGATGTAATCTACACTAAATATTTAACTTTATGGTCTTTTCATTTGTTAATGTAGTCCTTTATAGATATACACACATTTCATATATATATATATATATATATATAAAATATGTGTGTGTAATTCAACAGAATACCTAGAAATTCTGAACTATGAGTATTTTCACTTAATCTTGGTAGCTGCTCCCTCAAATCAAAGAGGACATTGGAACTCTCAAACTGTTCAGGAGTTAATGCATATAGAGGTAAAGGTTGGGGAAAGCTCTTTTTCTTTTCTTTTTTTTTTAACCCACTTATTATTAATGTTTTTGTTTCCTTATAGTGAGAAGCCTGCCACAGTAAGATAGGTATCATCTGTAAGAAAGCAGGGCGCTGCACCGTACACTTATTGACAGAATTGCACATTTGTCTGTATGATGACCCCTGTGAACTAAATATGTTGTTCTGGTTTTTATAAGCTGATGCTTTTTAAAATTGCATTTTGCGAGAGAATGCAACATCTGTCTAGAGAAGCAAGAGTGCTGACTGATGCCAGTAAGCTGTGATTAGGAAGGGTGGAAGGCTTTTTCTTAATATTGCCATCTGCTTTTCTCAAGGCATGTGTCCATCCCAGTGAAATACCCTATATTCACTTCTACAGTTGAGATTCCTCTGTTTTGCTCCATGCTAGTTGTTCTGCATGTTTACTAGTTGACTTAATCTGATACATGACAGAAGGGGAAATCTGTGAGTTGGTATCACTCAAGGGTGCTCAAAATACTGGTTGTTCACTGTATTTTGTGACACAGAACTGAGAACAAGCAAGACTTGCTCTGAGCTTTCAGCAGGCCGTATTCCTTCAGTTAAAAGCAAGAAGAGATCCAGTAGTAACTGAGCACAATTACTTAAAAATGCTGCAACGCCATAGAGCTGATAATAAGTGCTGTTTTGTCTTGCATGGGTTAGTGCATTTGGTTATTGCCTTAAACTTCTATCATCTTCAACTTTTGAAGTAAAAATCCTTTACTTATTGGGGAATGAGTTGCCTAAAGGTGAACAAAGCCTACACAGAAACGTAAGTCTGTTGAGCTAATTAAGCAAAGTAGTGAAATTACCTCTTTTTTGGTGATGGCAGTTCCTGTACCATTCTTGCTCCTGATTTAATTTAACTAGAGCAGAACTGATCTTGATTTTAACCTAATGCAGAAGTGAAAGCTTTTGAACACATATCTGCCTGAATTAGTGTATGAGGTTGGGATAACCACTGACTTCTAGGGTTGAATTAAAAAGTACCATTTTGTGTGTGTGTGTGTCTTGTTGTTTGGTTTGTGAGGGGGTTTTATTATTTTTTGAAGAATTGTCTCTGTGGTTGTAAACGTGCCTCAGACGTTTGAGTTTATACCCATTTTGCAAGGTATATGCGTATGTTTTATTACTAGTATCAAAAAATGGCAGTGCGTCTTCAGCTACTTCTGCCTGTGTCAACTAGCAACAGCTTCTTACTGTATAGAGTTCAGAAAAGCTCTGACAGATGGTAGCTTCCTAAATGGGCTCTTTCTTCTGTCTGTGAGAAAAACATATCTCAAGAAACATTCTATTCACAAACACTTCACTTTACAAACACAGAAGGATAGGGGTGCAGCTGCTGGTTTGTTTTCCAGACAAGTTAGTCTACACCACAGCCAACAGGCACACCCTTTCCCTTGCCAGTGCCTTTTAGAAAACTGAGTGCCTGAATAAGAAATCTGTTCCTCAAAACTTCTGTGCAGGCAGGACTGAACTGGAATAGTGTTCTGATCTGCTGTAGGATGGAGAAGTTGAGGAGGAACTCCTCCTGTGGAGTTTATGTCTTTCTAATATCTCTCTGCCTTAGGAAACTTGGATGTGCTGTGGTGCTAAAACAAGGCAAATAGCCCACTCTGTTCTTAGGATGAAGTTAGTTACTATCTCTAGTTACTAGTTCTTAAGATTAAGGAGGGCCCTATTAGTACAGCATCAATGCATTTAGTGCTGTCCACAGTAATGACTACATATGGGAGAGATTCAGAGATCATTTTGCACAACTCGGGGAAGTGGGGAGAGGTATGACATGACTATTGAGCAGGAAACTGACTTGCTGCTGTTAGATTCCGTGAGCCTTTGACATCTTTGACACCAGCCTTCAGAGTAGTGTTCTGTCTGAATGTGGGCAATAAAATTCATTTTCATGTGTGTTAAGGGCAAAACAGTCTGTCTGATCACCCGATACCTGATGTTAAAGAGGCTTAGAAATAGCTTTCCTGCGTATTTGAGTAGAGGGGTCGAATGTCCACGTTTCCTGGTAATGTTTCATTCCATCAGTGGCTAGAAAAAAACCCCTCTGAAGTTGTATTTTTTTCCAGTTGGCATGTCTGCAGTAGTTTACAGCTACATTTTAAAAATTTTCTGAGCTCTTAATGTTTTTCAGTAAGTCAAGGAAAACTGACAAAGGACTTAAAAGGGTACCTTTGTTCCTAGATAAGATTGAGGGTCCTGCATTCAGTTGATGGATCAAGCATAGCATTCATAGTTGGTTTCTTTTTATTTTAATATCTTATCAGCCAATTTTTTTCATTCTTTCTCTGACTTTTGGACACTATGTCTTGATGACAGCACTTTTTGCTGTGAGTGATTGTTAAGGTAGTGCTGATGCAATACGTTTCTGAAGGTAATTGGCTTGCAACCAGTGTTGTTCATTAAGAAGCTAGAATGATGCAACGCCCAGTACTTTAAACATATTCAAACATAGTTCACAGTACGCTTCACTTTGAGAGGCAACCAGTGGATAATAATCATGTTGTACCTTACTGAACTAGGATCAGTTGACCTGATATGGCTATTAGTATTTTTATGCATTAGTCCAGGAAAACCAAAAATATTTTTTCATGGAAGTAACAGAGACTTAAAGAAACAATGTATTGTGACATAAATTAAAAAAAAAACAAAAAGAGCTATTTGCAAGTTGAGCAAGAGTGCTGTAATGTTGCAAACCTAAAGGCTCAGATTTGGAAACAAAAAGGGCAGAATTTGGTTTGCAGCAGAGGCTTTGTGTGTGGTCTGGATGTCTAAGTTCCAAATGTGCTCAGTGGAACCAGTTCTGTTACCTTTATCCCCAGCTTACTGGCTGGCTGCTCACTGGTGGATGAAAAGCCGGACATGAGCTGGCAGTGTGCGCTCACAGCCCAGAAAGCCAGTCATATCCTGGGCTGCATCACAAGAAGCGCGGCCAGCAGGTCGAGGGAGGTGACTGTGCCCCTCTGCTCTGCTCTGGTGAGAGCCCCCCTGCAGTGCTGCGTCCAGCTCTGGGGCCCCGGGCACAGGAAAGACACGGACCTGTTGGAGCGGGTCCAGAGGAGGCCTCAAAAACGATCAGAGGGATGGAACAGGTCTCCTATGAGGACAGGCTGAGAGAGTTGGGGTTGTTCAGCCTGGAGAAGAGAAGGCTCCGGGGAGGCCCTATAGCAGCCTTCAGTACCTAAAGGGGGCTTATAAGAAAGATGGGGGCAAACTTCTTAGCAGGGCCTGTTGTGATGGGACAAGGGGTAATGGTTTTAAACTAAAAGAGGGTAGATTCAGACTAGATATAAGGAAGACATTTTTTACAATGAGGATGGTGAAACACTGGAACAAGTTGCCCGTATACCATGCTAGATGTCCCGTCCCTGGAAACATTCAAGGTCAGGTTGGACGGGGCTCTGAGCAACCTGATCTAGCTGAGGATGGCCCTGCTTACTGCAGGGGGTTGACTAGATGACCTTTAAGGTCCCTTCCAACCCAAATAATTCCATGAAAACCAACCAACCTTGTTGGACTGCTGTGGGAGCTTCAGTTGTGGTCATGTAAATGTAAGTGGCTTTTATCTGCAAATTGAATCTCACTCAAAAAAAAAAAAAAAGAAAAAAAAAAAAAGAAAAGATAGTTACAGCCAGTGGTCAGTGGGACAATGAACTTGCTGTGCAGTTTGCCTGGAAAGGGCCAACACAAAGCATTGATACAGAACAATAGGGTATTTCTGCTGGAGTACTTCTGGAATATTTTTTTTGATAACTAGTTAATGGAGGAGGTTAGTGAAAAACAAAGACTAAAAGATTTATTTTATTTTCTTCACAGGAAAAGCTTTACATAGTACACTGAGGAATACAGTTTGATAATAGACTCTTCCCACTAGCAGAGAGGGATATGACAACTGTTTTAAGGCTAGTAATGGAAATTAAAAACATGTAACTAATTAATCTAAATTTAAGTGAGGGTAGTTAGCAATTGAGAACTTAGTTATGGTTAATCTTCTAAAGCTGAAATTGCTTACCAAATTCAAATGCAACTATCATATTTAAAGCAGAAATTAACAGGGAATTCCCTTTGTAAGACCAGAGGTCAGTCTCTGTCATCCAGTCTGAACAGGTAGGCTGGCAGATAGTAGACCCTGGTGCATGAACCTGGTATTGTGCTTTGAAATACTTTACACAGATTTTAAATGTTTATGGTTCTTCTTTAAAATTGCTTTCCAAAAGAAAACTCCTGCAAGAAAAACCTTTAGGTAAAATGCATATTAAACTCAAGATAACACTAAGGTAGGTCCTTGTCGGTTTTGTTGAATCTTTGGCTGTGGCATGTGTATGGTAGTGGTTGACAGCTTTAGACTCTTGCGTGTTCTGGTTTTATTTTTATATATTTATACATATTTGTACCGAGTCTGGCTAGGTTGGAGTTAATGTCCTTCATAGGTGCTGTGTTTCAGATTTGTGACGAAAGCAGTGCTGATGACACACTAATATTCCAGCTATTCCTGAATGATATTTGCACAGTGTCAATGTTGCCTGTCAATGTCTGTGATCCCAGTGAACAGTCAGGGGTGTGTGCAAGAGGTTGGGAGGGGACGCAACCAGGCAGATGAATCAAACTAACTAAAGAGGTAGTCCATAACACCATATAAACATCATGCTCAGCAAGAAAGAGGAAAAGAGGGTGAGGTTAGCCATTTTTTGCTCAGGAACTGGCTGGGCATAGGTCTCCCAGTGGGAGGTGGTGATTTCTTTTGCATCACTTCAGTTTGTTTTCTTTCTTTCTTTCTTCTCCCACTTCTCCTTTGGTTACTGAACAATTCCATTTTGACCCACAGGTTGTCTTGTCATTCCTCTTCCCTGCCCAGGGCTGAGGGTGGGGAAGAGTCAGTGGCTTTGTGGTACTTGGTTGCCTACCAGGGTTAACCCACAACAATATTTTATGTGTATATATGTATAAATGTGTATGGATATATATATTTACAAATATGTAAAATATGTTGTATTTGTAGTCCTAAAATTAAATAAAAATCTAGGTGCTTTGCTGAGTAAGTTAAACTTCATTGTATGCAAATGGAGGATTATTTGTAAGTGTTCTAGAAAAATGCGTTAAATCTTATCTGCTTGTTGCTTTAAAATAGCTGAAATTCTCAATCTCTTACTGTATTTTCACTTGTACAATCACTCCATTGAAAACGAATGTACAATAATTTGACTGGAAAAATAAATGCTTTAAGTATGAATAATTGGGAGGGCATAAGGGAGCTTGCTCACTACTAACCTGAAACATCAGCTTTTGAGAATTTTCTCTAGTGCATTGTGCAATTACGTGCTAAACAAAACGTTTAATCAGAAAAATTTGAAGTTGGATACAGAAGATACAAAATAATATTATGAATTTAGAGTAGAATTTTGAAATCATTCTCTAGATGATAGCCAAAAATATGTAATACTCATAATTGTTTTCAAGTATCATTACGGACCTTTGTGTTTCAGCTTTACAGCCATGAATGAAAACTTTTTTCTTTTAATCAGGATGAAAATAATACAGAGAATGCTGTCAGTTCTTCAGATGCTGAGAAACAGGATTCTCCTCCACCAAAGCCTCCACGGACCCGCAGGTAGTTAACTGTGATAATATGCTATTGTAAGCTGACAGATTGACATGCTTCACAACAAAACTGTTCCCACTATAAAGACTTTTAAGATGCGATTTTTTTCCCATTTATAGCTAGAAATATACATAATACAAATAGAAGTCTTGTCGTTGACTCTATAATAAAAGCTTTAATATCTTTGCAGAGTCTGAATATACCAACATTGCAATGACTACATGTGAGTAGACAAGCATACCCCTGTAGCAGTCAGATATGTGCAGGACAGGTTATCTTTAAATGTGTAGATCTCTTCATTTTAAAGCGTAGCTAGTATCAAGTTAACTTTCATGTCTCTACTAAGTAAGGATGAGAAGCCACTAAAGGCTTTTGCTGTATAAGATAGGAAGCTTACTCAGAGAGGGATAATTAATCCTTGTAATGCTTGCATTGGCCTTGGGGAAGGAGTGCTACAAAGTATAACTTCTAATTGTACTTTCTAGGCTTCTTTTATGTCTGTCTGTTCTTGGAAGTTACAAGTATCTTAAGGCTATTTATATAAGTCAATATTGGAATTTTGTTTATTAACTCACCATGAAGCATCTAGCTATACTTGATTTGCAGAGGATCTGGAATTGTTTTGCCTTTTAACCTTCTGTGACTTTGTAATGTTTTAATGTGATTCATATTTGCTGTACAATATGTGAACATAGACATTTAGCTTAACATCTATCTGTATTTGAAGTCAACATAAAATTCAAATATCAGTCCTTGGTTATTATGAAGGTAGACATAAAGAACAACTCATGAATGCATACATACATCAGCACCTGATTCTAGAAAATGCTTGGCTTTGCAGTTTATGATCTCTTCCTGTGAAAGTCACCTTGAACTTAACATCTGTGTTAATTTCTTTGGAGAACTTGGTGGGAGGTAGAAAGTGTTCTTTGTTAGACATGTTTAACTGTTTTCAGGTTAAGGCAGGAAGAGGGCATAAGTAAGTTTATTTGACTTTATTGCTGTCTATAAGACTGTAAAGAACCAAAGTTTTTAAATTACGATTTGGGACTGTACATGATTTTACATGACTACACAATTCAAGATTTTACTTCAAATCTAGAAGCAATGATTGGTACTTCAGAATTCAGAGGGAGCATCTTAATACCTTTAAGGAATAGTCCTTGAAATATTTATGTATTTCGTAGTTCATTCTGAAGTATTTGGGAAAAGGGGTTGTTTGTTTTTAATCAGGCATGATTACAGAAAATTTTTTTACTTTCAAGCTCAAATGCAATTGAGAAAAAAAAAAAAAGAAATGGAGACATAAATGCCCAAAAAAAGACGAGGTAACAATTTTTTGTAAGCTGTGAAATGAAGAGCTATGTGCTACTGTCTGAAGGAGAAAAGGTGAAATACTGTAGGAGTTTAACTTTTCTTCAGATTATGCTCAGACTTCAATGTAATGACTTAGAATTACACATGACCTTTGAAATGTATTTTAATTTCATTTCCAGCCCTGCAGAACTCTCTTTTTGCATCTTCTGCAAAGCTAAGATAAAAACCATTGATTGGTGTTCCTTTTAGCAGTGTGATTTACATGTCACAATTAAAGAACCAAAAAGCCTCATGTAACTAACTTTTACAGGAGAAATTCACCAGTTGGTTATTTTTATTCATTCCTTATACTTGTATATAAATTACCTGTAGTATGGTTTGTGACAGCTTCACTGAATGCAGCTTTTATTTCACATGGATGGGAGTGATTTAAGTAGAAAAATGTGATTGTCTAGCCTCAGCCCGCTTACATTGAGTTTAATTTTCCTATTTTAATTATGAGAGAGGATGTAGAGTTTAATATCTATTTTTGGTTGGTCATAGCATCTGCATTCCGTGACCTTGGCATCACACTCTTTTATTTGAAAATAAAACCCTGCAGTATGCTGCATAAAATAACCGTGGATTACTTAAGGGTTTTTTTTCCTTTTGGAAACTGGCCAAGTTTTATTTAAATCTGAACCCATGTTATGGTGCCCAGTTTTAGTAATAAAGCTCTTTTCTATTAAGGCTACAATGGCTTAGATTTTAAAATGTTCTAAAAATTTATAATGTATTGCAGGAAAAGGAAGAATAGTGTTGCCATAGCTTCATTTTGGTTTTGTTTTTTTCATGCGTACATTTTTAGTGTAAAGTTGTGTGAGGGCGCTTTTTTTTCAAATTATAGTTGATTTTTATTATGACAAATAACTTCAAAAAGTTATTATTACCTAATGCATGGTTTGCCTGACAGCTGAGAAGCTCTAACGCTGAGGTCTTTGGCACTAAGGCACTGTATCAGTTGCTCAGGTTGTGTGGCAATAAAAGTGTATGAAAAAGCTGCCTTATCACCTATCCTGTAGTTCTGCATGAGGAAGTGAAGTTACAAGATAATCAGTAGTAGTTGTATAAGAAGAGATACTTTGAGGCTGAATTATGAGAAGGCTTTCTATTTTTTTATTGCACGGTGTCGTTTTACCAATGTACTTGAAAAATGCTTGCTGTTGCAACATAGAAAAACAATGCAGAGTTAATTTAAAGGTCTAATACAGGAAAGATCACTTCTCAAATGGTCTGGCATTCTTTGGTTCACTGCCTCTTCTGTGTCAATATCCTCTTTCATCAGCTTCCTATTAGTTTCCCGTTAACTTAAATCAAGCTGGTTTTACTATACTGTCCCCTGTTTGTAATAATATTAGTAGTTCATCTTCAAATGATTTTCTGCCTCTGGGGGGAGAAGTGTCTATAGATCACAGCTGTTGAAGGAAGTGCCCAGGGAAAGCATTATGCAGCAGCCCAAAATGCCCAAGATTTTCTGGCAGGAGTTTTAGAAAAAGCTACTGCCAAACAAAGACCTCTTAAATGTATACATATCCTAATATTTCTGCTTTGTAAAAGGAAACAGAAATATTTCTTGCAATGCAGAACATGTGAAATAATAATACTATTATGTCAGTCAAATGGAAAAATTCTTACATATTCAGAGAAAACCAGGAAATCCTGGGTGGCATCTATTTCCTTTAAAAAAGAAATTACATCAGAATTCTCAATATGAATAAGACAAAGAATTAATTTGATACAGAATTTCTCATTTGATCACTGTAAGCTCTCATTGAAGAGCAAAGGAAAGAAAATGAACTTCAAATATAATGGGGAGCATTTTAATAGCACTGTTTGGCTGTGTATGAGGAATATGATGAAACAACTTTTGGGTTGCGGACTTGTGCAGCATTTCCTGTATCAGCAGTTCTGTGCATACCTCTAAGGGGGCTCTTTGTATACGTGTGGGGTTCTGTTTAGTAGTGAATCAAATGAGAGTCATTTCATCAAACAGTAATCAGTGAAGAGCTTCATGAATTTTGACTGATATTATGGGCATATAACCTTGTCATATCTAGTTTAATGCTAATTTGCTTCTTTAGCTAATTGTAACGCTTAGTGGTATGTCTGTACCAGATAAGAAATTAGTTTTGCTGATTGCATGTGTAACTCTGGGTCAGGAAAATGAGGTCAATAAGGGAAAAAAACTCATTTTCAGTAGGAGGATTTAGTGGAGATTACTGATGAGTATCGCTGCTGGTAAAGGGGGCATGTAAATATTTGTGGAAGTGAAATTCCCCTTTCTGCGCATGCACCCCCCCACCCCCACGCCCCCTCCCAAATAGAGGAGAGAAATCCACAATGAGGGAAATTATCCTGTCCTTGTTAGTGTATACTACATTGGAGTGAGACTTGCTTCCCTCCCTGCCCCGGCTTATCTTTACTAATTCAAGCAAACAACTTATTCTCAAGCTTGTTCATTTTTCAAGAATGTCTAGAGGCAAAAGAGTTTCCACATTACTTTCAATTAAATTGTTTTGATGTGCTTTGTATTCCTCCTATCTTAATAAAATAACAATATACAAGCACAGGGAGGCGAGGAAGAGAAGGAATCTGAGGCCCAGCCTTTTGTGACAGGAATCAGAGAATGAAAGAGGGCACCTGGGAGAACTGCAAGGGGATCTGGGGTTTTCTAGATACAAAGTTACGATAACTTTTAGAAGATAATTTAGAAGCCAGAGAGCTTGCAGTACTTCAGTGGGTAGGGATTTTAATAAACTAAAAATCCAAATGTTTCTCTTCAGTTTGGAATCCCTTGTAGAAGGATTTTAATTCTTCTACCCATGCTGCTATAGCTTTGGTGCTAATAACATCACAAGGATGAAACTCGTGCTGCGGTCTGTCCCAGGACAAGTAGGCTTTCAGTTCTGTAAAAGATTAGAGTGTGAGGCAGTGTTGGGTGTTCTGTCCTGTCCTGTCCCATCCCCCCCCCCCCCCCTTTTTTTTTTTTATGTAAGTCACGACAGTCTCAAGCATTTGCTCTGGCTAAGTAATTTTTAGGCCTTGTTTGCAAGTAGGGGAGCTAATAGTATTACTTCAATTTTGTTTGTGATATGACATGAAGATAAGTCATGAGAGCCTGTCTGATGCCTTTCACTTGTGAATAGACAGGCAGGAATTCTTGTGCAACTGCGTGGTCTTCAGCCCTCCTCCCTGTAACTCTTAAAAGCAAGCTCGCTGGTTTTATTCCAGCGTAGTAGAAACAGCATGTTTGGTACTTAATGCTTTTTTTTGTGTTTCACTTAAATAATGCCCTTGGGGAAGAGGTAGCAATTAAATTTTTTAGCTATAGAGGGTTTTTTTTATTTTTCATCTACACTCTTCAGTAACATTCTGAAATATGATCAAGTTTTCTGAATCATTCTGGCTTTTTCTCCTGCTGTCTGGCAAAGATAGGCTGACATATCTGAGCAGTATGAGAAGAAACCTCACCATGGATTGCTGGATAACACAATACTGAAGGGGATATATATATATATCTTTGTACTTTGCATTTTTCTTATAAGCCTTTCTATTTGTTTTTAATTTAATGTTTTCTTATTCATGTTGGTTGAGAAGATGGAAGATTCTTTGGCCCTAGAACTATGTTACTAGCCCACGTTCTCTTGAGTAAAAAGACTTTTTCCAGACTTAACAGGAGCAACAAAAGGAAGATGGAAACTTGTCTTGGAAAGCCAAGTGCCTTAAGTCCAGGATACCAATGCTAGCCTTTGGCACTCTTCAAAGTGAGGTGATTGTTTTATCAAATTTTGGAATATCTGTTTTAAATATTTGTTTTATCATAGAATAGTTTGTGTTGGAAGGGACTTTTAAAAGTCATCTAGTCCGCCCCCTGCAGTGAGCAGGGCCATCCTCAGCTAGATCAGGTTGCTCAGAGCCCCGTCCAACCTGACCTTGAATGTTTCCAGGGACGGGACATCTAGCATGGTATACGGGCAACTTGTTCCAGTGTTTCACCATCCTCATTGTAAAAAATGTCTTCCTTATATCTAGTCTGAATCTACCCTCTTTTAGTTTAAAACCATTACCCCTTGTCCCATCACAACAGGCCCTGCTAAGAAGTTTGCCCCCATCTTTCTTGTAAGCCCCCTTTAGGTACTGAAGGCTGCTATAAGGCCTCCCCGGAGCCTTCTCTTCTCCAGGCTGAACAACCCCAACTCTCTCCGCCTGTCCTCATAGGAGACCTGTTCCATCCCTCTGATCGTTTTTGAGGCCTCCTCTGGACCCGCTCCAACAGGTCCATGTCTTTCCTGTGCCCGGGGCCCCAGAGCTGGACGCAGCACTGCAGGGGGGCTCTCACCAGAGCAGAGCAGAGGGGCACAGTCACCTCCCTCGACCTGCTGGCCGCGCTTCTTGTGATGCAGCCCAGGATATGACTGGCTTTCTGGGCTGTGAGCGCACACTGCCAGCTCATGTCCGGCTTTTCATCCACCGGTGCCCCCAAGTCCTTCTCCCTGGGGCTGCTCTCAATCCCTTCATCCCCCAGCCTGTGTTGACACCAGGGGTTGCCCTGGCCCTGGTGCAGGACCTTGCACGTGGCCTTGTTGAACCCCATGAGGTTCACGCGGGCCTACTTCGTGAGCTTGTCCAGGTCCCTCTGGGATGGCATCATGTCCCTCAGGAGTGTCAGCTGCACCACTCAGCTCGGTGTCATCTGCAAACTGGCTGAGGGTGCACTCGATCCCACTGACTGTCATTGATGAGGGTATTAAACGGCACCGGTCCCAGTACGGACCCCTGAGGGACACCACTTGTCCTCGATTGCCGTCTGGACACTGAGCTGTTGTCCACTACTTGCTGGATGTGACCATCCAACCAATTCCTCATCCACTGAACAGTCCACCCATTCAATCTGTATCTTTCCAGTTTAAAGAGAGGAATGCTGTGGGGGACTGTGTCAAAGACCTTGCAGAAGTCCAGATAGGTGACATCCATAGCTTTTCCTTTGTCCCCTGATGTAGTTACTTCATAGTCAGAGAAGATGTGATATTAATGGCAAGCCTTTTGTTTGGTCTTGTCTGTCCATGGCTCTGAACAGCCTTATTAAGTTTTGGCAGTAGTGACGGCCAAGTCAGTCTAGGTAGTCGTCTGATTAAAAAAAGTTTGAAAGACATGCCTCTGATTTCTGACCAACTTAAGTGTGTGACTGACTGTGACAATCCAGCTGAAATTTCTTGGAGCTCCCTTGCAGCTGCTGAAATTTATTAGGCCTGTGTTAGACTCTTGGTTTCAGACTGGGTTTCCTCTGTGCAAGACTTGTAGGAACGAGAGAGATAATGGTAGAGCTGAATGCTTTCTAACTGTTCTAAGCTGAATGGCAACCTGCACGTGGATGCCAGACTTCACCTACAAGCTCTGAGAGTGTGGTTTCATTATGTAGCCAATGGCTCATTGTGAGAACTCTTTCCTCCACAGAATCTGTCAAGTCTCTAGAATGTAAATACATTCTTATTTTTGGTCTGAATTAGTAATGTATGACTAACTACTACCTGCTATCATGGAAGTTTCATTTAAATAGCGTGAAAGCACAGGGCTTGAAGAATATAATCTGCACATTGTCCTGCTGGTCCTTACAACATGAGACTTATTACTGGCATGCCTTCTTCCAGACCTGCTAGATATGCAGTGTTCTCCCAGGCTTTACACAAATGCAGCAGGAGATAACATCACAGTGGTCTGTCATGTAGCAGGTAGGAAGAGTTTTTGCCTTTTTGGAAGCCTCTGCTTTCTGGCTTTTGGTGTGTAGCCTTGAACTCATTTGTAAATAAAAGTCTGTTCCACAAGAGTACTGTGAACACTCTTCTGAGTAGACTCGGTTCTTCAGGTTGTTGGGTCATGAAAAGAAGGTAGAGTCCAAGGTCTACCGGTGACTTCATTTTCAAGGGAATAGTGTCTTGCTGTAACCTTACCTCCAATGGAAGGTTCCAGTTCTCCTGATGCAAAGCTGGATTTGGGTGGTTTATGGTGCCTCTGACATAGATTATCCCAAAAACCTAAAGGTATATGTGGATTTGGCTAACTCCTGCTTGTTCAAGCTTATTCTAGTGCTGGGACCACCTGAACATGTCAGTAAAGGCTCTGTTACCCTGGGAACTGTCTGTTCCCATAGCATGGTGGGGGTCGATCATCTGTCTTCTAAATATCACTATCTTGGACAGTATGTGCTGGCCTGTATAGAGGGTTTATTACTTCCCCATGAAGGATATCTCTGCCAACAGCAGGAAGTGATCTGAGCTTTGTACATAAAATGGGCTGGTTTCTCAGCTCAAGCGTGTGGTGAAATCACACTCTTTAGCAAACTGTTATCCTTTGTGCTTTGGTTTATTTGCCTAGAGTGAAAGTATGATTTCTTTAAAATATTTCATTGTATTTCTGTTCTTGTCACACATTTGTTTTGCGCTTCAGTTATTCTGTTACTAGTCTTACAGTATGGGATGAAATATTTTTAAAAGCTTTGAATGAGAATGCCTAATTCCTGTTTGTAGACAAGACTTTAGTCAGTTGTGCAAAATGTAATCTGAAAGTAAATTGACCGTATGCTTAAAGACCACCTCCTTTTAAGTAGCTTAAGATGAATTGTAATACTAAGGGCTGCAGTCTCGCTAATATGCACTTTAATTCGGATCATATATTCTACTGTGAATGGTTTTTATACAGTGTGTACCTCGTGTCAGCTAAATTTGGTCTGCATGCCAGAAACTACCAAATACACAAATGTAAAAATAAGATCCTCCTGGGCATGTGCAGAAAAATCAAAATAAAGGACGATACTTGTAGGCTGTAAGGATATATTTTTAAAAGAAATTTCTCTTGGCATTATTGAAAATGGAATTCCGTATGACAAGTTCCTCTGAGCCACTTCTTAAAAAAGAAGAAATAAAAAAAGTACTGAAACCCTGCCACAAGAGGGCCTTTCTTACAGAGCCTTTGGAAAAAATGCTTCTGGGAAAGGATGTGAGCAATCTTTGAACTATCAATGATGTCTAGTTGTGGCATGGATGTATGTCTTTGTGGTATTCTGAAAGATGTTTTGAGTGTGGTGACTTAGTTCTTGCCTACCCAACTAGTCATGTTTTATAACCATTGTCTGTAAGCAGTGGAAGCGCTGCTTGGAGTTCAGTATTGATATGGAAGCATTACTGCTATAGAGATAGATGGATAGACACTTAAAATATTGTCAAAATACAAAAACTTACACAACTTTGTTTTGGGATTTTTTTTGTGCAGTTGCCTTGTAGAAGGAGACGCTAAAGAAGAAATCTTGCAGCCTCCAGAGCCTCAGCCAGTACCACCAATTTTAACACCATCTCCCCCATCAGCTTATCCAACAGTCACTACTGTGTGGCAGGACAATGACAGATACCATCCAAAGCCAGTTTTGCACATGGTTTCATCAGAGCATTCGACAGACCTCAATGAGAATTATAATAAGTCAACAGAACATTCAGGGAAGAGCGAACCCAGTGAACGTGCAGAGAAAAGGCTGGAGCGCAACTTAAGTTTTGAGATCAAGAAGGTACCTCTTCAGGAGGGACCACGAAGCTTTGACGGGAACTCCCTGTTGAACAGGGGCCATGCAATTAAAATTAAGCCTATGTCATCCTGTGTAATTGATAAGAGCTTTAAGCCACAGGAACAGGTTTCAGGGGATTCATTTGTAGATGCTTCTCAAAACTCATGTATGGAATGCAGCATGCCACAGTCTAACACAGCCTTAATACCTTCGCCGGAAAGTCTGCAGAGTCAGCAGGTTTCTG
The DNA here is from genome assembly GCF_023634155.1 of Falco peregrinus. Classification (NCBI taxonomy): domain Eukaryota; kingdom Metazoa; phylum Chordata; class Aves; order Falconiformes; family Falconidae; genus Falco; species Falco peregrinus. The sequence continues at coordinate 18,213,455 of NC_073726.1, forward strand.
ATGCTCCACCAAGACCAGATCGTCTGCCTCTGACAGAAAAGGGACATGCCACGTGGTCACTGCATGGGCCTGAAAATGCACTGCGTACATCAGTGTCTGAAGACACCTCTTCAGACATCTTATGTCATGGTGTTAAAACTCTGGTATCAAACACCACAGTTGAACATCCTTCCAGTGATAATGTTGATCGTACTACTATTTCTGTTCGAGCACCCCTCTGTTTTACTAATCCTCTTCATTCAGATGATTCTGACACAGATGAGATGAACTTTGATGGAGCCATGAGCAAAAGCGCATCTAATGTTTCAACCGCAAGTGCCACAGTTTCTGCTGCCACTAACACTGAAAACATTTCTGCCAGAAAAGTGTTGCCAATGTCTATTGCTAGGCAAGACTTAACAGCTGTAACATGTTCTGAAGATGGTGAAGGTAGGTTTCATTGTGGTTTAGAAGTGCTACTCTTTAACGTGGTTGCATCTGTTGGACAACATGAATGTCTTTACAGTGCAATGTTCTAAATGTAAATTTGAACAGTACAGTACAGCAACTTCAGAAAGGGCACAAGCCTTGTCCTCCCAGATTTTGATTTGCATGCGAACTGTGTCTGTTACAAGGTCTGTTACTACAGACCTTGATAAGCTACTTCAGAAGCTTTATTTTGAGGTATGAATGCATTCTTAATTGCAGGTTTCTGTTTACTGGTTCTCCACATTTTCATGGAAGTGTCTATAATAATGGCAGTTTTGGCGATTTAAAGTATTTTAAACGGGCTTGACTAAACATGTATCAAATTCATGCTTACTGGTTGATGTGCTGGTCCTAAAAATGTAGACATAACCTCTTTCACTGTACCAGTCTGCAGTTGCTCGTGATTCAGCTCCTGCATTTTAATGGCATTGTAAATATTTAGCCCTGCTTTCCTTTTTTTTTCTTTTCTTTTCTTTTCTGTACATGGCCGGGGAGACAAAGTAGTGTTGCTGTTCATCTAAAAATCTGAGTTCTGCTTCAGTAATGCTTTGAAAATTATTCAGTTGCTTTTAGTCTGTTGCTGCTGTTGGGAATTTTTTGAGCCAGGAAAGTTTGCAAGACTGCTTCTGCAAGAAGTTACATCATTTATTAAAAGCAAAAGAGTCCTAAAATGCACAGATTCAGATTTTAGTCAGGCTGGCACATTTAGATTAGATGGAGGATGTAGCTGGGAAGGACAAATTAGGCCTTGGTAACTGCGCAAAGCCCAGCAAAGCCCACAGTAAGGCTGTGGAGCTGAAAGGAGAACGTGAGCTTCTTTATTTAGAACAGACTCATGTGGGAGCTCCTTACAGCGACGGCCTCACTTCAGGAAGCTGTGCAGACTACGTGACTTTTGGAGGTGAAATGGGCTCAGTGTATGATGCAAGATGCACAACCAGCTGAATTGAAAATACTTGCTTTGTGCACCGTTTTCATCACAAGTCATATTCAGAAACATGAACTACTTTGCAGCTTTCATAACAGTCTGTTTCTATAGATTTTGCGATAGCATGTAGAAGCACAAAACAATACTTGCACATATGTATACGTTTTTAACCCTGTGATGCTTTAAAAATGCTCGGCATAGCCGGCAAAGCCCTGTGTGTCATAGTTACTTCAACGTTTATGCAAAGCAGTCCTCCTTAGATTTGTTTTTGGTAGATTTGTGTGCTGTAGTATTTTTTCCAGCACTGCATTTAGCCAGGCTTTTTTTGTCTTTCCCAGGGTAACTATTGTTTATCACTGTTTGAAAATCATTACTTTTCTACACATCTCTTTATGTACATGCTGTAAGAACATGCAAATAAAATAAGAGATATGTCATAAATATGATAAAGAATGGGAGAAATGTCACTCAAGGATTTGTTTCATGTAACTGCATATCAGAAACATCCTGAAATAACAGTACAGCCTTTGTGCTGCTGGATGTTGCCGATGTCCCAGGAATGGCTTAAGATTTTTATATTAATGTCTTTATAATTCATCTCCTGTTATCAAAGGTGTATCCATTCACTTTTGTACAACAGTGAACACTTCTCATTTTATATTCAGGTTGCAGGTCCAGTAATCTCTCTCGGACTCAAGAACATAGGGTTAGATCGCTTTGCAGTGATTCTAACCCATGTTTTACAGTGGGCTTTTTATTGTCACACTTACTCAGAACTGCTCTGTCTAAAGCTGGGATTGTGGATACAATCATCAACGAAGCTTGTCTGTGAACATATTAACACCCTAGTTGCTTAACCATAACTGGTGGTGTGCATGATCTTCCTGTGTAATTTAATCCTCTTTTTAATTCAAAAGAAGTGAAAAGTAGTACCCTGAGGTTAAAAAAAACCAAAACAGCAACAACCCCAAAGCAACAGTGACAAAAGAAAAAACCCCAAAACAAACCCCAAAACCTCATTTTTAGTTAGTGCATACTCCATAGTGACTTTATTTGCCGATTATATAGGGACTAAATCAATAAACGAAGGTTTTCTTATGCTGTAACTTGAGATGGAGCAGGTCTCAGAGAAGTTACTTTGAACACAGTGGCTTGTGAAACACGATGGAGTTCTTGTCTGCTGCTGGCAGGGCAGGCTTCATGGCTTCAGCAGTTGAAATGTGTCTTCATCTTTTTATGAATCCTGTATAGGATGCAGTTTTAAGATGAGAATTTTTTAATTTTTTTTTAATGGCAGCAGCTGCTTTGAATGGTTTTAAACCTTTAATATCTAGTCCAGATTCCTTAGCAGGCTGGAGTGGGGCTTTTGCTGCCAGAACAGCTTGTGTTGGTACACTCTGGAGAGGTGAGAGGGAACAGGCTGGGGACAGGATGTGTTACTGGTCCCACTGGTGGCCATCTCCTCTGGCTCGCGCTTCCCTTGTGGTTACTAAACCTTGCACTGGACTGCTTAACCAGTTTATATCGGTGGTGTGGGAGTCAGCCTGGGTGGGCCCTGAGTTGGAATTGGGAAGCAAAACTGAGACTCGGGGCTTGAGAAGAGCGGTTAATGTGGAGCCTGCCTTAGAGCTCACTGTCGCACAGTGCAGACCTGAAAAGGAGTGTTGCGTCATGTGCTTGCACTGTGCAATTTAGCTGTGCTGTATTGACTTTAGAAGTAAGTATCCTTTGAGCCACTTAAGCAGTAATTGTTATTTTTTCTTATCAGCAGTAAGTTACTGTCTTCAGCACAGCTGAAGAGCTCATATATATTTCCAACATGCTTCTTACCATGGTTTGGGAGCTTCATCCGTGGTTCTGTTTGGTAGGCACCAATTGTGTATGGTTACTAGTATCTACAGAAGAGTTCGAAGAGCCAGTGTGTTGTGATGAGCTTAACTCACTTGCGGTGGCTGTACATAGAGGTGTAATGAACTGCAATTAAATTACGGTAACTACTACGGTTACAGTTATTGGCAGGTTACTTGTTCAAGAAACAAATGGTATCTCTCCAGTGCAGACTGGAGATAAGATTCTGCTTATCTTCTGTTTCAGAAAGAATGAAGAGAAAGTATTCATTGGAGTTGCTGAAGTTTTTTTCCTCTAAATTATTTAGACTGAAAATGTATTTTACTTTCCTTTCTCTCATAACACACAAACTGATCCTATACCCTTAACATGAAGATAATGGTGTTAGCGTGAAGTTGCTCCCAAGGCATTAGTATGGTAGACAAAAGTGTTTTGTAGTATTTGGAGCAAATTTTTCTCTTGCTTTAAATTTAATATCAAGTTTAGAATGATTTAATGCATAAAAAAATCAACTTTTTAAAATATAGGAGGAAAATCTGTGTTCTTTTAACTGATCTAAATGTCATATTTGATTTAGATGCTGATACTAGCGAAGATTCCTCTCCCCCGCTCCCAGAAAGAACACCAGAATCATTTGTATTAGCAAGTGAACAGAGTGAGTTCTTAATGTTTTGTGATAACTGGGGATAAAATGTGATGAAAGACATTTCAGTATTGTATTTGAATGCCCCTGCTTTTTGGTTAGCGTTGGAACAGATCGTAAAATGGAATGAAATCTAGCATGTGTGATCGTGTATTTTGAGGTTTAACTTTCACAAGCCCTTGAAAAAAGTTAAATTATTTCTCATTTTTTGACTAAGCATGATGTTACATGATATTTAATAAGTATATTGGAGACTTCAATGTTGATTTCAGTGGAGCTGGTTTTCAATCTGAAGGGTATGGAAAGGAGATACAGTGAGGAAATGCAGTAGTTAGGGGATTCCCAGGCTATTTTAGTTTCCTACTGCTCCAGGGCAGAGAATGAGAAAACACATGAGCAGTGCTTATCTGATTCTTCTTTCTTGGGCAAAGGAAAGATGATGACATTTCATACCGCCCTGTAGTGAACAAGCCCAGTTTAAGTTTAACATAGTTTACTCTTTGCCTTGTCAAAAGGGTTACTGAAAGAGAAAACTGACACAAATGAAGCGCTTATGTCTTCGTATTTCATTCATTAAGATAGTAATGGCAGAATACAAAAAAGATTAATTGAACTAGTAAATTAGGTTGAGGTTTGGTATCTTCCAAATAACTTAGTGTGATATAGTTATTTAGTGAGGCTGTTATTTAGTGTCACTTTGTGAAACTTAAAAAATGTTTTTGCCAAAGTAGTCAATATAGATATTTTCATCATAATAACATGCAAGTTTTGTAAATACGTCCCTTGAGCATCATAAGCGTGTAGGTAGCTCAGTCAGTGATCCTTTCTTTGGATATTATGGATTTGCTTGTTTTCTGTGAGAACACAAGAAATAAAGCTTTTTTCTTAAAAATTTTAAAAATCTGTTTGGGACTGGAATCACTAAGAACACTTTAATTTTGATTGTGTTCTTGCCGTGAAGTCATTAAGGACAGGTATGGTTGTCATGACTTGTGTGTTTTCTTTACTTCGTAGACATGAAAAAGGCATAGTACTATTGCATAGCTGGTGTGACAATTTCAAAAACAACATTGAAAAAGAAGCTAATTCTCCTCTTGGCTAGAAACCCCCAAACGAAGGAAACAAACATCCACAATGCAAACACTGCAGTCTTGTGTTTTGAATTAAGTTGTGAAGCTTTCCCTGACCTTGAATGCTCTTCATGTAAAGAGAGATTCATGTTTTACAAGCATTTAATTTTTAAAAAGTTACTTTATAGCACGTTTCTAATGCCTCATCATGGAGAGAACTCAAGTTTAACTTAATTTTTCCTAGGCACACCCTTGCTGAAGCCAGTTATGATTGCACAGTCTGAGTGGAGCATATTGCGTGATCAGCATCTGCCAGAACAAACAGTCTCTACAGTAAGTATGGGAGTAAGTCTGTACTAATCAGTTCTAGTTTGGTTGAGAGCTACAACAAAGAGCAAAATACATACTTGTGAAAAGTACCAGCTGTTGATCACCTACAACTAGCTTTCTTCTGCCTGGGCTGCTGAACTGATGATGTTAAGAGCACGTTCACTTTCCAAGAAAAATACCTGGTTTTCAAAGTTCAGCAGTATTTTTTAAAGTCATCATTAATATACCTTAAATTATAGCTTTAAGAGCGTAAATATGCTGCATTTATGGAGCTTGCTGTCTGCCCTCAATCGTAGACTATTATTCAGGCTGGAGGAGAATTGCAGGCTCTAGTTTAAACCGCTGCATGAAGCCTGGACTGGGACCAGGCTGCTTGGGGCTTTATCCCGTTGGGCCTCAAAAACCTCCAGAGATGGAGACTTCATATCCTTTGTGGGCAACCTGTTTCACTGCTTGATGAAGTTTTCCTTACATCCATATTTATCTAAAACAAACCATTTCCTGCCCATCAGATTTCACTTCTCACATCAGTCGACTAGTTGGTCAATGCCATCCAGTGTAAACAGCTGCCAAAACTTTAAAAGCATATGAATCCTCTTTATATTCATGCCTTTTTTTTTCATGCACTCTCAATTTTCAGGGACTGTAAATTTATTATGAGAACTAACTAAATTTCTGGTGTTCTTTTAGTATTTTGGAAGCATTTTAAAGGATTATTTTAAATATTTCTCATTAACAGGGTTTGAAAACAACTTCACCTGTACTACCTGGTAAGTGATAGAAAAGATTTCTTTTTAAATTTTTTTTTCTACAAAATACTGAATAACAATTCACCTGAACTTGGCTTTTGCTCTGAAGATTTTTAGGTATATTGTCAAACAACTGGCACTTTTGAAAAAGCCTTCTGTTTTTCAAGTTTATAGAGTTTTCTGAGGAAGCCAGTTAAAATCTCATTTAAAAATAAGTGTTAAACTTTGGGTATGCTAAAATAATGAAGATCAAAATAGTGAATTTAAATACATATTATAATAGCAATATTTTGTCATGTTAATTACAACCTTCCCATGTTACTGCAGTAGAAATTGTAGAAGTTGAATTAGTTTATTTAATTTCATAAAGACAGCAGCATACATGAAATAAATTCAGCAGTGGGGTGTGTGTATGTATATGTATGTACGTTGCAGATTTACCAAATTGTTTAACTTTTCATCTTCTGAAAAGGCTTTAGTAAGAAGTGTAGTCTATCAGCTGACATACAACTTTGCAGCAACCTGCTTCAGCTACAAGCTTATGTCTGCCATGTATTTTCTGCATATGCTTGAATGGGCTTTTACAGTGCGTTTGGAGCTGCCTGTTAAATACCTAGGTGATTTTTAAAAAATAAATTAGTTTTCAGAAATACTGAAGACTTGCTAATAGGGTGATCATACAGTAATGCAACACATAGTTGCCAATCACGTCTTAAGCACCTTTAGTTTAGGAAGAGTATGGAGAGATGCATTTATATTGATGTTTTAAATAGTACTGTGAGCTGTTGCTATAAATAGGTGCTACATGTGATTTTAAATATCCATCCAAGCTTTTAAAAAATAAAATCCATATTTGATGAACAGCAGTGTGTCACTGTCGTTGAACATCTGCTTCATAAACAATTTTCAAGTATCTTTTAGAAGAAATGATAAATTGGCTTTTAAATCTTTATTTCTGTAAATAATACTTCATGTAAGTTGTGTTCTGGACTGAACTGTAATTAAAAATAGTGTTCACACAGTGCTGATTAAATGAATGTTACAGTAAGGGGGTGTGTGTGTGCATGTGTGTTTTCCAGATCGTCCTGAAAGAAGCAACAAAACACCAACTGACACCTTACCTCAGATTTCTTTTTCTGGTTCCACTGATACAAGAGGTCAAATTTCAGAATTTCCTGCGGAAGTAACAGATATTGGTAATTATAATTCAGTCAAAACCTAATCACTATATATATATAGATGATTTAAACAGAAGATTCATCGATAGTATTAGTATGGATAGCTGCTACTCCTCCCTCCTTCCAACTCACTGAGGTGCAGAACCCAGCCAAATTAGCCTGCCTTGTCTCTTCAGCATCACTGAAAGAGGTTTGAGTGATTTAGTCATTCACTTTGGGTTTTAGACTGTATGAAATACAGAATTAATCAAATGGGATATAATTTCTGTAGAGCACTGAAAACTTTCAGAAATAATACCTGAGAAAATTGCTTTGGTATGCAGAGAAGGAAAAAAAAATGATAACAAAGGCTGTACTCCGGTATTTACTGAAAAGTACTTTACAAGTGAGGTTTAAATAGGGAACTGTAATTATATACAGATTCTTCATGTTTGTATTTCCTATGACCATAGTGCCTTTACAACTCCTCATACCACTAAGTCATTTTCTAGCCCTGAGAATACACGTCTTCCCTAAGAACTGGCACATGTCTTGCAGTGTTCCTTCTGACTGCTGCCAGCATTTGTGAGACTGCGTTCTCCAAGTGGACAGAAGTATTAAGTACTTTTTTTTTCCTTAGGTTTTGGTAACCGCTGTGGAAAGCCCAGAGGACCAAGAGAGCCACCTTCAGAATGGACATGATCCAAGAAGCAATGGACATACTATCAATGAATTATACTGGAAAACTCAAGTGCCACTGAGAACTAGAAAAATAGTATTCCACTTTTCTGGGGGGCGACTAACACAGAGCAGTGTAGATCTGACTACCAAATGGTACACTCTTAGAGTACATCCCACGCAAAACCTTAAACATTGTTCACAACAGTGGATTCCAGTATTACAACTTTTTGCTGGGGCCATCTACCTGCCTTATTACACTTAGGAGAAAGTATTACATATGATTTATTTTGTAACTTCAAGTATTATTGCCTTAATGTCTTTTAACCCTGTTACACGCTGCTTGTAGACATATGTTAATATAGTAATACTTTTGACAGATTGTGTTTATGGACTACTTTTTGCTAACGTTTGATTACCATGTATGCATTATTTTGTATATGTACAGGGCAAGTAAGTATATAATTTGATAAAGTTGCAATCATAAAATATTAACAGAAGATGTAAGAAATCTCTGCATGATCTAAATTTTTGTGTACCTTATTTGTAAATTATTTGCCCTGAAGTTTTAGAAAATAGTTTCTGGGGTTTTTTACAAAAATTGCTGGACACACACAGCCAGAGTTGCAGGTTAGCAGAGATAAAGATTGTAATACATTTTGTAAATTGTAAGCAAAAGGTTATTTTTATATTATATGCTGTTTAATTGTCAGACCTAATTTGTTCTGGTTTTCATCTAGTCATGGAGATTCAGTAAGTGCCTTGGAACAGTATTGAATTCTCTTAGCCTGTGTATGTTACTTCAGTGTTTTGAGTTCATCTGGAATTAGATTATCAAAAATATTTGTACGTTTCTAGTATATCTGACCTGCCAGTAAAAAAGAAACCGTTCTACATAATCAACACTCCTTAGTTTTCATTTTAATGTTTCGTCAGTTGCAATCTTTAGAAAATTCATCTCTATCAACTTTCTGTATAATAGGATTTTACAGTTTTAATATGGCGTGATTCTAATTTGGGAAAACCAGAACACTGGTAAAAGGACTGTTTAAGCACCGCTGTCTTCTCTTACAAATGGTAAATACCATTTTTGTTGTTCAGCGACTGTGTATGTAAGAAAGCAACTTATATGAAGGTTCACATAGAGCCCTTGCAGCTACACTGTATCTTGGCAATATATTATGTCAAGAGTTAATCCTTATAAGGATTCCTTACTTAAACTTTTCTGTAATACAGTCTTTAAATTAAAGAACGTCAAAAGCTCACTATGGGTGTTTTTACTCGTAGGAAAAAACCCAAGTTTTCGGAAGCAAAGTAAAATAGCAAAAATTTGGCTTAGCTTATAGACCTCATACCTGAACAAAACAGTGACCCTCAGGACCTTATTTTTAGTAACTAATTTAAAAGTTCTGGCTAGCAGTAATGCCAGAGAAGCAAGGAAGAATGTTTAGAGGAAAAAAAAAACCCTTTATTCTAGGTAGTGAAACTATCTATCCATCTGAACTCTAGCCATGGAAGCATTACATCGAATTTACTACTCCTTTAGGGCTGTCTGCTAAAAAAGAACAAATGCCCTGCCAGCACCCCAATTATAACTTCCAAAAGGTACGTAACTTGCAATTACTGTCTCTGACTGTGGATTAATCGCCATGCATTCAGTACACACGACAGGCTGCCTAGCTGGGCAGCTCTTTCAAAGAGCTGTATGCACTATAAATACTTAACTTCCCATGGATATACTTTTGCAATTATTCATTAAAAATAATTCAATTATATATGACATTTGGGATAACCTGTATCAACTAGAGTCCTGCTTTGTAAACAATTCGGACAGCTGGAATGCCTTGCAGGTGGCAGAATAAAGCTGGCCTGAACTTTGTTCCCCTGCCCCTGTGCTGAAGACGATTAGCTTAAACTTTCACTCCTAGAGACCTCCTGCTGATCTGGAATGCACGATGGGCCGTCATCACCACTGGACGGTCCAAATCACTGTAACTTTTTGAATCAACTGTTTAAATAAGAAAATTTCCAAATACGATTTGGATGTACTTTTTAAGGATCGTTTCCGTGTTTCTCTACCAAGGAAATACGGAGCTGTGCAGATTGTGATTTTCCACTTTTCACGTCTGAATTTCACTTAGAGGAAAGGTTGACAAAAACTCTGTGCACTATATACAGAGTATATATCTGGTAATGTTTAATTAAAGTATGGCCAGGTTCATTTTTTTTCCCCTTAGATTTGCATGAATTTGGATCATATTCCAGACTAAGTTAATCACAGAAAGTTCTCAGCCTTTCTTTGCTTTAGCAATATCAAACTGCGCTTTTCCTGTATGGATGTCTATATCTTTTGACAGACTTGTCTTACAGCTCACTGTTGCCTGCTTACATTCACCTGAGGTTTAGATTTTCACCTGTTTTACTTCAGGTAAACCGACAGTTTTAAATGCAAGGTGAAACCTGCCCAATGTCCTTACTTTCTGTATCCATTCTGGGGGGGGGGGGGGGGGGGGGGGGTACAGGGCAGTGCGGGGTTGGGTGCTGTATGCGGGATAGTTTCACATCATAACTTTGAAATGTTATCCAGTCTTAACAGCTTCTTCAACAAACAAGACCTTTCTTTGCGGTGGTTTATTTTAAATTCAGTTTAAAGGGGTTTAGAATATTACATTAGTTTGAAAATTAGCACTGAATGCAGATCTAGACCAAGTAATTTTATACACACATTGAAATCAATCATGAAATAATCTTTCCTTTCCTTGAACTCCAGTGTTCCACGTTATTTTTTTCAAAAGCAGTCTTCAACTTCAGTCTCTGAAATGCAGCTTTCACCAGGCATACAACTGACTTGCTCGCAATAGCAAAGAACCAGTAATGCTACTCAACCTTGCTGTTCTTATTAATAAGCACTTCATTGGCTTGTTTATTCTTTCAGTGTTTTTCTAATATTCCATTTATTACATTTCCTAAATGTGTTAATATTGAAAAAATGTATGCAGTAGATTATTGCATCAAGAGTGAGTTCTCCGTGTTTTAGAAACGTAAATACTCAAATCTCAGAAGAAAGCTGATCTCTCAGGGCGTCATTGCTCACCTCTATTATACAGCACATTTTAGGGTTTGCATTGGTCTGGTAGGTAGCCTTCTGCCTTTTAGTAATTAGAGCATTGCTTCAGTATTTTTATTTCTTATTTATCTGTTGGGAAACCGTGCTGCATTTACATGTGATTTTCCTTAAGGAAGTTTCTAACTTGGGAATTGTGCAGAACAATGAAAATTTCGAAGAATTGCCTCTGGGTGTTTGTATACTGAAATCTTGGGTTGGTTTTCTTTTGGAGACAGATTTCTAAAAGAATGAATGCAGAGCAAGCGCGACACAGTGACTGGGCAGTGTGATAACCCTGTGCTGCTGGAGCAGCAGTTGCTTTTAGTTGTAGATCGTACTGTATTTAAAGAGGCTTCTGGCAATTGAACACTTTGCATTTGAGGATTAAACTGTGTGTTTCAGGTTGTAATTTCCACTGTGCCACATAGCACTTGGTATGAAGTGGTGACTTACGTTTTAATATATAAGTTCAAATTACATGTTTCTAATGGAGTAATGTTACCGCTGCTGATTTATTTCAAGGTCACTTAGCACAATGATGTATCTCATCTATTTTGTTGTGCTTTTCGCATACTGGATAATACTGCACTGTTGGTGACAAGTGGTGGCTCTTGTATTGTTTGGGGGATGTGGAAGGGCAGTTGTACAGCAGTTAAAGCCACAACAAAGGAAGAGCTGGGCAATGACTGTATCTTGGAGCATCTGCTCTTTGTTGTACCTGAGGATTAGGAAGATGGTTGTAAGGGGGGTGGTTGTGAGGCGGAGTTGAGATGAGGGAAGCTCCACGTAGCCTGGACTCTTCTGAGACTCTTTGGCCCAGTGCCAGGCAGACCACCCAGAATCCAGCTGTAACCACTCATAACTTATTCATATAACCACTCATAACTCCTGATTAACGTTATCTGCTTAATGTAAGACAGTTAAGATGTTCTGAGGACCATCAGCCAAAACAGTTACTATTGTCGAAGCAAGAAAATAACCTGCTAAGAGGTGAAGATCCTGAGTGGTATGCGGGGAAAAAACAATATAAAATTACTTTTTCATTATTATTATCATTATTTGCAGTCTGAAAACATTCTCTCCACTGCTAGATCACAGGGAAAATGAGAGTTTAGCATTAGACTTCCCGGCTGGAAAGAGGGGGTGGATTGTCAGTGTTAAGCAGGTGATAAGCCTTGGACCACACAGAGCGCACTGCAAACACGTCTGTGTTTCCCCCAGTTTGATTTGGCAGTTTGGCTAGGTTAAGAAAAGCTTGCAAACACTGGTAGGGATATTCTAAGGTGTAAGGACTCAGACATAAAGGCCTTTTTGTTATTTTTGTCTGTGCTGATTTGTTCTTGCAGCAGGGGAATAAAAGAGTAAGGAACTTTGAAAATGTAATTTGAGTTTAGTAACTGACTTGCTGGCTTTCAGAGCACTGGAGTGAAAGGGCTTACTTGTTGCAAAGGCAGCAGGAGCAGTAGTAAGGGTGGAGGAAGGAAGAAAAGTATCTCTGAGATCTAATCAGAGTAGTTGGATGATGCTTCTGAGTGGCCAGGACCGCTGTGTATGAGGTATGTTCAGGAGGGAACAGAAGAGGTACTGAAGATCAGTTTTAACCTTAAAAAAAAAAAAAAAATAGTTTGAGTAAGTCACAGGAAGTAGTTACGAATACAAACTAGCTTTAGAATAAGAATATAGCAAGTTACTTGAAATTGATGAGCTCAAGAACATTTCCACAATGTTTGAACACAGAATATTTCCATGGTAGATATTACACAGAGGCAAACGAGTGTCTTTTCGGCAACAATAAATGCTCAGCTGTAGCTGGTTTTTGTTGTAGTCCAACTGAATTTGTCTGACTAGCTGAGTAACTAGGTGTTTGTGTTGACAGGCTCTTCTTTCTCTCCTGTAACAGGGATATTTGCAGGTCAAGGGGCTGAACTAGTAACAATCGTACCTCTGAAGCGTACGGTGCCTGATGGAATCCTAACCTGAGGTACTGACCCTGTTAGCAGGAGCTTATGAAGCGAAGTAGCCCTGTCGTCTTGTCCGGGAGGCTGGCACTGCGGGCAGGCAGAGATTCAGCTGCTGCCGTTGCTGCCTGTCAGCGCATGCGACTCCACCTGGAGCTGCCCCTGTCCTGGTGCTGCTCCCAGTTGTCTTCCTCCCACCTTCTCTCTTGACTCAGCATTTCCAGTTACCGTGAAAGCAACTTCTTTCTAATAGTTGTCTTGATTTTATTTGTTTGGTATTTTGCTGTGCAAAATTTTACTTTGACGAAGTCTTGCACCTGCATTTGTTCGCTTGCTTCCTTTTAGCCACCTTGTCTTTATGGCCGGGCCAGTAACTCTTATTTAGGCAGATGTCATACCTGGCACGGTGGGTGAGAATGAACCAAATTCAAAAGTGCAAATGCTTTCTTCTACTCAGACCTTACTTTGCAGATTTTGCTTTAAACAAACAATCCCACATGGGATGCATCTTTCCACTGGCCTCACAGGCTACGTTGACAGGTTATAATTAGTATGGGAGCGTGACTCAAACGTCTGGAGGTCTGACATTTAGGTCGTGGAGAGAATCAAGTGTAGTTTGTGCGTAATATAGCATCAAGTCAACAGAGAAATACTACGATACAAGTTAAATGGAAAATTGATACGCTGTATCTTAATTTAGTGTTTATTTTATTCTTTTTTTCCCCAACCATTATTTCTCAATCATACAGCCCTAAACTGGTGAGAGCAGAGAGCCTACTCCTAAACAAAGTTTACATTCAGAGTTTAAGTACCTGAAATGATCTTTGTTTTTCTTATCTTAATGCTTTTTCAAGATATCAAGTTACCTAAAAATGTATTTCTTTAGCCTTGCAGCAGCTTGTGGGCCAAGAAATTACATATGAACCCTAGGTAGGAAGGCAGCTGATGGAAAGCTGCTTATTTCCCCAAAGCAACGGGTTTTGGTTTGAACACACGTCTCTTTTGGCTGGGATGTAAATGTGAGCTGATTTAACTTCAGTTAGGTGATAGTCTGCTCTCCCGTATGGCATCAAGTATGTCTGGCAAAACACTTTTTCTTATTTAGCTGTAGTAAAGAGCATTTACTCTGCCCTTGGGAGTAAATCAGTAATGCAGTAGTAGGCAGGAAGGTCAAGTGCGAGCAGGGGAGTAGGGTGGAGAAGTGTTGGATGTTTAAAAACCAGCACTCTTGCAGAAGTGGAAATGACTGTATTTAAGTAAATTTTCTTTAGTGATGACAAGATAATTACTTGGGGTATGGGTAAGAAATACACCTTCAGGCCAAACTTGGCACTTCTGAACCATGAGCATGACTCCCTCCCGGGGAGGTCACCTTGCCTTGGCCAGCAAAGGGCTTCTGGGCCCATCACTGCATGGAAAACAGCTTTTTGACTGCTGCGTTGGTAGCCATGCTTGCTTTAAATGTGCCTAAATCCCTGTACAAGTCAGTTATTAATATCTGCAGGCTAAGGTAGCTTTTGTGCTAATCACTCCTTGGTATGTTTTCTCTCTAAAAATATTTGTCCTTCAGTTGCATACCTATTTTTTATACTTGCCCTTCTCACGTAGGACCTAGAAAGCATACAAGGTGATCGCAGGCAGTGTTGATTACACCTTGGGTTATGGGACTGCACTAAAGCCTCTCAGGCTTCTAGCCAGGACCCATTGTGCTAGAGGCTGTACAAAGCAAAAAGGATGTGGGCGTCTGTCCCGTCGCCCCCCCTGCCAGCCCCAGTCGTGGGCAGGAGTGCAAAGGAACCTGTAGTAGCACTGTGGTAGGGAAGAGAAATGACACGTGCAATCTAAACAAGATGGTGTATTTCGGTGACGGGAGATCCTCAGAGGAGGAATACCAACGGTGAAATGGCTTTGGGAGGATTGAAGGAAACTTGCAGACTTGAGGCAGCATGGAAGAAATGAGGAGGTTGGCCTGAAAATCTGGAGAGGGCCATGGCATGGCAGGTGAGTCACGCAAAAGTTGGCCTCTTAGAACAGCATGAAGGGTAGAAGTAAGGGTGTGGAGGTCACTGAAGCTGAGAACGAGTAGTTCTGTTAAGCATGATGGAAAACAA
Organism: Falco peregrinus; assembly: GCF_023634155.1. Classification (NCBI taxonomy): domain Eukaryota; kingdom Metazoa; phylum Chordata; class Aves; order Falconiformes; family Falconidae; genus Falco; species Falco peregrinus. The sequence continues at coordinate 18,228,501 of NC_073726.1, forward strand.
CAGAACAAGAGGTAAGATGAGGATAAATGATGCAATTTGCAAAAGTTTGGAGGGCCGCTGTTTTCTCGTGGGTATAAGCAAGAAACTTTTATTTGTGAAGGTGAAATGAGATGCGAGATGGACAGGAACTCTAGGAAAATAAGGTCTTATATGTTCAGTGGGAAAGACCTGCGAGATCTGTCTAGCCGAAATCGGAGCACTGGGAGAGAAGTCCAGGTGGAAGGAAACAGACATCAGGGATGGTGGGAATGGTGGCAGCAAGCACAATGGTGGGAAGAGTGGGTAGAAGAAGGAAAACAGAGGAGAAAAGGTCTGACTAAGCCAAATGGAGCTTCAGCTGATGGCTAGGTGTCTATAAAAAGAGAAAAGAAATTGTGTGACACCTTTGCGCAGGAGGAGACAAGTACGGGTTGTAAGCACACCCATGTGATGATAGGGTTTGTTAGGGACTGCTCTGAGTGCCCATGCTGCTGGAAGGCTTGGGGGAGGACTCTTCTGAAGTGCACTGAAAGGGTTAAAAAGATGGGAAAGAACTCAAAAAAAATCATGGGCCACAAGAAGAATTTTCAGGACAGCGTTCGAAGAAAAGGATACTGCGTTTGATGTGTCTGAAATCAAAAAGCCTTTGGAAGCTGGTTTGAGAGAAAAGCTAGATTGAACATAGCCCAGAAAGAAGTTTCAGGAGATGAATGCGGGAAGTGAGCATGGAGGTGAAAATGAAAACAAATACTAAATGTTTGGGGAGGCAAAAAGCTCAGGCATTACATTCGCCTACAGGCACACACCCACGCAGCCACTAAAGAGTGCGCTGTGAGGGAAAATGGTGTTAAGGGGAAAAGCAGAAGACAATGACAAGATGGAGATGAAGGATAGGATGGAACTGAGGGCAAGCAGAAAAAATTGAGGAGAAAAAACAAAAATGTGCATGCACGTGATGTAAAAACTACCTGAAAGGGGTAGGTCAGTGGGAGAAAATGGTGCAGTTTGTTACAAGGTTCCCTTCAGCTAAGGGAGGACAGAAGTTGAGAATTTGAGGAGCTAGAATTTGAGGAATTAGAGGTATTCCAGCTTCGACAGGGGGGCGCCTCCCCTGTCATTATTGTTTGTGTAAAGCTCGCTTCTGCGTTTTCCCTGTTATCCCTTAAAGCTGCGCACGTGAAGGTTTAAGACACTTACTGAAACAGTTTACTTCCCTTTCTTTAAGTATGACCAGAGGTATACACCTGCAGTGGAAGTCTCTCAAGCCTCGATAACGAAAAACCCTCTAGCTCAAAGCTGCTTCGCCCTGCCCCAGCTGAACTATGAAACGCAACTGGGTTTGGCCTCTGAGCTTTATCTGGGGTGTTACCATTAAGACATGTCTGTGGGAGCTCTGGCTCGCTCTTTCTCAAAGGTTTGTCATAAACAACGTGCAAACAATGTGCAGTTCTCCTTGTGGCAGCTGTTGGCTCTGGACACACACAGAGCTGGGGAACGTTAACCTGGGTGGCTTGGACTGAAATGAAGGGTAATGTAAATCAGAGTGGGTAAATGTGATGTGGCATTGATGTATACAGGCTCAAAGACAGGAAGATTTACTGTCCGAGGGCTCTTTGTGGCGCTGTAAGTGCGAACCACTTTAAAATCTAAATTGATAAAGCATAAGCTGAAACTTTCTAATAAGCTGTATAGAAGTAAGTTCCCTACATTGCAGGGTTCTCCGTAGGCACAGGCTGGAAATAATGGCATAGCTTTTCTCCAGTTTGTGTTCAACATCATCAGCGTTCCGCTAATTCAGTTTGAAAGTCTTAAAAGCTGCGCTTGACAATGACTGTGAGATCAGTATGTCTGTCTGTACCACGAAATCATTAGTGCTTCTGATACAACTGCAGCCGTGTTAACTGTAAACTGTGTAAACCGTACACTCACTTACACAAGCCCTCGAACAGACTGCTTCTGCCACGTCCTCAGTGCCAAACTGCAGGAGGAGCCTCGCTCAGCTGCAGGTTCTAGACGATGCGCTTTCGATTCGGAGGCTTTTCTTGCTCTCTGAGTACCTCTTCACCTCCAAGCCTGAAGAGCAGCGCTGACGAGGCCATGCTCAAACTCTCCTTTTGGGGGTTTTGCTGCTGCTGCCACGGGTGTGAGTTGGTAGTGAAAGCTTAAATACAGTTGGGTGAAACGAATGCAGCCGTTGCACAGTGCTCGGGGTGCAGGCTGGCTGCTGGTAGCCAGCAGGTCGGTACAGTTCTAGGCACTGTGCGGTCCCAGCAGCCTGCCTTCTCAACTGGGATTTGCCCACAGCACTGAGACCTCCTGACTGTAAAGCTCTTGCCTGCGGCCTAACCCAGCACATTGCAGCCAGAGAGAGAAAACAGAGCGAGAGAGGGCTGGACTGGAGAAGGACTAGAAATGAAAATCACCTTGAAAAGGGGAGTTGAGGACTTTGGGCAATACCAGCTTCTTGTAACTGAGCAAATACACTTGCATGTACAACTGCACGCAACTACCGCTTTGAGTTTTCTCGGTGCTTGAGGGAGAAGTAACATCAGCATTATAAACCGGCTGCGGTTACTGCAGGCAGTCCTGCCCCCAAGAAGGGCCCTTCACGTGATCTTGAAATGCCTTTCAAGTCTGAGGTGCTGGAACAGCTTCCACGGGAGGTTATGCTGTGGGGGCTAAAAAGGAGGGCTAAATGCGAAGAGCGCGTTAAACTAAGGAGATGCCGTAGCTGAGGCAAGGCAGTGCAATGCACCGACTGGCCTCTGGGAACCCTCAGCATATTTTAAGCCTGTTAAGACAGTTGGAAAGTCTGCGAAGTGGTTAGCAGCAGTCTTAGTAACACCCAGAAACAGCCCGGCGTGCTCTGGTGTGACTTCTGGTCATTTCAATGCACGCACTGCATCAAAACACGGGTTTCTTGGGGGTTGGGCCATCAACTAGAGCTAGGAAGTACCATGGTATTGCAGCGCAGAAAACAGTATCCCCAAGCACCCTCCAGATCTGCACCAAATGCTGAACTTCATCACCTCTAAGACTGTACGTGGCAAAGGCTTAGTATTCGCCGTCTTAATACAGTGAGTAACTAAAATCTTGTCTGCCTGTGTGCTCAAATCTCACAGTCTGAACTGCTGAGGTAAAATGGTCTTTCCTTGAGGAGACGTAGCTGAAAACACCTTCTGTTTTGATCTATTAAGTTGTTGTTGCTGTAACGGTTGATTTCTTTAAACGCTCAACTCTTGCATCTGAAAATCCAGCATGTCTGTCTGAATTGCTTACTGTGGTGAAGCCAAGGCAAGAAATTAGTTTTGCATTTTGGCTTAAATCCTGCAAACAGTTACGTGGGTAACTTATGCGTGTAAACAGCCGTAGTGAGCTCAATGAGGCCATTCATCTGCAGGGTTAAGCATGCGTGTAAATGTTTGCAGTTGTGGGGCTCTCGGAAGGAGAGTGGTGAGCTCTGTCTTTGGCAGCGCGGCTGAGCTCCACGGGTTGCAGCTAGTGAGGTGGAAGTTGTCTTTCACCTCTACAATTCCCACTTTCATCCACAGAGTTACAGTCCTGAGCGTAAAAGATCACAGGCGTGTCAGAAAATTGATTTTTGGGGCAGGTAAGGCCGGAATCCCATGGAGAGCCTGACTGTCAAGTCAAATGAAGAGCTGGCCTGTATCCTGATGTTCAAACGTGGAATATCAAAGGCTGTGCTGAGCTCTTCTGCTTGCTGGCTCTGCTTGCTTCTCACCAGAAGATGTCTGGTGTGTGGTTCCATTGCAACATGTACTCCACCTGCAGCATCTCTGGCCTAATGTTTAAAGGACAAAAAACCCCACCCAGGTTCATGAATCTGAGTATTTTCAAATCTTTTGCTACATTTGTTCAAATTTTTATTTGCCCTCTTGCTGTTTTCTCTTTAAGCGGTTTATTCGTTGTTCAAGTGAGCCTGGAGAAGTTGGCAGGAGGAAGACACAAATCCCATGAGGAAAGTTGCGAGTTTTCTGGCGTCCGTTGATTTAGCTGCTCTGTTCTTGCTGCATCTCCAAAACAGTCCCATCATTCATGGTATATGGTTTATGCTGAATATTTAACTTTGTAGTATCACTTACACATTTGACTAGCACTGCCCAGTGCGCTTCTCTTTTTAGCATTTCACTCTTACGTGCACTGAACACAATTATTTTGCTGTAAGTGAAGGAAGGTTGGGTCTGGTACAGTCTAATTCCACATTTTACTCCAGTTTCTGAACACAGCCAAACCCACCAGCAAAAGGCTGGCAATTCTGTTAAAAATAGTAATGTAGTTTCTGATCTGCATTTCATTAGACAAAATTAAAATAGCCATCAAAGCTAAAATATCCATTGTGCAACCTGATCTAGGAGAATTTGCTTTAGCAGTGGGGTTGGACTAGGTGGTCTCCAGAGGTCCCTTCCAACCCCAACCATTCTGTGATCACCCTGTACTCCAGTAAGGAATCTAAGATTACGTTTCCTACGGATGTGAACAGTCGGTACCATCAGGCTTTTTTGAAAAAGCATTTGTATGTTGGTTTGTATAAAAGTTAATTAAAAAATTACTCATAACACAGGTCACGAGATCTGTGGGGAGTGATCTGTGAGCCCTCCAAAACTCGAGCAAGTTGCCTGGATAGAGAACCTGACCCACAACACGTTCATAAAATATCCTGGCCTCTGCTTTGGTATGTGTTAAGTGAGTGTGGCAGAGCTGGGGCGAACGAGGAGCACACAGCTCAGGAGGAGAGAGGTGGAAAGACGTGAACTGTAGCAGGTACAAGGAGGAAACTCTCCTTGCCTGTGGGTAATAAAAGGCTGAAGGGAACTTGTTGAGCAGGTTCGCAGATCTGTAAGATCCTCAGAAGGGCAGAAGAGGTGTGGCTGGGTAATAGGAATGCAGTACAAGGAAGACGCTTCTTTAAACAAATTGGTGGTGTGTGAGTTTCTAGAAAAAGCATAGTTGTGTACCAGCCTTTTTGGGTTTGCCTGATACAGCCTTGGGGAAGATTACTCCCCAGGGTGGGAGAAAAAATGGGGGCGGGCCCTAATAAGGGTAAACAGATCTTTGAAATGGCCTGTGGTGGGTGGGAGAGGTGGAGAAACGAAGAATGACAAATTGAGAAAGCGATTTGTTGTCATGTGTAGATTTTGAGACCTCAAAGTGACACCTGAACAGCAGCACTGTATACCTTGCCATTTAATGAATATGTATTTATCTAAATGTCTGTTGATACGTAATCCACTGATAAGAAGGAAGCAATGCAAGTATTTATTTCGATAATGTAAATCAACTTTTAGTGTACTTTACAGCTAGCGAGGCACCTAACAGTTCCAAAAAGTGTTGCTGAGCAGCTCTTTCCTCTTCAGTGTCCTCAGACAGCAGATCAATACCAGTTTGGTGATGCTGGAAAGAAGCTCAAGTGGATATTTTCATTTTTTTTTAAATCCACCCTCTTTGGAAATAAGTTTTGAAATTTCAACCCTACAAAAATATCTCTGTGGATAAATTGGTTCTTTACAGTTTGGATACAGTGTGGCAGTCAAAGTTGTCCTGCATTTATGTCTCCATCGTGTCTGCCCTTCATCTTTTCTGTTTAGAAAAACTGAACTCCTGCTCCGGCAGCTATTCCACAGCAGGGAGGGGACTCTGGGACTCCTTGGTTCATAAGACAAGGGGTTTCTACTCTATCATTAAAAAAATGAAAGAAGTCAGGCCTCTTCTGGACCTCAGGCACCTGCCAGCCTTCTCTAGGCAGCGAAGTCGGAATGGCTGCATAAGCCAAAATGGTCTTTCTCACAGATCTTGCGGACTGGTCCACACGATCCAGCTCAGTCCTGCCCGTGGGAGGGGGCTGGCTCCTAGAGAGACAGCTCTTCTCTCGGGCCTGTCTGCAGCCTCAGGACCACATGGGAAGTGTTTTGGAAGGGACCGGCTTTTGTCACTAAATTGAATGCTTTGTGTTTTGGCAACTCGGGGCTCCTCACCGCTTCTGGAGCATGTGATGTGCTCCAGGGATATCCTCGTAGCTCATAACATGTATAGGGACTTTTACAGACCACGTTATACGCCTATCTAAATTTATATTTGAAATAATGAAACAAACCCCCGCTTTGCTAGGGTCCGAAATATGCATAACGGTGAGATCCAGAGAGGACACCAGGGTCTGTGGCTTCTTGTGAACTGGCTGCACGCTTCAGTTAAATGGCTTAGAAGTCTGGCTGGAGTCAATTTTTATCTCAATAGTACAGTGTAGATGTATCAAGCAAGCACTTTTCAATGTCTCTTCTTCCAGTGACTAAGATCCATGTTATGAGTGAGGTATTTTTCCATCCCTTCCCCTCTCTCCCTCCCCTCCTCCTCCTCCTCCCTCCCCATTGTCTCCAAGCGTCAGAAGCGACCTGCGCAAGGGAGCTCACTCGAAGCAGCCTCTGGGCCAGCCCGTGGTGAGATGACAAATCCTCTCTACATGTTTACTGGAATTTGGAGCTATCCATCACATATGCTTAGCATTCCTGCATCTAAGCCAGGGCAAGCCCATACAAGTAACAACATATGGTACAACTGCAATTTTACATAAACGGGCTGGGAGGAGCCAGGACATCTCCCATGTTTGAGACAGTGATCCGAGGGTGATAGTGATGTGTTAGGTTTACATTAACACTATTCATTCCATTCTGAATGGATCCCAAAACTCCTAACTGCCATCCAATACATATATTTAAACATTTTGGGGTGACTTGTTTAAAGAAAATGGTTCTAATGAGAATTAAGTCCAGTATCTTCCACTTAAACCTCGCCTGCAGTCTCTGTGAGATGCTTTCCTAAACCCATGGTCTAGAAACTTCAGGTACAATTATCTTCCAGTCACGTTGATACATCTGAGATAATCTAAGGATGTTATGGCAAATGTATTTTTACTTGCGGCAGTTTGTCTTGAATTAACTGTTTACCAGAACCACCGAGGCCGCTGATCTGAAGAGCTGCTGCCTCTAATGCAGAATAAAATTTGCAAATAGACAGAAAGCTCTTTATTGTGGATTTTTCTATGTAGATGTTTTTTATATCTGTCAGAAGCTGAGGTGAGCAGTGAAAGATTAGCTGGTACTTATAAGTAGCCATTTATTTTTATATATATACACACAGATGCGTGCGCTTATGAATATAAACTGCTACTTTACAACTAAGTGCCACTGTCTAAGACACAAGACCTCAATTTCCTAGCACTAAATGTATTCCAAAAAACTGTCTCTAAAACAGCTTCTATTGTAAGCATCTAGGGATAGGGGAATAAAACAATCAGGAAACCCATTGGGATTTCAGTTTTTAAAAGAAACTACACCAACTTGCGTGGAAATACCTCACCTCTTCCGTTGCCAAAAGTGGCAGAAATGGAGGAAAGTAGCGTTTAAACCAGTTGTTTCAGGGAGTTGCCTTTATTCCCTTCTAGACACATGAGAATGTCTGGCCAGCTGTGTGTACTAGTCCCCTACTTCTATAGCCCTTCTGAAGGCAGAATGACCCGGTGACCGCACACAGGTCCTCTGTGTCCCTGTGGTTGAGAAGAAAGTCCATGCTCTGTGATTCAGTCCTCCTCTTCTGCCATTGATTTGAAATCTGGCAACAATAAGGGGTATGCGTAACTCACAGGAGCTGCTTGTTAAGGAATAAGTGTTCTTCTAGAGTTTAGTTTGGGAGAATCTATGACTTTCCTTTCATAGAATCATGGAATGGTTTGGGTTGGAAGGGACCTTAAAGCTCACCTAGTTCAAACCCCCCCCGCCATGGGTAGGGACACCCCCCACTGGACCAGGCTGCTCCAAGCCACATCCAACCTGTCCTTGAACACTTCCAGAGCTGGGGCATCCACAGTTTCTCTGGGCAACCTGTGCCAGTGCCTCACCACCCTCACAGTAAGAATTTCTTCTTTATATCTAAACCAAAATCTACCCTCTTTCAGTTTTAAACGATTACCCCTTGTCCTGTCACTGCACTCCCTGATGAAGAGCCCCTCCCCAGATTTCCTGTTGGCCCCTTTAGGTACTGAAGGCTGCTATAAGGTCTCCCCGGAGCCTTCTCTTCTCCAGGTTGAACAACCCCAATTCTCTCAGGCTGTCCTCACGTGTGAGGTGCTCCAGCCCTTTGTTCATCCTCGTGGCCCTCCTCTGGACCTGCTCAAGCAGGTCCATGTCTGTTTTATGCTGGGGGCCCCAGACCATAATTTTTTTCTTTCCTTTGTATTGTCATTAGAGTTGACTCATTTGAAATCATTATTTTTAAGTTTTTCCCTTCTGCAAGGCACCATTCTGTGGTATTGGTTGTTGCTTTGGAGGTATAGGTTGTTGTAAAGGTTTCATAAGCAGCAATTCTGCCACTAATACACTTTTATTTTTTTTTCCTGAAAGGATATTAAAGAACAGAGGTTTGGTTGTGATGCCTCTTTAGACACGATTCTTGTGTTATTAGTTACTGTCTTTTCTCTTGGGAAGATACCCTCATGAACTCCAGCCCTAGAGTCTTCTGAGCTGGAGAACATCTGGCTCCAAATCAGCACCTTCCCTTGGTCCAGCTCGGGCTCTTATTGCATTTCTGTTTGTACTGGGAACAGGGGATGAAGGTTGGAGACTCCCTGAAACTGAAAAGCGATGGAAATGCTGGGCTTGTTGGTGTCATATACCTACCTGTGCGTGGACACCACGTTCCAGCTCTAGAGAACAGTGCAGGGAGTTTGCCGCTGGTGTCTGTCCCTTGCTGCACCAGCCCTGTTAACGTCACTGGGGTTTATTCCTTCTGATCCCACAGATTTGAAACAGTCTTGTTTGGTTCTCCAACAAACATTATGCACAGTTCTAAATATGACCTCAACAGTACTGATAACTGCCATCTGTTTTCTGAACCTGTATTTAGTTTTAGCTTTTGTTGTTTCCAAAGCCGTAGCATCATGGATTAGGGATTACAGACACTCACCAAAGGATTCCTCCCCTGGATTGCATGGGTTGAAAGAATGTTGGATTTAACTTGGACAAAGACAGAGCTCTCAGGATGTTAATACTCTGATAACTTGCTCTGTGGACTTCAGATTACACTCGTGAAGCTTGCCTCATTGCAGTCATCTCCCTCAGTGCTACGTGTCCTAGACGGCAGCTGCCCTTTCCTGTTTGTTCACCTGGTTCACTCAGAGTTGTCTACATAATCTGAAAATTAATCATCCGTTGTCACCACCTGAAATAGTACTTTCTTCACTTTCTAACTTTTCTAAAATCTGCAGTGGAAAGCAAGGGATATTCTAGAATTTAGCCCAGGAACGCCCAGAAATCACTGTATAAATTTGACATTTTAAGTGAGTGTGTTGGTGGTTTTTTTTTGCGTTTACACTATGTAACACGCTACTTTTGTCATTTCCAAAGATCTACATGAGCAAGTTTGTGCTACAGTCTCCGTAAGACAAAATATTCAACATGTCTATATAGCATAGTTTAGCACACATCTGGTGCTTAACCTACTGGGTAGTGCTTCTGCATATAGGAAAAAAAATACTACAATGGCTGAAAAGAAAAAAAAAAAAAAGACACAAAGTGCCTTCATTTATTTAGATAAAATTGCCCATAGCTTTATTCCCAAGAGAAGCAACAACAGCAAAAGAAAAGCCTGAGATAAAGCATTAACATTCTGCAGTGGAAAAGCCTGATCAATTCAGCCCTAGAAAAGGGTTTGAAGGTTTTATGAGAGAGGGGAAGCTAAACAGAGTTCGTGACATGGATGATAGAGAAGGCAGCTGTATGCCAGAATTCTGGGCTTCTCTGTAAAATCTTTGCAAGCAAATAAGAGAAAGTTTCTTATGGTCTAGACATCTTGAATATAAAACTGCAGTTTCCTTTTACTTGCTGACAGCTGCTGGATTGTGCTTTATTTGCTTCGGGGTATACTGAACATATGAAAAGAAAAGATGTTCCTAAGCTTCATGGTACAGGCTCTCAGATGTAACTTGCTTTTCCTTAACACCATCAGAGGCAAAACAAGATGAAGGTGCAGTTTGCCTTAATCACACTATCATTTAAACAGGTTTATTGGGTGTTGTACATAACCAGACAGCAGTTGGATCAACTCTTACCTTTCTGTTTGTGCCACAGCGCACGAAAGTGCTTGAGGTTACGTGTAACCCCATGACCTCAGCTGCTGCAAAGACTCTGCTTCTGAATTTCATATGAGGTATAATCAAAGTACTTCCTCAGAATGGACAATGCATTTTGGAAAAATTCACATTACTGTACCTCTCATCTTCCAAAGAAATCATTATCCTTTTGCTCATCAGGCTCTACCTATGTATATGTTAGAGTTTCACAGATGGCTGAGGTTGGCAGGGACCTCTGGAGGTCAGCTGGTCCAAGCCCCTGCTCAACCAGGGCCACCTAGACCAGGCTGCCCAGGACCATGTCCACACGGCTTTTGAGTGTCTCCAAAGATGGAGACTCCACAGATTCCTTGGGTAATCTGTGCCAGTGCTTGGTCACTCTCACAGTGTGAGGGTGTTCAGAGGGAACCTCCTGTGTTTCAGCATCTGCCCGTTGCCTCTGGTCTTGTCACTGGGCACCACTGGAAAAAGCCTGGCTCCACCTCCTTTGCACCCTCCCTTTAGGTATTTTTATATATTTATGCATACATATATAAATATATATATGTTGATCAGATCCCCCCAAGCCTTCTCCTCTCCAGGCTAGACAGTTCCAGCTCTCTCAGCCTCCCCTCACAGGAGAGATGCTCAGATGCTCCAGACCCTTCATCATCTCTGCGGCCCTTTGTTGGACTCTCTCCAGTTTATCAAGTTTGTCAAGCATGACTTCCTCTTGGTGAATCCGTGCTGACTGCTCCTGATGACACAAACAGGTAGGGTTTGGCCAAGGTTGTTCTGTGGTGTCTGTGTTACAGCTGAACAAAGGACTTGGTTTACATACAAAAAAGGCAGTGTCTGCTATGAATTTTTTACACCTTCATTGCAGCTACAGTGGCCCTTGAAAACACAGGCCCAGTAAAACGATATTCCTTCACCTCCAAGTCACAGCCTGAACCCAGCTGGTTATCTCTGATAGGAGTATCTGCTTGCCTGCAACTTCAATCATTTTTCTTCTTGGTTCTCTAGTACATTCTAACACATACATACTTATAAATCAGCTCAGTTAAAGCATGAATTTTCCTCAGAGTAGCTATTCTCCTTATTGCTTTCCTCGCCAAATTTTAAATTCAGCTGAGCTGTAACAGAGGAGCAGTCAGAAATAGTAAGAAGGGGCAGGAAAATTAATATCCTATAGTATCCAATCAACTAATTTTATGAACCTGTAACTTTGTCACCCCAGTGTTTGTGAAGGGACTGCACTTTAGGAACAAAGAGCTGTTGAGGGTATATGACAAGAGAGACTGGTTAGGTGAGGATGTGTGTCCTATACTGTCTATTAATTTTATCCTTTACACGTGAAGACTTGAAAATCTACATCCACAGTTTAAAGAAGCCTAAGGAAGGGGTGGGTGCTTGTGCAGGCACGTGCAGCTGTTCGGTAACAGGGACTGTAACTGACTGTAGGCTGATTGGGAAGAGGCTGACTAAAATGTGATGTTCAACTTTTTAAAAAAGATCTTGTGAATACATCTTGATTTTAAAAAATATCTTGGTATTTTCACTGTGTCAGTAAAACAACAACTAATTCGATTGAAGGACGTGGTGCTATGAGGACATCTGGTAAAACTAGGATTACTGAATTATTCAGCATTGCTGCAAGAAAGGTTTTGTTAAAACTTAAACCAAGAAAGTCCTTAGTCAGAACCAAACGACACCCACAACCAGTTGTGAAGCCCCCAGATTCTCTTGTTATGAGACTCCTGCAGAATTTCCAAGCTGATATGAAAGAAAGGATGGGCTGATAGAGTTCAGGTTATTTGTTCCTGGAAGCGTGGCCACTGCAACCCCTTGCCATAGCTAATAGATACTGATTCCTGTGCCTGCTTAAGCAAAGGAGATGACTTGCAGGTCCTTCTCTCCATGACATTGGGGGTGGTCCGCAGCTGGAGCCCCAGCCAGAGGAAAAGATGGTGATTTCCAGGTGCAGCCCCGCAGAGCACTGCCTACAGAGAGGGCCCTTCTCCTGCCGCCTCCCGTGCTCGTCCAGGGCCAGTCCCAGCCTTGCTCTAGCAGCTGTGGTATATACACTGCAAGAAGCTGTAGGCTCTGGATTGTGTTTTTAAAGATGCAGATGGGGTATGGTCAATAAACCTTAGTGTGGTCAGACCCTGGAGGAAGTTCCGTGTAGGTAGCTATAATGGTAGTGGATTCTAAGGGAAAGGGGGGTGGGGTGGGGGTGGGGAGACTACTTGTGTAATTCTTTGTACAGATCTGTGCAGACTTGAACAGAAACTGGGTATCTCAAATGGTAGTGACGAGGGTGTTAACCTGTAAAAACTCCAGAGGCATGAATATTTACTGAAATAAGAAAATGAGCAAGACTTTTATCCACTCCTCCCCCTGCCCCTGCAATGAAATAAAGCTTTGCTTGACTTGCATCCTCTGGCTTCCATTCACAAATTTTAGTCATTAATTATGTTACTTTTGAACTGAAAAATCCTAAGTACCTTTCAAATAGTCTAAATGTTTTGCATGCTATGAAGACAACAGCAAAGCAAATTACATTTTTGACTGCAAGAAGACATAATTTGAAAATGTGTATATCAATACCTTCCAGGTTTGCTCCATTGCTGTGGTTATTATTACACTTAAAAAAAGAAATCTAGGAGGTAAGGCATTTCACATGTTAAACACAAGTGAAAAAAAAAGTTTATAAAGACTGAAGAGCTGTTACAACAGTAATATGTAGCTGTTTGAAAAAAAACATGAAATAAGAAACAATTTTTGTAGGTCTTCTCTGAAGTCTAAACTCCCTTTTGTGGTTTTTATGGATTCTACAAGGTGTTGGCAGATGAACAGAGTAATAAAAAACATTACTGTCCCCAGCTGTCTCCTCTGCCCCTCTTCCAAATGTCTAACACGCTACCCCTGAGCAGTTAGAAAAGAGACATCAGCTGCTGCTGTGAAAAAAAAAAAGGCATTTTAGCATAAACCTGGATTTGTCACCTGTTTAATCAAAGATGCTGGGCTGCACATTCACATTGCTTGGGTGTGGGGAGGGTGCCCTTTGCAAAGAGCAACGGAGGATGGAAATCCTTACCACCTGCAGGAAGGCTTGTCAGGCTGTCACCAGCTCCCAATTACAAACCAAGTTAGTCCCAACTGTCTCATTTAGTTCAATTGTTATATTTGGATATGCCACTGGTTGTTCTGAAAACTATGGAAAATGAGGCTTTTCTAAAATCACATTTTCATATGATGAAACTACTTTTGTAAGTATGCATATATGTACTTTTGTAAGTGCACATAAGGAGGCTACTTTTCACCTCCATTTCCAAAGGTGAATAAACGTACTTTTAATGAATTGTAAGAAAAAATGAATAGCGTTAAACATCACATTTAGCTGATTCTGAAGACAAAAACCAGCATAAAGATGTCTAAGTGTCATCAAATGTTTCCAATTTACTCTTGGCACAATTATTTTCATGCTTGAATTGGGAACTGAACAGATGCCAAACCAAGGAAGTAAGCGCATGGAAAGCAAACTGTTGAAACTATAAAGAGATTAAATAGCATTTCTGAAAATTGTATTTCTATTTGGAGACCTGAGTAAGGTTTTGGAGCATCACTTCGGTAGGCAGCTAAGAGCATAAAGCCAAAACAATGTAACTCAATCCATGTATAGCGCTTATATGCAGCTTTCTATTTTATAGGGGATGTCTGAAATTTTACGAAGTTTATTAGAGCATATACACTAACTAGTTTAGCTTCCTTAGCTACCAAAACAAAATAGGTATTTAAACAAATCTTTTGATTAATAACCAGTTATATCAGCATTTAATAATTATTCTAATTAAAATGATAACATGTTTGTAATAAGCAGGCCAAAACTCTAGTAAGCTTATCCTTAATGCATGTTGGATACCAGACCGATATGTGCCTGGCATTTTTACTGTTAGGTTTTGTCTCTTTTGGGTTTTCATGGTCTAGAAAATCTTCACAGATTTCTCTAAGTGCACATAAAATTTTAGAGAAAAGCACATTGATATAATTTCCATAACCAGTTTAAAGTCTTCTACTAAAACTACTAAATTGATATAATTTCTATAACCAGTTTAAAGTCTCCTACTAAAATATAAGCTTCTCTGGTCTCTGTGTTTATGGATTCTGTACCATGCTGCAGTACCCCACCAAGGACCGATCCCCTCAAAGGCTCTCTGACTTCATAAATCTCTGTGCAGTCACTGCAGGGGACTGGAGTTGTGACATGGGATGCTACTGACTGTGTTTCTCTATCATAGTTTGGGTTTGGGGGCAATCTTTGGGATAGTGTTTGTTGAGATTGCATCATTTTATTGTAAGCATATGTTTTCTGCTGTTTCCAATTAATATCAGAACAAATTTGTTATTCTACCTGTATTTTATACAAGGTATATGACTTGTATTTACCCCCTTTTTTCCAAAGACAGTTTTTATTCTGAAGCATTTTTGGTGTTTCTCATTTAGTCTGTATCTCACTCACAAGTGTCTGTGGTGTTTGCACCAGCATTCAGAGATTTAATTAAAGTAAAAAGAAGCGGAAAGGAAGACGCACTAAAATTTGGTTTAAATATTTTGGAGTGCATGCTCACCATAGGTACGGCACAGCACTTTTAACGCACCCATGTGATCTGTGACAAAAAAGTGACAGGGACAACACCTACTCCTCCAGCATGCCCGCCAGGCTGGCCACCGTGTGGCAGCAGGATTGTGGGATTTGAAACACAGAGATGGTTTATGAATTTCAAGCACCCTATCATTTTCCTTGGTAACAAATGGGTATGAGATAGCAGCAGAAGACCTCCAAACATTAATCACACTGCTTTCCAACAAGCAACAATTACACCTAACAGGTACTCTGTCACCTTGCTCCAGTTGAATTTTCTAAAGAATTCACTAATAAAAACTTGGTTTACTGCTTACAAGCACAATACGCTACAAAAAGCAAAGGAAACAACAGCTTGACTGAAGTTTAGTAGCTTATTATCATCTGTCTGTTAAAAGTTTGCTGCACATTTATTACTTTACATGTCAGCTCTTATATCTAGTTTTGGGCAATGACTCCCCCTCCCACCGATTTTATCTTCGTATCTATTTTCACATTAATATGTTGCATTATGATTCACTGCATATATTTTAGACATACAGCATGTCCAATAAGAAGTACAGAAATACAAAGTTCTGTCGTAATTATTAACCATATTAGTGTAAGTGCACATTTGAAGATATTCAGCTATTTATATAGCTATCTAGCCTAATCAGCCTAATAAACCTTGCTAAGCCTGCCACACGAAGAAAAGGGATGTTGTACTCCTAGGCAACTCTGGCATTTCAGAGGCTGTGGTCAGGTTTCTTGGACTGAAAGCACGCTCTAGCATTTACTCTAGTTAAAGATCAAAGCCCTTGGGAATCACTGCTGTTCTGTTTTTCAAAGCCCCCAACAGTGAGAGTATGAAAATATAGTTGTGGCCTATCTGAAGTATAAGTTCACTGAATGAACTTAATATACCATTGATTTGGTATCAATACCAGCATTGAAGTAAAATGAACTGGGCTGTAATGCCTGCGATGTTGAGACAGTGCCATGAGGTGCCTAAAATTTCTCATTCTAGAGGTGTTAAAATACATAGGTTTTTCTCACCTACTGACACAAGTAACAAATTTCTGAGGGAGCTGAAGATACTTCTGTACTCATAGGCCTATTCTGGTTACACCAGCCGACATACATATACGGGTAGATTTGCACCTGGATTTCAGTCTGGGATCGGATGTTAGCTGACTAGTGCTCAAATAATGTGCTGTGAAATGTTCTTCCTGTGGTTTGACGCAGATGCCATTTTCCTCATCATGCCCGGAATACAGTTTGAGGACACACTCTCACAGCAGCGAAACCTGAATCATCTGAGGAAGAACCCTTCAAGCAGAGTTGGCTGGTGTCACAGATGGAGTCACACACTTCACTCACAAGAGAGAAGAAACAACATACTTCGTTGGTATAAAACAGTGATTTAACAAAGTTCAATGGCAAATGTGACAGTGGTTTAACAAGATTTGATGGCAAGGTACACTTGCTTATATACTGCACAGATAAGGTCAGACAAACTGTCAGGGAGACCCTTCTGTTCAGGTTCTGAAAGGACCCCCTTACTTTCTAGACTACTTCCCGGAGAGGAGCCTAAGTGCAGCTGGATCCAGTCCTAGTCCCAGACTTGGTCAATGGTTTACGTCTAAAAGATTCTATGTGCACAATCAATCACTTAGGTGATTTCAAAGCTTAGAATGCTATTAATCACTTATCGAGGATCTGTTGCGGCATGGAATCTCTTGACCTTGAGGAATAACCTTGAGAGGCACCCCTAGTCAAGGGGAGATCCAGGCACACAGCCCGCTGCCATGCAGGAGAGCTCAGTACGCCCTGGGCTGTCCCCTATTTATACTTCTTGTTGTATCTGCACACCAGCAAGACCTCTGTGTCACTGTTCCAGACAGCCCTTGGCTACCATGTTGCCATCTGTCCCCCAAAGTCCAGAGCAAGCTGGACGCAGCCATCACAATCCCCTGCTGGGGGTTATGGCTTAGAGTGGTGGTGGGGGAGAGCACACCACCACAGCTGGGTAAAGAAAATTTATTCTTCACTGCTGTTGAGATGAACACTGAATCAAATACAGCCCGCTTTACAACTTGCAAAAGATGAAACAAAGGAGGAGATAGCCAGAGTGCTAGGAGCAAGCTTATTAAATAGAGGTCAATCTGTTTGCAGCTCAAATGAAAATAGCTTGTGAGGCAAAAAAATCTATCAAAACGTTGTTTGATGATGCATCATACAAAAAAATTCACAGAGCAATTTGATTTGGCAGAAGTCTGCCAGATAAAAGTTTAATGTGATAGCTGCTCCGCTCTTCCCACTGCAACAACGGAGACTTGCAGGTATGACTGAGTGGAGCAGGGGAGCTGCAACGCAAGCACTCTAGGAAACATGGGTGCTTGCCTTCTGTATTTCTGTGACTCCTTCCCACTCTCAGTAGGTCTCGGGAGAATTTCCGTCTGCACCTGAACAGTGGCTATGGCAGCTGTAAATGCCAAAAGGCATGGCTGGGGTGCTGGGGGGGAAGGCAGGCATTTGTGGCAATAAACTCCACGTTATAGGCCACGCTGCCTTTTGCTTTGCAGGAAGCAGCACGCAGTCCCTTTATCTGAAGCACAGTGGCCGGGTGCCAGTGATGTTGCTGATGCAACTGACATCCCACTATGCTGGTGGGGCACCATGTCCCACGGCAGCAAAACTTTGCAGCATTTGCCATCCATCAGGCCCACAAGAGCTTCCAGGCCTTAAGCTGGCTGACTCAGGTGATTTGGGAGAGGGCGGAAAACTCGGGTTCAACCAGAAACGCTGCCACGACCTCAGCCTTGTACACAAGGCGTGGAACTGAAGCAGCGTTCTCGGCTCCAGGACAGGCGGCTTATCCCCACTGCTGCGGCAGCCTCTGCTTAGGAGACCGGCTGCATCACCTCACGGGCTACTGCCAATGCAAGCTCCTGGGAAAGACCCTCTTCCAAACCTTCCGTATTTCCAAACAAAAGCCCTTCTCAGCCAACAGCCCGCGGAGCCACAGGGATCCCCGCAGCCATGCCCGCAGCGAGCAGCGCCAGGGGGGAAGCCCCAAACCTGAAGAATTAACGAAAACCAGCTCCCGGCTCGCCAGCGCCTCCAGGACCCGCCGTAAGGCGCCGCATCCCGACCACCCGCACCCCCCAGAAGCGGCTCCCGGGGGCGCGGCCCCTCAGGCCCGGGGCCTCCCCCGCCGGCTGCGGCCCGGCCCCGCCCGCCATCGCTCGGGTCGGCTGCCTACCCTGCCCCCGCCTGGCGGAGCAGGCCCAGCGCCAGGGGCAGGGCATAGGAGCCGCACCGGCTGAGCACCCTGTCCCCGTCCCCGTCCCCGTCCCCGTCCCCGGGCAGCTGCGCCCGCCCGGACAGCAGCCCGCACCCCCGCCTCGCCTCCGCTCTCCGACTGCGCACTCAGCCGAGCCCACCGCCCCCAATCCCCTGAGAACCCGCCCCCTCTTCGCCACGCGATTGGCCGCTCACGCTGTCTCTCCGGCGCCTCGCCTGCCCATTGGGCGAGGCGGGGGCACCCTCCGCCCCTCCCCGTTCTGTCGGTTGAGACGAGCCGTGAGTAAATAGAAGCAGGAGCTCAAAATGGCGGAGCCGTCGAGCCCGATTCGCGGTGCGGCGTCGCCCGAGCAGGAGCCGTTCAGCACCAGACCAGCCCCAGATGCGAAGGTGTCCCGTGGGTCCCAGCCAGCCGCTAAGAAGATGAAGGGAGCCGATGAGAGGAGCCTGAAGGGTACTAAGCGCGTCAACGGTGAAGGGGGCGGCGGCAACGGCGGGAGCGGCAAGCAGTCGCTGCCGCTGCCAGCGGTCGTGCCGAGCTACAGCAGCCCCGCGGCGTGGGGTTTCCCCGCGCTCCCTTCTGGCCCCTCCGGCAGCGCGGGGGGCTTCGCTTTCCCTTCTCCGCTGCCCCGGAAGCTGCTGTCGCCCGCCGTTTTGCTGCCGTCGTCCGCCTCCCCCTCCTCTTCCTACCAGCAGCACCAGCACCGCCACCACCGGCACCGCCTGGCCCTGGCCGGCGAGGCGGGAGGCTGCAGCGGCGGGGCGGCCGGCGCTAGCGGCGGGAGCGCCAAGGCGAAGAGGCCCAAGGAAAAGCGGGACAAGGAGAGGAGGAAGCACGGAGCCCTGCCCGTGGTCGCGGCGGTGGGAGATGGCGGCGGGGCCTTGAGTGCGGCAGGCCGGGAGGAGAACGGCGAGGTGAAGCTGCTGCTGCCGAAAGGTGAGGGGCGGGCGCTGTGCGCGGCCCGCGGGCGATCGCTCGGCGCCCGCAGCCTGAGGGGCGGGAAGGAAGGGCTGGGAGAAGGGGCGAAGGCCGGAGGGGGTTTGGCAGGGGCAGCGAGCCGCGGCCGGGCCGGCTGGGCTCGGGTGCTGTGCCTGAAGGTGCGGGCAGCTGCGGCAGCTGCCGTGGGGGAGCAGGAAATGGTTGTGATGCGGGGCTCGGGCCGTTAGAATGGCTGCCTGCCCCCGCCCCGCCTCAGCGCGCTGGCCCCGGGGCAGCGCCGCCGCACGGGGCCTTACCTGGCTGCCCCGCCGCCCTGCCCGCTGCAGGGTCGGGGACAGCCCGGGATAGCCGGGGGTAGCCCCTGGTAGGGGACCGCTGGCGTTGTGTAAGTTTGTGAAGAAGGCAGTGGCGGCTTAGTCTGCCGTCAGTCCTGTCAAAAAAGGGGGTGTGGAATTAGCGATGGCGTCAGCTAGAAGCTGCCAGAGGCCTTAGATTTTCTTACCTATTAGGGAAATCAGGGTGCCTGGTAATTTACTAGAGATCTGCCGAGAAAATCGAATTTCTGTTGTTAGGGGTGGGGGAACAGAGAAGACCACGTTACAAAAAACCCTTCCAGTTTTAAAATTAAATCCTGAGTAATCTTGTTTATTAGGCTGTTAATTTTTACAGGCTAAGTCATCAAGTATTAGGGAGCGTGCTGTTAAAATTCAGATACTTAGACTTACAAAATCTCATTTAGTAGCTGCTTCAGGTTTGCTGTCTTTCCTGAAGATCCCTGGGCTAAAATGTTCCAAGAAATGCTGGAGGCCTTCAGAAGAAGGGGAGGAGGGCTGGGTTAGTTATTTAATGGGGCTGGACAAAAATGGCCATACCGGGCAAGACAGGATATTAAAGTAGATTCTTGCTGACTGTGATCAGCAGTAGATGCTTAGTAAGTAAAAGATAATATATCAATACAATACAAGAATATATGCTTTTGTTTCCAGCGTATGCTTTCTCAGTCTCCAGTGACCTTAAACCAGATGTTGATGCTTTTGTGTTTACACTGAAATACGAAGAACTGGAAACATTCACCCCATCACCTAGTTCAAGCAAGTTTCCTTTCTTTCAAAGGAAAGATAAATTACAGCTGTTAATAGGCTTAGGTTACTTTGATTGCGGTCTGCACCTGTACTTGCAGGATGAGCCAAGCTTGTAAAGAAGACACATTAATATTAATTAGCCTTTTTGTCTATTGATCACGTTGTCTTTCTGCCTTACTGCATTTTCCACTAATTTCCACTAGTATCTTAGTCTTGGATTCATTTACCTGTGAGTATTTTCTTTAATTACTTGTTCTTTTTGGTCAGCATGTTGCATGTACCATTTTGTTCTTGGGATCTCAATTGCTGGTGTACAAGTGGGCTTTAAGTTTGTCATTTCAGTCCTTTTAAGTATTTATTTTTTTTTGTTCCTGTCCAAAAAATGACTTAAGAAAAGTCTGCAGAAATGATAACTTGGTGCATGTTTAATGTTGGTGAAGCTGCCATGTCTTCACGTATATCTGCTAAGAAACTCACCCTTTTCTTTCTAGCAAAGCCATGCAGATCGTAACTGTATTCATTCAGATTGTCATACTGTCCTACCACTGTTACGTAATCATGTTAATGAATCTTTGAGAGCAATATTACAATAACAGGGTGAAATGGTTTTTGCACATTGGTAATAGAAATGGTGCCAGCTGGATATAATTAATTGAACTCTCCTGGAAGCAGTGATTCATCTTTAAAAATTCTGCACCTTGTATCTTGAAAAGACATTTTCTTTGAACTTGTATACTGACAGGCACAAGTACTTGACTTTTTAGTTGCTGTTTGCTCAGAACAGATTTTTCTTAGCTTTCATTTAGTTCTTGAAATCCTGAGTACAGGCAACAACATTTTCCAGGGCAAATGATACCTGTGTGGCAGCTGGGTCTCCACGTTTCTGTTTAGAGGAAGTTGTTTCTGTAGCTAAAATTTTGTGGCGTAGTTTCCTTTATTGATGAGAAACTTTATATTCATTAAACTGTATTTATGCATCCTTCACTTTCTTACAGCCTTCTCTGTAAAGAGTCCTGCTGAGAGCAGCCAGCCTTTTTAAAGTGGTTCTGTATTTGCCTGTAGATCAAAGGGCAGATTTGTGCTGTTAATCTTGGGAATAATTTACTTTTCAGAGAGGAAAGGAGAAATACAGTAATGATGCAGGGAGAATGACTTGGGCGGGGCGGGGGGCGGGGGAAGGCATGCAGAGTCCTAAGTATGGAGGAAAACTAAGAATGATACATTAAGGGGAGGGGTGGAATAGGCAGAACTTGTGCATTGGGATTGCTGGGACTATGGCATAGACTAGAAGATGATACCGTAGGAACTCTCATTGCAGCAGTGAGGAATGAGTGAATTTCACATTGATATGAAAGAGGGAGGAAATAGAATGCAAAAGCTGCACAAGAGGGAGGAGATTCTGATCTTGTTTTGTGGCAGAAGACACATGTAGGTACTGTAGAAAAGGCAAGGAAGGTTAGAGGAAGGGTAGTATAAAAGGCAAGTGAAAAATGCAGGCAGCCTACAGATAAGACATCAGGCTGAATTTTGAGAATTTTGTATAATAAAAAAACCTGAGATGTTTGTACACACAGAATATATAGGGGGAAAGTAGGAATAAAATAAGCTTCTTCAGGTGTACTGAGTTGAGTTCACAGAAGCAGTCATATGTGCAGCTGGTAGTACTTCCTAAAAATCAGCCCAATGCAGGCAAGTGCAGTCTCCTTTTCCTGGAGTCTGCAGTTAGATAACCTTTTTGCTTTCGTGCTGTGGAAAATGAGCAGCTGCATGGAATTGACAATATTGACTGTTTTTCTCTCATAGCGTTCAGAACTGATACGCAATCAGTGTTGCACCTGCCAGAAAGGAAATTGTGCAGATGAATAGAGGTGCAGAAGCCTCTAAAAGAGGCAAAAGTCTCTAAAGACAAGCAGTTGGAATGGGTGTGATTTCCTTGACCACTTTCAGGATGGATAAACTCCATCCAGTGGAGATGCATTGCATGTGAGTGCATGGGATGGAGTGGAATTCCCAGTTGAACTTTGTACTGGTAAGGGTGCCAGTGTCCATGAATTGGGAGGAGTCATCTTTCTAATCAGTGAGCTGTGTGCATGCTCTGCTACAAATAGCAGTTATGACACTAGGATAAAAAGTAGTATGCTGGTGTGGGAGAGGGAGGGCCAGCACAGACCATAGTACTAGAGAAAATGAGGATTGAAGCTAGGGGGATTAGGGGGAAGAAAGGCAAAATTTGTCTCATGGGATTGCTGGGACTGTGATGTACACAAGATGATACAAGGAAACGGGGCATGCAGTGACAGAGTAATGGGAGAGCTGGACTTGGAAAACTGTCATCATAGGAGTTGGTATGGTACCAGTAGCATTTACCTAGTTCCAGTTTAATTGCTGTGGTGATGCTAAGGGATATTGACACTGAGGAGGAAACTGTGAGAAGATTTTTTTCAACCAGTCAGAAAAGCTGATTATAGGAGCTTCTGTTTGTCCTTTGTTTGCAATAGTGATTACTAGATAAGAGAGCCTAGTTTTGAAGCACCTTTCTTTCCGAAGTCATAGGAAGATGTTAAGTTTGCTTATAGCCAAGATGGATGATGTGTTTGTAGCTCAACAAAATCTTCCTATTTTCTTCCTTGGATAAGTCTTCATTTATAGATTTCTCTGGTTTTCTAATTCATTGGAAAGACCATTAACTTGCAGAGTCATAACCAGGCCTTACAGTTTGTGTTTCAATTAAATCAATGGAGTAAAGTCAACACTTCTGAGATAATGATCTAGCATGCAGAGAATGTAGAAGAACATTTTGCCACATGCGTGATTTATCCTGCAGATACGAGGCTTACGCTGTTGAAAATCTTAAATTTCACTTGTCAACATCATTCTGGTAGTGGGATTAGAAGATCTGTAACTATTTTTGTTTTAAACCACGGTGTGAGTCTGAGATTGCTGTTCCAGTTTATGACTATACTGATTCAGTTAGTCATTTAACTGGTACTCTGCTTTAGCAGTTGGTAGTTGAAATTGTTTTCTTAACAGTGCAAAGCTCAGCTCAGCCTCTCCCCACTTCATGAGATTCATCAGCATTTTTTGGTTTGGTCCATAGAGTTACTGTAAGGTGTGATCCAGATAGATGAACAATCTTTTCTGTTTTTCTTGGCATTTCTGTGTGCATTTCCCGTTCCCTCCATTTTTTTTTCCTTCAACGATCCATTTGCTGGTAAGATTACCAGAGTGTGCAAGCAATTACAAAACTGGTATTTTTAACTTGGAGATGGGGGTTTCCCTCATGAGCAAGAAAGCTGAACATGGTACTGTAGCTCTTGGTTTTACTTCTAGTTTTGGTTTTGTTTGTTGTGTTTTTTCTGTCCTTTCTCCTGCTGTCTTGGACAGATTAGATCAAATTTCAGGTGGGTGGTTGCCAGTGGTTCTTCTGATAACTTTGTTGCTTTGGGTTGCATGACACTTCTGGGTTTTAAGCTTCCAAGAAACTGCACTTTTCAGGCTGCTGAAGTTTGATTTGTTACCTGGGATGCTCATTTAGTAGTCTGACTTAGCAAAGTAAGTTAGAGAAAGTTTTGGATAATCTTTTCCCACTTCTTCACGGCTGGGACCATGTTTCTTGCTAGTTAGGTTGTCTTTTTTTTTCTTCGTGCTAAACATTCTTTTCTTCTGTTTATTTCTATTTCCTTTGCTTTTTTTTTTTCTGTGTGGCTTGACTCACTTCCGCCTCTCCCCCAGCCAAACTCCTTACATTCAGCAGTCATTTTCATGCTTGTGAGGCTCTTGATCACGGTCTTCTGAATTCCTATTTAGATACCCAACTGTAATCAATAATGTCTAGAAAGTGCTTTGATTTTCAAGTCTGGTACACAAGAGGAAGAAGGAGTTACCAAATGTCTTCGGATATTCAAGATTTATATGCAGTTTAGTTTGGAGAGCTGTTAGTGTAAGCATCAGATGTTGAGATTAATTTGGAGCAGTGGATCTTTCTCCTGAGGGACCCTCTCCCCTTTTTGTTTCCATGAAATAACCATGAAGCTCTGCTAGGCAGAACAAAATCTTTCACTTTCTAAGCTGGAGAACAAAGCAAGCCCCTCCTGTACCCGAGAATCCAGCTGTGTGAAATCTACACAGCAGAAAGTTACTCTGATTACAGAATAATAAATAAATTTTCTTAATTGAAACAAGATCAGTAGGCTGAAACACCAGATCTGAAACCTCTTGCAGAGGTCTTGTTTGCAGCTGTCACGTTCTCCTCTACCGATTTCTGATGCAACTCCCCAGTGCTCGAGCTTAAACTTGGCTCATTCAGTTCTGCACGTAGAAGGTCTCCTTTAGAAGTGCAACGCTTAGAGGAATTGTAAAGGTTAGATTTGAATTTCTTCTAAGTGTTTTGATTCTTAAAGGGGTCTGTCTTCCCTCCTGTTCACTGGAGGGGTTTGGGAAATGTTCTCGCCTGCCAAGGGGATTTCTTTTAATCATGTCTTGGATTTTAAACTTTAATTACTGAAAGGGATGTCAGCCAAATATTCCTCGTTATTGGAATGAAAAAGCTATTGTGAAACTTTTTTTGGGGTGTATGTGGGGGTGTGTGTGTTTGTATCAGAAATACTATATGGGTTTTTTGAATGTTCATTAAGTCACAAAGCCTGCTCTCCAGCATACCTTGTATGACTTAATAGAAGTGCCAGTGTGAAAACTGGTAACATACTGGTGTTAGACATGCTTTGTGTATCTGTGTAACCAGATAAACAGGGCTTCTTGAGGTTTTATTTTTATGGGTATTTGTACAAAGGGAGAAGAGTGGAAGGGAGGGTGACTGATATTCTTGTCCTCCCCTCCTCCTCCCCCTTCCCTTCAGTTACAATACTGTCGGTGTTGTCCCATAGCAGTAGTTTGTAAATATTTTGCCTGATGTGCAGTGACAGCCTTTAAATCAAAGGGAGGAGGGAGAGGCAGAATACTTTGAGCATAATCTGTGGCTGACTACTAATGTGTGTTACCATCTGGAAAACTGATGCAAAGCAGCTGCAGCTTTTGGCATCTGACAAGGTTGTAAACCTCTCCTCTTTCACTTCTGAAACAGACTTGCTTGACCTCCTGCATTGGTTTCAAGGTGTGAATTTCACAGTGTGACAGTGACCACGTTGCACATAATCCGCTACAGGGCATTTCACAATTCACTTGTACTCTGTGCACTCAGTTTACTTTTGTGTCTGTAAAAAGCTTGCAATAGAGGTGAAGATCATCTTAGATTTCTGAAATCTGAATGGTGTGGTCTGTAAACTTGTGTTTCTTTATGTGTTCCTTAGGAAATCACTGTAGTCATTATGAGAAGGTACCTACCTAGTTAGGGAATAAAAAAACCTTTTTCTATGGCTTTTAGCTGTAAATGGCTATTTGCCGTATACATACAGTATGTATTAAATTTCTTTTAATTATGTAATTAACTCAATATCCAGAAAAAGCAGAAGCTTTTGGATTTGAGGAGGAAGTACGCATATGACTCTGAATTAATTCAGTTAGTCATGTGGATTTACTGTAAAGTGAAAACATTCTTCAGATGCCATTTAAGAAGGTGAGGTTGAACACTTCTTCATAATTGGATTATTCCTGTCTGTATATAGCACTTGTTAAATATACTGCTGTTGCTGCGTTTCATTCATGGGTGAACTGTTCTGTGACATTAAAACCAAAGAATGTGGACTTTGTGGTGACGCTCATGTTGTGAACTTGAATGAGACATCTAGAAACCTTTTCATGTCTTGCGGGTTGTATTGTTTCCAAACAGGGATACTTACTCCTACAGAAGTCTGTATTTTAAATAGCATACACGTGGTATTTAGTAGAATTGTAGTGGGTTTGCGTGGCAAGGTTGTGGTGGTGGGGCCGGGGCGGCCGCTGTGCGCAGGTGCCCGCAGCCCCCCCTGCCCGCCAGCCCGTGCCAGCCGGCTCCAAGGCGGCCCCGCCGCTGGGCAAGGCCGAGCCCTCAGCCACGGCGGCGGCGCCCCCGGGGGGGACAGATCGCAGCGGGGGGGACCCCGGGCCGGGGCAGGGGGTGCCCGGAGGGGGCCGTGCCCCCGGGGGCGGGCAGCCCGCGCCGCGCCGCGCCGGAGCAGCTCCCGGCAGCGGGGAGCGGAGCCCCGGCCGGGGCCGGGCTGCGGGCAGGGCCGGTGCCCCCGGGGGCGGGGGGCCCGGGCTGGAGCAGCCTGTGCCTGAGGGGCTGCGCCCCGCGGGAGGGCCCCGCGCAGGAGCGGCCCGGGCAGAGCTGCAGCCCCCCCGCGGGAAGGGCTCCCGCTGGAGAAGGGCCTGGAGGAGCGTCTCCCGCGGGAGGGCCCGGGCTGGAGCCGGGCGGCGTGTGAGGAGCCTCCCCCGGAGGGCGCCGGGGCGGCAGAGAGACCTCAGCCCCCATTCCCAGGCCTCCTGCACTGCTCAGGGGGAGGAGGTGGAGAAAATTGGGAATAAACTTACGCCTGGGAAGAGGGGAGGGGTGGGGGCAGGTGTGTTAAGATTTTATTTTTGTTTCTCATTACCCTACTCTGATTTGATTGGTAATAAATTAAGCTAATGTTTTTACCTCAGTCAAGTCTGTTTTGCCTGTGATGGTAACTGGTGAGTGATCTTTCCCTGTACTTATCGTGACCCATGAGCTTTTCATCATATTTTCTCTCCCTTGCCCAGCTGAGGAGGGGAGTGACAGAGTGGCTTTGAGCACCCAGTGCCCAGCCAGGGCCAACCCACCACAAGAGTAAAAAATGATAGAGACTTCTTTTGCTCAGGCAGTAGAACTTGAAAGCTAAGGCGTGGGCCTGACTCTCCTGGACCTTCTATAGCTGATGCCTACTGTGCTTGGAATTTCTTATTTTTTTTTTTTTTTTTTAACCCTAGTAGGGAGTACTTACAAACTCAGTTTAGTCTGTGACTGGTTATTTCCTGAGCAGTGTGTTTCTCTGTCAGAAGCATATAGAGCAAAAGCACATTTTAATATGGGAAAAACTTCATTAAAAGATACAGAATTCTTCCATCTTTTCTCTGGGATACAAATTACTTCAAAATTTTGGTTTCTAGTGTATTTAGAGGTACATAAAGGAATAGGAAGTTTGTGTGAGCAGGAAGGTCACCTAGTACAATGAACAATTATGTGAGAAGACTCTAAAGGTTACTATGCTATAGTAATGTTTGTATGTATGAGAAATGTGTATGTAATTACTGTGTTTTAGTCATAGTTGTTCCCAATGTAGTTGTTAAGAAAACAGTGGGAAATATGGATTAATGTGGAGAGACCTAAATACATAATTTGCTCTTTAGAGCTAGTCCCTAAAACTCATCAAATGAACAGTAACATAATGTTTTGAGGAACAGTGACTTCTTTGGTGTTGTATGTCACAAGGAAGCTATTACAACAGTAGGAAACATTGGGTTAAGGAGAAATCGTAAATTGGCTGTCTCAGCGCAATATAGCGAGTAGAAACAGAGGCATCAGTCATCCAGCTGTGTTCTGAACAGTTTGAGAATTAGTGCATTTCTTTAGGTTTTAGATGATTTTAAGACTAAGGATTTTGGTATGAGTGATGTGCTGATAAACCAGAAAGTGTTAAATTAAGTTTATAGTAGAGGAACTTGTATTTTCCCAGAGAAGCTTGTTCTGTTGCTGTTTTTGTTTTTTTGTTTTTTTTTTTGTTTGTTTTTTTGGCATCTTACTGGGTATTCTTTTCTGTCACTTGAGAAGTGATTCGTGTCATGATTGACTTTTTCTCCCAGTGGAAGAATGGAAGAACTGCGGTATGAACTTTTAAGATTTGGTGGTTTCTCCCTTTTCAAAGTAGAGTAGGCATAACAGGAATTTTGTATCTGTTTTGATCCAATAATAAATAAAAATTAATCCCCTCTCCCCCAACCAGATGAAATGTTAGACATTAGTAATAGTAGTAACTAAAAGACAATCTTGTGATTATCCCTTACCAGAACAACTTTGTTAAAAGGGAGAGAGACAATAGATCAGCTTCAATAAAACTGAAGTTTGTTGTTTGGCTGCTATTTTTAAATATCTACTGAAATGGAAAAGTAGTTATTGGACTTAAATATATTTGGATGGCTTCACAGAAAAATATGGTATAATTTCGATAAACTTTAAAAGGGTTATTATAAATGTTTTTGTGATTTCCTGCAGAAGGTTTGTTGGGCCTATTAATCTTTTTTTAAATTAACCATTCATTTAGACTAGGACTCTTTTTTTTTTTTTTTTTTTTTTTTCCCCTCTTCCCTAAAAATCCACCAAAACTCCAAACACACGCAGTCCAAAACAAAATACCCTCACCCCTGGGGAAAAAGTTGGACCACAACTGTTTGAGAAGTTGTTCCTTTAACTTGTGCCTTTGTTTACCAAAAAAGAAAAAAAGTACTATGATTGTGGACTAGGAATGTCAGACTTTGGCTTTAGTCGCTAGTACATTGATACATGTTGGCTTTTTAGAAGAAGACCTTTTATTAAAAAAGTTGCCTTCCCTGTTTGAGTCAAACTGCCCCTTCACCTTACTTTGAACTCAGATTATCTTCTTATTAGCATATTAAACTTAAGTTTGTTAATTGCATTTCTGAAGCTTTAGTTTTTTTATAATTTTGAAAATTGAAACTATTTGAGTGGCAGTTGCAGTGCTGTGACATAAGGAGGTAATAGCTGTTGGTACTTAAAGGTCTCTTGTCCTGACAGTGGCCATTTAGGTTATGTTATTTCCCTGGGGACTCATTTCATCCTGTTGTCTCAGCAGCTCACACTTTTTTTTTTTTTTTTCCTCTTAATTTGTTAGGAGTAGTACTGGAGCAATCTAATTGCAGACTATTCTGTGGACATGGCAAGATTAGTATAAACATCCCTACTTTTTACTGCTTTGAAATGCTGTTGTCCTACAAATGAAGCAGACACCTAAGGTTTTGGATCAGTGGTAGCTGCTACTAGTAAACCTCAAAAAAGCAGTATAAGTGTTCCAAGTTTTCTTAACTTGTTCAACAGAACAAGTTTTATCTTGTTTTTTTTCTTGCCAGCCTCACTTGCTGGTTGTTTATTCTATGACACATAGATTGTAAATTGCTTAATGTTGGATGCATTCATTTTAAAGCAGTATTTTCATGAAGAATTTTCACGTTTGTTGGTTGAGAAAGTGGGATTTGGACTGTTATTATGTATGGCTGGAGGGGATTGATACCTTATGTTAGAGAAGATACTCAGAGGAATACTGATCTGTGACACAATGGAAGGTCCTGAAGAGCCCTAGTTTGTATTTATCTGTATGAGCTTTATTGTGCAGCATTATATGGTAGCAGCGGTTAGCATGGAGACTGTAGTTGGAGAATTGCACTTGCCCGCCCTTGTTAGGTATCTGTGCCATATGCATATTTTAATCATGTTTATTGACTACTGACTACTGGGTGCATCTAAATTTACTGACTTTGCAGAGCTAAGTTGCAATAGATTTAGTGGTAGACTAACTCTTAAAATAATTTGGTTGATTTTATCTTTGCATCCCGTTGAAAGCTGTGGAATATCTATCACTGAGGAGAGTAATTTCCCAAATGTTGTTTGAGAATTGTGTTTGGGTTCTGCCAATCCAGACTAGAAGATACTTATTTTCACTCAAAATGAAGACATCTGAACTGAGAATTAAGATCAGATGTTAATCTGTGGAATGACTCTCATTTCAACTTAATTTTATTTTTTATTATGTTCTGTCTTCATGTCAATATTTAATTATGCTTTTGTTAAGGAGAACTCTTACCATCTATTACTTATGTATTCTGTGGGCTTTGAGGGAGGAAGCCTGAGGATTTGTGCATTTAAACTGTGATTCTCAACTGTTCTTTACTTGCCTCAGGCAGTACGCTGGTTTTGTTACAGTACTGTGATTTCTAAAAGGAAGATAGTTAAGTTTAATTTATTTAAAACCTTCCTCAACTGCACTTACATTGTACTTGCAGTCCCTTCGGGGATATGATTTGCTTGTGGCTGTTGCTGGAGGAGGTCACTGGACACTTCCATTGTTACTTTTGTCTGGAACGTTACACCATTGACTCTGTTAATTGCTTTCTAGATGTGAAAATAAACTAGAGGCTCTTTAAAAGGTTTCGGCTTGTTCTCTGTCCTTACTGATGTGTTGCTTCTGACAAAACTGGGAGATTGATTGACCTGTGATGCTATTCATGAGCCTGCAGTAAAGGATTCTTTCAGTGTTTTCTCTCATCCTCTTTCAACAGGGCTTAGCATTTGTATATGCTCTTCAGTTTTTCTTTGATTTGTAAGTGATAGCAGAAGTCAAGTATGCCTCTTTACAGTATGCAAATGTTGAGATAAAATCTAGGTCTTCCCATGATAATTATAATCCTGGCTGAGTTGAACATTCAATGCAGGTTACAAATCAAGCCTGTTGTTACTGCCTACTTGCCTACCGAGCGTCTGTTACTTAAACTCACGTTGTATAATTTATTTCCTACTTCATACTCTTAAATTGCAGGGGACTTAGAATTTGGGGGTTTCTTTTGGGGGAGAAATAGGAGAGGAAAATTAATGTCTGCTTAACCTATTCTTAGAAAGTACAGGTTTCTGTTGCTTGGGAAAACTTGTCTGGATTCCATGGTCTGCTATAAAGATGAATCTGCTTTGTCATACCTTCTTACTAAACTGTTAGAAAGCTGTTCTTGGATGAGGTTCAGTCACTTAGAACTAAGACATCCAGACAATTTTAAGCACAGCTACCTGATTCCTTATAATTTTTTGTGCCAGCATAGTTTCTGTCCTCTCCCCACTGCTTATCTTGATCTGCAGATAGGCAACAGACATACCTCAATTGCTATCTTTTTTAGTTTTTATTTTCTTTCTTAGACTTTTCCCAAAATACTTTCTTCATCCTGACAACTGCTAGGGTTCAAGTTCTGTAGCCTTACCGGAAGACTCCTAAAAGTAAAGATATGAATGCTGTGGACTCATTGTTACAGAATTCATTTATGTGGATTACTGTCAACCCTTTTCACTTTTTTGTCTCTTAGCATGCTTCATAAATAGAGGACAGTATAGAGCGTCCCATAATCAAACTAGAATTGAAGGCTTTCTTTGGCTTGGTTCTGAGGAATATTTCTGATTTGTTAATAGTGAAGGTGCCCGCTGCTTCTATTTTATATGAATGCTTGAGGAAAAGTAATTGGATTCCTCTTTGCTTCCACGGGAGGTTTATAATGCAAGTACCGTAAATAAAACATCAGGATTGTCTCTCAGCTGTATTATTGAGAAAGCGTTCTGAAGCTTAACATTATGTAGAAGCTTGAAATCAGATTTTCTCTTTCCTTGTGGAGGTTAAAAAGCCCAGTAAACTCTTGGGGCAGGTACTTGGCCTCAGACCAAGAAACTAGTCCTATGAAGTGGTGGCTGCAGTGCATCTAAGCCTAGTAAAATCTGACTTGTCTAAATGCTTGGTCTCAAAAGTAAGTCTAAACTTGGCATGAAAAGATTACTCCATGAAATTATGAATTCCTTTGGGTCTAGTGTTTTTCATGTAGAAAGCATGCCTAAAGGTGCTGCTTTTGTATGACAATGATCTAAAAACCTGGAGTGACTTGACAAGAAAGTAAATGAAAAATGAGACTGCTCAGGTAAGCTGTTGCTGATTGTAGGTAAGCAAGGGAAGCACCAGTGCATTAGATCCGCTGTGCAAATACAGCGTTTCATGTGTTTCTAGTAAGTACGCGATTAATTGCTTTTAATGTGTTAGTGTAGCCTGTGAGCTTCATGTAAAAGATTTTGCAGCTGACAGATTGTCATCCTTCCAAGTTACTTGCAAAACCCTTTAAATTTTTAGCCTATGTGAAGGCAGTTGTTACATGAGGTTTCTGGTGTGTCTGTGCACCCAGGAAAATACAAACTGTGCTCCCCCCCTCCCCCATTTCTTATCTAATACATGTAACTTGAATTTCAAGAAATAAAAGCAGACTGCAGATGCAAAATAAGAGCAGACGGTAGTAGGATTAAGGAAAAATTAAGTGTATACAGTTAACATGTTGAGTTGTCGCATACAGTTCTAACATAATAGAAATGAAACTTGTCTGTGTCAAATAAGCTTATGTTGGATTATGCAACAGGTAAATATTAGCTTTTCATATTGTAAGTACTGGGATTTCCTTGTAACTCCTTCTTTTATCCTCTTAATAGAGCTTACATAAGAGTAATATGAAATGTGCATGCAACAATTAGTTTTCCGTTCCTACTTAATTGTAAAATATTTGCTTTTCAGCTCAAATCAAAGACAAAATTAAAGAAAGGGAAAAGAAGCAAAAAGAGAAGAAGAAGCACAAAATAATGAATGAAATCAAGAAAGAAAATGGAGAAGTCAAATTATTGCAAAAAGGTATGTTCAAACTATGTAGTAATATTTCATTTTGGTGTTTGAAAATTTTTGTTGTTAGTTATGATACGGGGTTTTAATACTGTGTTTTTAATTTAAATGCCATTTCCCCCAGTTAGTTGGTATGAGGGTTGTAAATTAAAATTTAGCTATAAATGTTAATTTTTTTGTCGACTGTGTTTGGTAGTGGAGGTAAAAAATACAGCTGTTACCACAATGTTGCTTATACAGTAGTAGTAAAGACTAATACTTTGAGTAATAATACTGGTGATACCTGTATCTTCCCTGCAGTTACTGAAGAAGGTTATAACTTTATGTATTGTGAAGAAGAAAAATGAATCCATGTCACATCTTATATCTGACATTAAATGTACAAAACCGAGTGAGTAAGGAGAATAATTCAGGAACTTTGTCAAATAGTGAAAAACTGTGCAACAGGCAGCCTTAATTCTGGCTGATTTCTTCAACTTCATTTACTGTAATGGGATGTAATTAAGATTGTGCTGTCACACTTGCTCGTACATCCACTGAATCTTGGAATTGCACAGTAGTTTAGGTTGGAAGGGAGCCTGACTGGCAAGCCCAGAACTTGATGTGATATTCTGGATGTCTCAGCAGTGGTGAGCAGCGGGGGAAGAATCATCTCCCTCAACCTGCTGGCAGTGCTCTTCCTAATCCTGTCCGGGAGGCTGCTGGCCTGCTTTACCAGGAAGGCACGCTGGTGGGCTTACGGTCAACCTGTCATCCACCAGGACCCCCAAGGCCACCTCTGTCAGGCTGCTGCCCAGCCAGCTGGGCCCCAGCCTGTGCTGGCACACAGGGCTGTTTCTCTTTGCGCGCCCCTGTGAAGACTTCATGCGTCCACAGAGTTGACCCATTCCTACAGCCTCCCGAGGTCACTCTCGCTGGCAGCACAACCCTGTGGTGCATCAACAGCTCCTTCTGGTTTTGCAACACCTGCAAAGTTGCTGAGGGTGTGCTCCGTCCCATGATGCTGGTCGTTAATGAAGATGATGAACAGCATTGGCACAAGGTATCAATATCTGAGTTACTGCAGTAGCATCTGTCCTCCAGCTGGACTTTGTGCTGCTGATCGCGACCCTTTCAGCAGAGCAGTTAACCCAAGTCTTGAACCACCTCACTCTTCACTTGAGCAGGTCATGCTGCATGGCTTTTTCTGTGAGGATGTCACTTACTTAAGTAGACCAACTATTTATTTTTTAAATGTTATTTTCAGACTCAATGCTTTTGAAGTTAGGAACAAATTCCTTATATGTTTTTCTGTTATCTTGTCTGCTGTAGGATTTAATTTACAAACAAAAACCTGAAACCCCCAAAACAAACCATTGTATTCAAAATACTTATAGGTCAGAGGCATGGAACCCTGTAATTACAGCGTCATGTATTATACTTTAAGCAGAGCTCTGAGTAACTGTATTAACAACTACAACAGCTTAAAACCTGTGGTGAACAATTGGCTTAGACAATGAGGAATGTGTAAGCTGCTGACTTCCTGTGAAAAGAACAGATGTGGCTTTTCTTTGCTGAGCATGAAAGGAAGTTGGTGGTTGTGATACTGGGCAACACACAACTGCCTCAACGGTGAGCTCTTCAGGTTTTGTTTGCCTGTGCCTGCCAGCCTTTTGGGGTTTTTTACACTGTGTCCTCTTTCTATTGTCATTCAGCTGATAAGGTGGAAGCT
This sequence comes from Falco peregrinus, assembly GCF_023634155.1. Lineage (NCBI taxonomy): Eukaryota > Metazoa > Chordata > Aves > Falconiformes > Falconidae > Falco > Falco peregrinus. Next base: position 18,262,631 of record NC_073726.1, read on the forward strand.
GCAAAGACAGCAAGTCTTGTTACACAGATCTAATATATGATACCTAATGGGGATATTTGGCCTCAAATGGTGCTTTATTTTCAATTAATATAAAAAAAGCCTATGTAGAGGGGCTCTGTTAGAACTCTTCTGGTGTTCTGAGCTAGTTGAGTAGCAGAATGGGTTCTTCTCACAGAACAGCGTTACAGCTTTGGGTGCCTTATTTCATAGATGTGATGTTATCAGCCAAGTATCATGTTTTAGGTGTTCTTTATGGTGTTGGTGGGAATTGTAGAGGCTATATTTGATTTGCCTGTATCCTGCAAAATTCGCTGCTATTTCAGGGAAAGAAGGGAGTGGTCAGGAGAGCAGTTGTTTAGAGCAGATGATACAAACCCAGTGGAGAGGATCCAATTCAGAACAGCAGCTCTGGATGTCTTCTGTGGGCCTCCAAAATCTGACTGATGTGCTTGTATGTGCTGTGAAGTTTGTGTAACGCTTCCTGATTCCTTCTGCTGATCTAGTTTTACATCCTGGAAGCTGAGGGCAAGGGAACAAAGGCAAAAGTGCTTTAAGATGAGACTTCTTGCATGTATTAGTGGTCAGTGCCTCTGACCTTCTAAAACGTTATTATTTCTTCATCTAATGTTATCTTCTTCCTGGGGAATAACAGTTCAACTCGAAGCCCTTTTATTCTGAGCTCAGAATTCCCTGTGTGGGCTTAGGAACAAAGGTTTCAAACTAATCTACTTTCCTCTTCTTTGGGTTTTAGGTTTTGTGGTTGTTTTTTTGTGCGTGTTAAGAGACTATACTGCTGGTCTCTACATACAGCTTGTTTCTTTGTAGGCATTAGATCTGTATCTTGTGAAATGTTACTCTTGACCATCTGCTGAATGCTTTTCTTCCTATGTTGTAAATCGTTAGTGTTTTGGGCTTTGTCTTTTTTTGGTGTGTGTTTTTTTTTTTTTTTTTTTTTTCCTGGTAGTGACTTTCATTGAGGAGGTGGAGGTAATAGCCTACTTGACTTCAGGCAGTTAAACTAGCTGTCCAAGATAAAAGGTGGCTGTTTATAGAAGATTAGGTCAGTACTGAGGGACTGATCCTTTTTGAGGAAGAGTTGGTGGATAGAACTGATTTTGGTGCCTTGAAATGAGTGTGGAAGATTTGACTTGCACTGGGAAGCCTAGGGATGTAAGCTGTTCATCAGCCCAAACTTGAATTGTGGTTCTATTGAAAGCAGTGATAAAACCTGCTCATGCTGGAGAAGGGCAACCCCCCAAAAAATGGGTATTTTTGCTGTTCCTGAGGCTGTTAAAGGAAATATTTGGCTCTGATGGCTTTTTTATACATGTAGAATAAAAAGAGTTTTTGTCATCCTTTTCTACTTGGAGCTGTGTTCTCTGTAGAATAAGGCTACATAATTGCTCCTTTTTCTCTTAGTTTATGTGGAAGGAAGAGCTCAGTTTTTGGAAAAAAGCTGCTTGGAACGTGCTTATTGTTAAATCACTTAGTTCCTGATTTTGTAAATTTACTTTTCAAAATCTGCATAATGAAAACATTATCTCTTTAAAAAATTGAAAGTTTCATTACAAAAATTCACAGCAGGACATGGCTGAGGGTTACTAGAGGTCCTGCAGAAAGAAAAAGGATTAATAGGCTTACCTGTATACAGTCCCATTTGTGTTTCCCCTTTAAAAAGAAAAAATGGTATTTTTCTCATTATTATATCAGAGCACAGTGATTTCTAAAAAAGCAGTAGGAGAAATGCCTAGTGTGTGTTTCGGCAAGATTGAATGCCTCGGTTTATGGAACGCCAAAATGCAGGGAAGAAGGGAGAACCAACATCTTTATTGTGCTGGTATGAATGTCTGTAAGTATGAATTGTTTTCTAAAGATTTTTTTTATCCTTCTGGGAGAAATTACACTTAATTGTACATTCTTAGGAACCTTTTAAATTTTTTTATAGGTGTGTTTTGCACAGAAGTAATTATAAAACCTGGTATATTTTAAGACGAGACCTACCTCTGAGTCATGCTGCATGCTTTTTTCTATCTGCTCTATTTTGTCTTTGTGTGCCTTTAGAGAAAACACTGAGGGATTTGTATGCAGTGTGTTTTAGTTGATGAGACATTGATAGGATGGGAAAGACTGGTGTAAGGGTGCAGGGGACACAACCCACAACACTGATTTGCCTGTAATACTGACTTTGCTTCACAGCCCTTCAGCAGCAAGTTATCAATTTTTACTAATAAAATACATGAGTAAAACACAGGCGGAATATGTGCTATGAGATCACTAAGAGCAGAGCTGTTCTAAATTCCAGTGGGCCTCCAACATTTGTTCAGGAAGAATGTATTAAATTTCTTTACCTTTTGTGTAGCTGGTGGATCGCTTTTCCACATTTTCTGGAGCTGTTTGCTCTTGGTTCCTTCCCATCCCTTTACACAACTGATTCATTTCTACCCCTGAAGCTACTGCAGCCTCCATTACTCCTTCAGTTCAGCTAGGCCTTTCAGTTGGCTCCATAAATCTTTGAAAGCTAAAATGAACCAGCAGTGTTGGACTTGAGCAGCCTCTGCTGTTGTCTGGGCAGGGTGAGACACTGTCAGTGCCAGCTGTGTTGGGATGGAGCAGGTGGTAGCTGGATGGAGAGCTGTGCTCTAATAGCTTTGAAGTGTGCATTGCTGGAGGTGGGGATCTGGAGCTTGTAGCAAGGACTTCTGGTACTGCAATGAAGAACAAAAGTCAAGTCTTTTTCTACCACTGCCTACAAAATCTATGCAGGTTAAAAGGTTTCCATATGTGTGACTGTTTGGTGTGTGTGTGGTTTTTTTAAGAATCTGAAATACTGATCTGAAGGCTGTGAGTATGAATTATGATAGCCTCTGTGTAGCGTATGCACATGTATTATTTGGTACTTCTCTTTATGGTGAAGACTGTGGAAATAATTGTAGTTTAATTACCTTACTTCAAAGACAAAGAATTAAAGACTCCAGAGAGAATTGCAGTGCTGTCACATTTATAGGAACTCTTTGTTTGAGAATAGTGTTTCTAACTCCAGCTTCTTGCTTAGTATAGGTAGCTAGGCTGGGTGCACAATAAATATTTTTTTTGTCCTGTGCTTGTGTTGTATATGTAAAGTGGGTTTCAGTTCTGACTTCGATGCCACAGATAAAATACTGTCAGTCATTTAAAAAAACCATCTGCTTCTAATGTGGGTTACTCAATAGTCTTTAAAGTTCTTCCATAGCAGGATGAAAAATGCTGGTCAAGGAATGCGTTTACTGCCTTTGCTGCTTGAAGTTGAAGGCTTCATTGAATTGAGATGATTAAGTTAGCATTTTTCACCCCATAGACTATTTTAAGATCCACACATGTGGAATTGCACAAAAAATTTTGCCCTGATTCACCTTATAGATTCTTATTGTTTTACGCAGACTTATTTTGAACAGAAATATGCTGTTACACCTTCCCCCTCCACCAAGTTTCTATCCTTGTTTTCAGTCTGGGTGGGTTTTCTGTTACGGTTTTTAATTTGAATCTTAACTTATTTGGAGAGTAGAGATTTAGCAGTGTGGAAGGAATAATAGTTTGCTGTTTTTTTGTGTACTTTGTAAAAGTATTTTAAAGAGTCAATCTGTAATTTTACATACATGTATTTAATGTGGTAACTCTGGTGACTGGACTCTAGAGACTGCAAAGTTTACAACAAACACTATGAAAGTATAGAATTAACTGAAAGTATTTTAAACTTTAGATTTTTTAATTAATCACTTTATAAATTTCTGCTTATCTTACGACATCCCATTGAAGCTTTCATAAGTGCAGTTGTTGGAAAGAGTATGGGGCAAAGCATATTAGGATTTTCCTGTGTGGCTCTGGGTAAGAGGCAGTTATGTTAATGAGCTAAACATGGTAGGAGTCAATGTGTATCCTTGTAGCAGCTTTTAGGACATCCTGTGTTCTTATGTCTATAGGTGCCACTTTCTGAAAATCATGAATTCTCCAGGTCATTGTGACTATTCAACTTCCAGGAGGGCAGAAACAACATAAAATAGGATTATTTGATGTATTTCAGGCTTGACTCTTCTGATGTTTTATAGTCAAGCTTTCAAGCCTATAAATAGAACAAGATAGCTGTCAGTTCTCGGTGGTACTCCTGCTGTTTGGTTTGTTTCCTGGGCTGTGTAGTGAGACACCTTGAAGTTATGTTTGTTTTCAGCACATGGTATATTATCTTTTCAACCTGTCGTCAGTTGATCTTGCTCATTCTCCTTATTTGCAGAGTGACTGCAGAATTCTGTGTGCATGTTTTAACTCTATTGTTAAAGGTTGTTCTAACCCTTTTGAAAATCACTGAAAAAATTTCATAATACATGATGATATGTTAAAATCAAAATGGAAAATTCTGTCTGTTAATTATCTGGCTGCTACCAGCTTGAGGGCTTTTTAGGATCTAAAGGGCTTCTTGTGGTTTTTCTTGTGCTGGGTGGCTTTTTTTCTTGGTGTGGGTTTTTTTTTCTTTTTTGCTACTGTAAGTGGCAGTGCCTCCAAGAACACTTGCGCTGTCTATGCATATTTTATTTACTGGTTGGTGGATGGTGTCTTGGCTGCTCGTATTCTAAGCTATTTTGTAGTTGTTTGTGGTTATGAACTTTAAACTCATTGGAAGATCCGGGGGGACACTTGTGGTTTGAACTGGGATTTCTGTGTTGGCTATTTAAAGACTTAGCCTGGAGAGCTGTAGCAAAGCTGGGTTGTCATAAATTTCTAATATGTCAGTAGCTTTAGTCTGAATTGCAGTGAGAAAACTAGAAAATGCTTGAGTCGCGTGTCTCACCTTGTGAGCCTATGGGAGGAAGGTGAAGATCATTAGTTGGAAGTTACTTTTTACCTATCCCCTTACTGGAGAGTACTAGGTAGAACTTCTTGTAGTACTACAGTAGGAGATAGTTGGTACAGGACCAAGCTAAAGATTTAAATAATGTCTTGTAGCTGGTGACAAGAATATTCAGGCTGATCTCTCACTGCAGAACAAGTAGGGTAGCTGCAGTTAGTTGATACTTCTGTGACTTTTTGTGTGCCATAGAATGAGTAAGATGCTATGCTCAGTTGAAAAATGTAGGAAATGTGGTCCTGCTTAGGGCTCCTCTGCACTGGTGTTCTTTCCTTTGTGCTCCTACAACCCCCCCCCACCCCACCCCCCGCAGCTGCTGCCCAGCTCTGTTAAACTTGGGTGACAGAGCCCTCCTAAAGTGAGGAAGTAAAAACTGACTGGTTACTGGCTGTGTTTTAAAAAAATGTATATCCCTTCTCCCTTCCTGCTACTAGCTGTTAGCTAGAAAACTGTGGGAACAGAACAATCTAGTGTTGTTGCTAATGTTGGGGTGTGGTGGTTTGTGTTTTAGTGTTTTTTTAAACTTCTAAAGTTCCTAACCATTTTGGGACTGTGACCTTGAAGTTGAGAAACACTGCTGTAGTTGAAACAACTGAAGCTTTGTGGCCCCTGCTTAAGTAAAAGTTCAGATCAAATGATCTCATGGACAAAACACAACATAAAATCAACTTCAGGTAATTTCTGAGTTTTCTTCTTATAAAAACGCACACTTGGAAGGAATCTTTCCAGGGTTTGGGCTGTCTAGCACCAATTTAAATTACAAGTACATACCATCTAGTAACAATGGAACATTGGCTTATTTGCATAAAATTAGAACAGTTCTGAGTCTCAGTCCTTAATGATGAGTCTTGCCCTGTGAGTGACAGGGATATTGTGGCACCACAAGAAATAAATTTACTGTGTCAACCTTGAAACATCTACCCATCATGTAGATGTGTGCAGCAGCAGAACTGTTTGTGGTATATAAGGCCTGACTTGCCTAGAAGGTGGTTAAAAATTGTTTTGAGGTAGTTCTGTTATTGCTGAGTGTGTGCATGCACGAACAGAATGAACACAGGTTTCTATTCTTACGTTTTACGTATAAATCTTGCACTGTATTTTTAACTTCATCTTTGTGCAGATATTGCTAGCCAAATAAAAGAATAAGCAAAATTTTATTTTGCTGTTCTTTGGGCTTTTACACTCGGTGAAGTGTGAGCTCAGTCTGCTTTTTAACATTGGATCAAGGGGAAAGTTCCTGTAGATGTCTATGGGTGCTGAGGGTTTTTCTACCCACCCCTGTTACTCCTCATTCTTGGAGTCCCAAAGCAGTTCTCTCACTCGCCCTAAATAAAAGACTTTTCTAATACAAGTGAAAATTCTTACTGCTCTTCTGTGTTTCTGAATCATGCAGCGAAATAAGGTTTTCATCTTGTTTATGGGTGTTTCCAGTAGCTGTGCTTGTCTAAATGCATCTGAGACACAGGATGTCGTGCATTGCAATATGGCTACTGTCTTGGCTGAAATTTAGATTCTAGCAGTTCTATGTGTGTGTATGTGTGCACCTTTATGATTGCTGGTGATGACTCTGAAACGCCTGTTTTGAAAGTTTTGGGTTGTGAGTGTGTGCCTGAATAGTAACAACTTAACAGGTGGAGCAAGTTATCTTGCATGAAATGCTGCGCTACTGCTGCCAAATCTTGCTTAAAACAAAGCTAGTTTGAGTATCTCAGTCTTTACAGTGTTTGGATTTTTATTTAGCCTTCTGGATTGCTTGCTTAAGTTTTCAACAAATTCTGTATGTCTGCTGGGAGGTAACTTGATTACTGTCCTAGGGAGAAATTGAAGGTGACATTGAAGGCAGCTGGTGTGTGTGGTTTTTTTTTTTTTGGTGTCTGTCAGCCAAGTGTCAAAGCAGCATTACTGGTTTTGGAAGAAGCAGCACATTTTGCTTTAAAGTATTTTGATATATGCAGCAGAGTGGTGACTGAATGAGTGTATTTCTGCTCCTCTCTACAGCTAATGCAAAAGAAGGAATAAGATGAAAGTACTTTATTGGGCATTGCTGATAGCAATCCCAGTATTTCCGCCAATTAATTCCTTTTGCTATTGAAGTCTTTGCAATTTCTGAGCAGCTTGAAACACCTGCTTAAGAGTGGATCTTTGAAATTCAGCAGAGCAGAACCCTTAGGTAGAGATGTGCAGGCATTCTGTGAAATTCTATTAAAGCTTTGCTGGTAAATACTACTAGAAATCAGTTTTCCATTTTGTGTTTGTATTTCTCAGGAAAACTTTGCTGTATGCAAAAATAATTGAACACAAATATTCTATGTTTGGGTATATGTTGATATCAAAGCAGTATTGGGAACAAGCATTGTACACCACCACCCACATGCTCACTGTAATAAGGAAAGAGGGAAGAAATTGCAGTCTGATCTGTATTACAGTTAAATGTACTGGAATGCTATCTTTAAAAAGGTAAATTGTGTAACTTTAACCTTAAATGTGAAAGTTCAAACTTTTGGGTTAGGAAGGTTTCTGTTAAGGTTTGATAGGAACTTGGTCCTACCTCATATACATGCTAAGTTAGTGTGGGGGGTGTGTGTATTTTTATTTTACCCATAAAAAATTCAGCCTTCAATGCTTGGGGTGGGCAGATGAAGGTGTAGTGGGGAATGCTGCTAAGTAGGTAACGGTTTGCTGCCGCTGTTGAGGGGTGGGTTCTGCTGTTCCTCATTGCCTGCTGTCGGTGCTCTCCCTTCTCTAGTTCCTGTCTGACAATACAGGGAACCAATTCTGGTCACTAATCTAGCAGCACGGTGAATAGTTGTCTGCTGAGCCATTAAGTCAGTTTACTGTGCAATCAGATGAGCATCAGTCAGTACCAGGAATGGTACAGGACTGTGTGCCAGGAGCACTGGCAGAGTGGGAAGTTGGACTTTTCCCATCTGTGGCACTGAGCTCTTAGATTGCTCAGCTGTATCATATAGCCACGTTTGAAGGCTGAACAAATAATTATGAGTTTTAACATTTTTCCAGTCTTCCAGTATTCAATTTAATATTGCAATCTAATTTCCTCTGCAATGTACAGCGCCTACAGTATCTAAAAATTTTTTCCTATGTACATCATTTACTGCCAGTGTGAAATGGAGTTCTTGACAGAACTTGTCCTGTGTAGGCAGTAGTGTAAGCTTGTGTAAATGTGAAAAAGTCTCAAAACTACTAATTGGTTTTTGAAGTCATCTTTCAATTTTTGCTTCAAGTGCTTTTAGGGAACTGTCTGACTCTTGTTGGTATATATATTTTTTTAAGTCTTTAATTCTAGTAATTTTTTAAAAGAATCCCATTTGAAATACCTTTTTTCCTGACTTCCATAGTTTAAGGCTTTTTTTCTCTCCAGCGGCATCAGTAACTCAGACCCTTGGAAGAAGAGATTACTTTGTCTCCTAAGGATATACACTCACCACTGGTTTTTCTCTCTTCCCAGTTGCAAGTAGTAGTTCAGGGGTTTCTGCTACTTCCCATCTTAGATCTGGTGATGTAGGTTTTGGGTTGTGTGTTTTTGTTGGTTTTTTTTTTGTTACACAGCCTTTTGTTCTTTCAGTGATTGCTCTCTGGTTTCCAGGTGCTTCAGATTAACAATGGCCTCAGTTCTATCCTTGTTGACATGCAGAGATCCAAAACTTCTGTGGAAAAGAACAGAACTGTGCTAAGAGATGAGAGGCTGCTAGCAGATATTTATTTGGTTCCAAATTGTTGCACTGTTTTTGCAAGTTCTTAGGATTTGGGAAAGTGTGTACTGATCAACTTCAATACTTGATATATGTGTAAATAGCATAACCCTTGTATTCTGTGGTCAAAAGTAAGAAGAGTCTATAGTATTAAAATGTTTTTACTTAAAGCTGAAAAAGAAAATTTCTTCTCAAGCTTGAAGGAGGACTGGGGTGGACACTGGAAAAATAATTTTTTTATCTTGTGGTTACGAGCATTTTTCCCTTTTGGAGGTTTCATGGAGGTGATATGAAAACACAAAATTATAAATGTTTTTCACTTCAAAAATGTCTTAGTGTAATTCCTCCTAAAATATATAATAAACATTTATAAAAAGTTTGTACTCAAAACCAGTTGTAATCATATGTTTTATGTGAACTTCAAATAGTTAGACACAGATTTAAACTCTGTCTGATTTTAATTTGATGTTATATTGGGTGGGTTGTGTTGTTGTTTCTGTCATAGAAGTGCTGCTGCTTTTGAGACCTTGGCTTTCCTCTTTTGAGTGCTGCTTATTGCTAAGCAGAATAAATAACTTTCAGCTGAAAAGTACCTACCACATCTAGTCCAACTGCTTGATCACTTCAAGGCTGACCAAAAGTTAAAGCATGTTAAGGGCATTGTTGAAATGGCTCTTAAATCACAGGTTTGGGGTATCGACCACCTCTCTAGGAAGCCTGTTTTGTAGTTTAGTAGTTTTGTAACCTTAAAAGGGTTTTGTTGTGTTTTTTCTTTTGTTTGTTTGTGGGTGGTTTGGTTTTGTTTTGCTATTTTTTTATTGGCGTAGCTGCATCTGTGAAATACATTAAATGATGGATTAAAAAAATCAGCCACCACATATTACCAGAGTTGTTGAATGAAATTGAATGTTAGTAAAACTTCTTGGAAGATACAATCAAAGGCAGGGAATGGGACAGATTGAAAGGGGAAATCGGATACTCTTCCTTCTTGTAATGTGGAAACAAAGTTGCAGTTTTTGAGGTAGTTTTGCACAGATACAGATTCATACCCATATTGTATTTAAGTACTTTACATTTCAACTAGTAATAATGGAATGTAATAGCTGGATGTTCAGCAAGGGCATATAGATGCTCATCTTCAGTCTCTTTAAGGTTTTCTTCAGTGATTATAGACGTGGTAAACTATGAGAGAACAATTTGGCTCTTGCCATAGCAAATAGCTTCTTGCTTAGAAGCTGTTGTATTTATTGCCAGTTACATTACTACTAATTGTACTCCAGTGAACATAAATCTGCAGCCTTTCCCAGCCATGCAAGAAGTCCCAGATCTGAGTGACCAGTCCCTACAAAAATCTGAACTCCATTTGAGAACAAGTCCAATGGGCTGACAGCCCCCCTGCTTCCCTCTGCCTCACCCTGCTGCAGCATTCAGTGCTATAATTCTGTATTTTCTATATTCAAACTGATAGAATATCTGAGATGTTTGACTTCTTTATGGTATCTATCACTGTAGCAACAAATTTTCATGTGTAGAGTGAAACAATTTTTAAAGGTAAAGCATTTTTAGGAGTTTGAAATGCCTTTAGACTCTTGGATGCTCTCTAGTTGTATGTTTCTGCAGTCAAGAGGTGGAAAGAAATGTCTCTGTATTTTGATGTTTGGGTTGGGATTTATAAGCCCGTAATGCTGAACTCCCTACCATTGTAAACCATTTCTTTGTTTTTGGAACTGGTGCCATAATGACATCATTAGAATACCCCAGAAAGGAAGCAGTAGGTGATTTTCTTTGTTTGTTTTTTATCAGGTGACAACATTGAGGGTGCCAGGGCACTTGAGTGCAATGAACTGTTTTCAGGACTCCTCTAAGGTTGAGGTGGCTGGTTTTGCACGTGTTGCTGCTTTTTCTGGCCTGCCTGTGCCCACTAGATTTAGAGACTCTTGGGGCAGAAGGAAGAGGTTAACCAAGTAGTGAATATTGCATATACCAGATGAAGCAGTCCAGTTGCAGAGGTCCATGCTGGTTTTACATTAAATTGAGCCTAATGAAAGGACGGATTCTCATGAGGATACTCTGCCTTTTGGCAGTTGAACTTGGTCAGCTAAAAGTGAAGTTGTGCTCATAGAGTATGCCAAGACACATCTACTTTAAAGTGAAGGGAGTCTTTGTAGCTCTTAACTGTGTGGATAAGGTTAAGAAATCTTAGAGCCCACTTCCTTGTTTGGGCTAAATAAGAATTGAGTGACCCCAGGGCACACAAACCACCTCTTCCCCCTGCAAGATGAGAAGGTAGAAGCTAGAGAGATAACTAGCTCGACTGCCTCAACTTTAGAAATCCCAGAGGTATGTAGTTGCTGTCGTGAACCTCAAGAGGCTCAGACACAAATGTCTTCGTTGCTTGCTCTGCTTTCTAGTACCTGCACCTTCCATATGTGAACCTCTTAATTATCACTAAGAATATGTGATTCTATGCACCAACAGTTGTGAGTGGTTTGTTTGTTGGTATTTTTTTTAGGACTCTTGTGAATTACTTGGGCTGAAGATTGCAACCTGAAATTGGTCTACTACAGCATAGTAGTAGAGACTGGCTAACTTTTGTGAATTTGTAATTGTGTTTCATTGCAAAACTTAACTTCTAAACAGCATCTGAACTTGCTGATCTTGAATTCCTTGTTGTGAATATAATTTTGCGCTGTAATGTGACCAGTAATTTGATTTATCAAATTGTGAAATTATCTCAACTGCTAGACTTCAGGGCAGTGTAGTGACAGAAGTTTTTCTGGCTACTGCATTTATTACTTGCAAAACAAAACAAAAACCCCCAACCAACCCAAAACCAAGGGAGAATGTTTGCCTTGGGAATTGCTTGAACATGTTACCCCCAAATGAGTACTTTTTGCCTTTAGGCTATTACAGTTTGTTTTCTGTTCAGCTTGTATATTATGTAAACTTGAAGCTGATATCTCTTTTGTGAGGTTTTGGTTTTTGGTGATGGGTTGTTTTTTGTGTGGCTTTGTTTTAAGTTGTTGTTTGGTTTTTGTGGTGTTTTTTTAGTATGGGGTCAGTTTTCAGATGTTTCCGCATACATCTTAAAGTTTATTTAGTTCTGGGAGAATGACCATGTAAAGCCATCTGACAAGGTAAGTTTTGGCAGTGGCATCTTGTGAACAGCTTGCTGATGATGGTTGATATTTGTTGACTGTAAACCCCTTGTTTGGCCACGTTTGACAGCTGTCACATAATGTGTCTCAACTTTCTGGCACAGTGATTGCTGATAATCAGTTAAAGGGTGTGATTAAGGATTGTGACTCATCATGAAAGCAGCCTTGGGAAACTTTTTTTTACACCCCCCCCCCCCCCCCCCCCCCCAGCTTATTTCTCTGGCATAATGTGAATGTGGCAGGTGTCTCTTACTACTCATTTTCAGTAAGATAAATGTTGTGACCCTTGATACTGGTCTCTGGTCTGTGTGCCACAGTGAGGGTATTGGTAACTTTGAATCCTGATCTTTAAGTATGTAGTTTGTATATAAAGATAGTTAGATCTTTTTTTTTTTCCTCTCAACAGGTGGGAAGGAGAAACCAAAAACCAGTGCAGAAGAGCTACAGATTAAAAAAGTTAAGAAGAAAAAGAAAAAGAAACATAAAGAGAATGAGAAGAGGAAGCGTCCAAAAATGTACAGCAAATCCATTCAGACCATCTGCTCAGGATTGGTTTCCGATATTGAGGATCAGGAAGCCAAAGGCATCATAGATGATCATCTTAAGGATTTCAGTGGGAAAAATATGGATCCCAAGAAGGACTGTGAGTCCAAGATACCAGAGAACAGTGAGTTTCCATTTGTCTCGTTAAAGGAGCCACGGGTTCAAAATAAACTCAAAAGGTTGGACACATTGGAGTTCAAACAGCTGATTCATATTGAGCACCAGCCTAACGGAGGTGCATCAGTTATCCATGCCTACAGTAATGAACTCTCCCACTTGTCTCCTGTGGAGATGGAGAGATTTGCAGAAGAGTTTGTGGGTCTGGTTTTTAGTGAAAATGAAAACTGTGCAGCTTACTATGTAATGGGTATTGTTCATGGGGCAGCTACTTATTTACCTGACTTTTTAGACTACTTTTCATTTAATTTTCCCAATTCACCAGTGAAAATGGAGATTTTGGGAAAGAAAGATATAGAGACAACGACTATGTCAAATTTTCATGCTCAGGTAAGAGGTTATACATTTTACTTTCAAACAACTGTGGGTTTTTTTCAGAATACAGTTACTATTAGCTGTGCTGTATGGATGTTGCAGAACACTAGAAACAAGGAAATTCTTGAAGTAATAAGTTCTGTAATATAAAAAGATAGGGACCCTATTAACTGAGATAAAAAATTGCATTTTATGGGGGAGGGGAAGTGTCTGCATGCGTGTGTGTGTAGGTTTCGCTGCATTTGTTTCTTGCAGCTGAAGCTTAACTGAGTTTTGGATGGTTAAAATGATTTAGCTGTGGCTATCTGGGTGTTTAAACTCTAGTTTATCTGTATGAACTTCTTCAGAAAACTGAAATGTTTTAATACATTAGAACTATGTTATCCATAAAGTCTCTGTGGGTCACAGTTAATGAGTTGTTGTATTTGTACCTTGAGGGTTCTAAATTCATCCTTGACCACCATTAAGTTCTCCTTTAATGTAGCTCCTAATTTGATCCTTACCCCTCCACATTTCCCCCAGTTAGTTGTATTCTCCTGACAGCTGTTATGTGGCAAAATGGCAGGCAGCTTTTGAATCTTTTTATTATTTTTGTTGGGTTTATTTTTTATTTACTGGAGAAATGACCGTATACTCTTTTAACAACAGCTGCTAATTAAACATATCTTCCACAGCAAGTTAATAGATAGCAGAAATTAACATTACTGTTTCATATAAATTAGTTCTATTTCAAGCCTTTTAAATTCAGGGGCAAAAAAAGTAGATTGCCACCTTGGTGATGAGGTTGTTGTGTAAAGCCCATACAGATATTCTGAAACCATTTACGAAGGAACTCAATCCTGTTTGGTTTTTTTTTTATTATATCAACTTTTCTCACAATTGTCTCTGTAACTCCCTAGTTGTAAATTTAGAGGTTGTATGAAGCACCTTTAAACTTCTAGTCTTTTAAGGTGATTATGAAGAGTTCAAGTGTAAGTTGTCATCTTTTTGATGAAAAACGTGTTTCTTTTCCTTCAGCTATGTAAACATTTGAATGGAATGCTATTGCATTATTGACAATTTTGAAGTGTGTGCTATCCACAAGGATATGCAGAACTGAAATGTTGCTGCAAGAGAGATCTGCAGTGGTGGTTAAAAATCCATCCATTGCCATGGAATATGAATATTCTGTGAAACATACTCACTTTTTTCTTATTGTTTTCAGTACGAGTCATTACATTAATATTAAATACCACAGAACTTACTATGGGCAGGTACCCAGAGCCACCCTGTCTTAGGTAATTTATATATAAACAGCTGTATCTGTTCTTGTATGTTGTCCAATCTGTTGTCTTGGGCAATATTAATGCAAGTATAGCTGTGTGCTAGTATCTGCCCTAAAAGAACAGTTTAGAAACCCCCAATTGTAATTTTGTGGATTACGGTGGATTTATTTTACAGAAAGGATGGATTAACTTGGTATTGCAATGGTATTGCTGTTATCTGTAGTTAAATCAGTCCTGTGGTCATTTGGGTTGAGATCATAATTTCCCATTTTTCTGTGAGTGATGGAGAAATGGTGGGAGAATGTAGTAGATAAAGAAGCCAAACTGTAGTGTTATGGCATTCAGCTGGTCACCTTCATCATCTGTTTTACAACCTGTATTTTACTTGGCTGGATGCTTAGTTCCTGTATCTTCTTTTCCTTTGTTTTCTTTCAGTTTTCCAGTTAGTTTTCGTAGCATTTTATCACCTGTCAGTTTGGTTGGTTGACAGAAAATGCTTGGCTGCTTGTATTTTTGCTAACGTAAAGTGTAATGTGTATAAATAATGTATGCAGATGTACACCAGACTTACTCTGGCGTAAGATCTTCCGTGCAGCATCACTGTTGCCTGAAATATTTAAGTCAGTATCTTGGTTGCCTAGCTGTTAATTCTGTTTTTCCTTATTTCATTATATTTTTGATTTAGGTGATCTGCTACAGTTGAAAGGCTTTGTTAGCTTAGTATCTCCATTCTGACTGGAGACAGTATCAAAGATGTCTAGGAAGGAGTATGGGAGTCTAATAGTCATAGTGATGCTGTGTCAGAATGCACATCCTCCAGGGATATGACAGGACCATTTCGAATCGGAGTTGTGAATTTTGTGGTTTTAACTTTTCAGCTGTATTTTTTGCCGTGTGTGTAAATTTGTGTCATTAGTATGAGTTACCTCTGTTTTCTGCCTCTACCTTCCTTTATGAAAGGTACTAAATGATTGCATAACTGTTATATTTTGTGCAGATGGACAGTATTCTGTCTCTGTGAGATTCTGCGTGAATCTTTTAAAAGGGATTCTAATGTGCTGTTGCAGGGCATTTCAGTGACATTTTAAATGTAGTTTTCTGTTCCTACATGGCAAAAGCTGTGCTCAGTGTTGTCTCGAGCTGCCTGAGCAATGTCTAGCAGTTGTTATATAGTCTCAGTTGAGATGTGAGTAATTTTCTAATGTCTAAATAGGAGCTCAGTTTTATCGAGTCTGCTTTGAGTATCTATCTCAACCTTCTTTAGCCTTAAGAAACCTGGATATTGCTTCGCTAATTTTAACTAAAACACTGAAATGAGGCTCCCTTCAGTACATGATGTTCTTTGGTTGTTTTTGAGAACTGATTGTAGCACATGTAATGTCTGACAAACATAAGCATTTAAAAAGTATTAAAAAAATAAAAAGGATAGATGAGCTAACCCTGAAATGAAGTATTATGTTTTATCAGGCTTTGTATTTTTCAAGGTGATTCTTTCAGTATTACTCAATCTTTCACCCAGTCTTGTGGCAGATGAGGTTTTTTTTTGGTTTTAAGTAACGCATATTTTCAAATCGGTGAGTTCTGGGATAAGAAGAAAATTCCACAGTGAATTCTATTGGCAAGATTAAACCTGTTGGGGTCCTCCTAAGTCTGCCTGGAAAGTCTGTATCTCTCAAGTAATTTACTTAGTTTTCACAATTGTGGAGTTGAAAATGAGCTCCTTTGAACTTCCTTCCCGATGTACCTGTGCCAGACAGAAGTAATGTAGTTTCACTTGTGAGGAGATCAAAAGTGGGCAGAAGCTTATGAGAATAGTTAACAGCTGGCACAGGAGAGAGGAGTTTGTGTTGGACCTGGTTCTGTCTCATCAGAATTAGCTTTTAAGTTGGGGCAGGGGGAGTGGAGTTTTGCATCACCTAGTTTGGGCCTATGTTTAAGTAGTCCTTAATTCTTTAAATTCTTTAGGTTAATGGAACAGTTCTGTTTCTGTGAACTGCCTACGGTAAGGCTTGGTCAGACTGTTTCAATAATAAGGCAAAATGGAATTGGTCTGAGTATCCTTGTAGCCAGTAGTCACTCTTTCAGGTGATGGAAAACTGTTTGCTCTAGGGACACCTCTGGGCTCCATCATTTTGTAGATGGTAATAGCTGCCTCAGTTACCTGATAGCTATGAATCTTACTTGCCAGTTTCTTACAAGGATTTCAAAGAACATAATCAGCTTTTGCCACCTGCTTGCAGCTTACATCAGTTCAGTTAAGCTAAGCTGTTTGGTGTTGAGGCAAATGCTTCTAATATCTTGAATCCATTACTGTGCCCTCATGCTGGCCAACTGTAAATTTTTATTGCCTCACTGAAACCTCAAAGCACACATTTCATATTTAACTGTAAGTGTGGAGTCGATTGGATTCACTGTGCTTCAGTCTTGTTCCAGAGGCAACTTTTTAGTATATGTGAACAAAAATGCCCAACAGACCCCAAAATTTCTGTGCTTCAAGACAAGATTTGACTATTTTAAAGCTGTATCTGACAAGTGCTTGTCTGACTTGTTTGCTGGAGATCTCTAGGTGGTTTCACACTTGCCAAAGAAATCTGTTGAAAAATCTTTTTTTTTCCTTTGTCCTCTTATCTTAATCCTCCTGCGAGTCTGTTTATTCTGATCTTTAGTGGATAAGGCAAACAGTTTATGCCTTTCTGTCCTGTTCTCTTTATTTGAAGATTGCTTAACAGCTGCCCCGTGCGCGCCGCCCCCCCCCCCCCCCCCCCCCCGCCAGTTTGAGTCATTTGAGTTATTTCAGTCTACCATTGTGTTATATCCTTATCAGTCTTACTGCTCTCCCCTTATGCTCTCTTCATTCAGCCTTATTTTTCTTAAAATGTGCTACTGAAAATGGACAGTGTCTGCCTGATATATTGTCAAGGAGTACGAGAAGATTGCTTCAAGTCTCTTGCAAATTATTGCTCTGTTATCTATTCCTGCCTTTTTCAGAGTGGTTGAGGATCTGCTGTAGCAGCAGATCCTGCTAAGCTGAATCACTCCCTTTTTTGTGTTTATGCAGTTCATTATATATTGCTGGGTGTAGTTCTTTGCTTTTATTCAAATTGAATTATATCTTATGTATTCAGAGCCCTTCTCCGTTTTATCTAAGGTCTTGTTAGTTTTGATCCATTCCTGTAGTGGTCTTGCAGCTTTGTGTTACCTGCAGGTTTCATAAGCATATGTTGTGTTCAAAGGTAAGATCCTTGCTGCGTGCCCCACCGTTGGCCCTCTCATATTGATAGTTACGTGAACACAGACAAATTAAAACTGCCAGGGGTTTGCTGTTACTAGACCATGTTTCTGTAGCAGTTCTGAAGACATAATGCAAATGTCAAATGACAAGGTGTGTACTGGTCTTTTGAAGAAGCCTATCCTGTCATAGAAAGAAAGGTTAGTTTGACTTGATTGGGATACTTTTTTGACATTTCCATACTTATTAGCTTTTACAGTCTTAATTTCTAGGGGGTTAGGATGGGAGTATCTAGCAAACTTTTTTTCTGGAACTTGAAACTAGGCTAAATGGTGTCTGTGTCTTGCTTCTCTTGATACCTGCTTCTTTAAGATGGTACGCTTATCCTCTTTCAGCTTTGAAGAATCTGTTCCGTGTTTTTGAGTTGTCATTGATTTATTAAAGCTTGCTTACTACCTTCGTACTCTGTGAGGATACTTGTCATTAAGCCTCTTCAGTTTAGGAAAAGTCACTTGTATTTTGCACTGCTCATTGTGCAGTTAGACAAATTGTCAGAGCCAGTCTAGCACCTGTTGCTGCTAAAAGAGAATGTCCTTGCTTCTTTCTACCCAGTTGCGTGTTCTTGTGCAAAGCTGTTGTGCTTCTCTAACTGGTGACCCAGTTTGTTTTGTGAATCCAGCAGAAAACTTAAAACCAGTCACTCAGGAGCAGGTTATTACTGAGTTAGAAAATTTTATTTACTATGCTAGAGGTAACTCAAGGATGAGTATGGGACTACACAATCCGCCCCATTCAGTAACAGCAGTTAATTTGTATCTTCAGAGAAACAATTTCTGTCGTTTGTTTCCTCGTCGGAAGTAATTTATTCCATGTTGCCTACGTTAACTGCGGTGAACACTGGATATTCAGATAGCATAAAGAATAAGTGTTTTGGAGGAAGAAATGCAATAGTAGTGATAGTGCATGTTTGTGTTGTGACTTTCAAATGAGTGGTTTTCCTCACTTCTTGAAGTTTGGGGGTAAAACTCTTTATCAGATAATTCATAAGACTATGTGTAAAAGACTTTATTGATAGATAACAGCAGCTTATTGTTTTCCAAGCAAAGAAAGTTTTCAGTTACTGGATACCATTCAACAAGGAATCAATTCACATGGAATGCCATTAGAAATCTACAACACATGCTCATTTGTTTTCCACTTGGAGAATAGTTATCTTTCTAGATTGCTTTTTGACAGTCTCAGCCACTAAATATGAAGTGATAGTTCTATGTTACTTTTTTGGTTGTATAGTTTGTATTAACAAAAAAACAAACCTGAAAAACCTCCTAGAGGTTTGTACTGGCAGCTTGGACAGGATCTGAGACTGAACCCTGTCCTGCTGAGTGAAAAGAGCATGATAGCTACTCCACTTTCACAAGATTATTTCCTGTGAAGGTATCTAATTGATGCTATTTTTTTTTTTAAATTCCTTATAGACTGCTTCACTGTTTGTGTGTCATCAGAATTCAGAATAATAGGTTATCTTGCTTTTAAAAATGTCTGTCCATCCACTGCATTACTCGAGCATTTCATCTGCAAGCTGAAATGTGAAGTGATAAACTACAGTCATAAAAGGGTACTGGTGGAACTATACTGCAGTAAAAACACTAGGGTTGTATTTCCAGAAACTTCCAATTGGGTAATTGTATATTTATTGAAATTGAAGCTTAAATGACAATGAATCACCTTGTCACCTTGTGATTAATGCTGTAACTTTAAAGGCATCTCACTTTGATATGAAAACCCTGACTTAAGCAAAAAAAGAGGAGGAGGGAAGTAGTATGAATTATATGTGGTTTAAAAGTAAATAGTAGCAAGTACATTTGCAAGTATTTTTAGACTCAGAGCCATTTTGATGAATATTTAAGTGAAATTTTGATGTTTCACTATCAGTTCCCATTTGGAACTGAAAATATATGTAAACATTTTAGGATTTGAAAAGAGTTGGCAAGGAACAGAAAACCATTTGGCACTTTTTTCAAAATGTTCCAGATAAGAAAATAATGCTACATTGCTTCTTCATGACTATAGCATTTGAGATACCAGATTTAGAGAAATAACAGTGAATGTGAAGCTGGATTTTTTTGGTTCTATGAAACATTGCTTGTGCACTTGCATAGTGAAATGAAACCTGCTATTTCCTCTGATCTCCCAGCATATTTTTATGGTGATTATGGTGATTTAATGGTTTTGTTTCTTTTGTTGGTCTTTGGGGCTTTCTTTGTGGGTTTCTTGATTTTTATTTTCCTTTCAGTGGGTTTGGATATTTTTTTGGGTTTTTCTGTTAGTTTGTTCTATGAAGGCTGCTTTTCCAGACCTCCTGGTTTTAAAGCTAAAAAACTGAAAGAAATTTAAATTTTAAAATTCTCACAAGAAAATGTTAGAACTTCAACTGAAAAAAACCCACCACCCTACTGTATTAAAAATAGGAATTCAGTTGTAACTTGCCCTAGTTCATGCGTGGGTTTTGGGGTTTTTTTTGGGTTTTTTTTCTGTGTGTGTGGGTTTTTTTTTGTTAAAAAAAAAAATCAGTCTACTGAAATGCTTGCTTTCTCTGGACACTTCCTTCCAGTTTGTTTCTCTTCCAAACAGAAAATGGAAACATCTTTAATATACAGTGTCTAAAATGTTTGCTATTTGTAGAATGATAATGCTAAAATATATTGTTGTCAATATTTTATGTGTATATATTCAGATTTAGTCTTCAGATTCTTTTAGGCACAAAGATGTTTATTGCAAAATATTTGCTTTTTAGCACTCCTTACTTAAAACTGAGCAAGTTCAGTTACACTAAAAAAATCCGTTGATGCAGTACTAGTTGTACAAGCAGGTAATTCTCAAGTTTTACTAATTCTAAATTCAGTGGTGGTTCTACTGTCATAATTTCCCGTTACCTTGATGCAAGAGAATGACAGTCTCCTTTTGTGTGCTTTTAGGTGACATACTTCAAATTTAAGCTATGCAAGAAGAAAGAAGTTAGGCTATGTTGTATTTATTTGGTTATATGTTTCTATTTTACTTGTCTGTTGTATTATACTGGATTTCATTCATGTTTTTTTTGCATATGTGTAGTGATTCTGTTCACAATGCCTGCATGCTAGAAGAACTGCATGCTGTTTATTTGAGCACATTTATAACATTCTAAAAACATAGGCATACAGTAATGTAAAACAACATTGAGGACTATTATTTATAGAAGTTGTATAATATTTGATTTTTGTGGTCAGCACATAATATATAGAATTCAGTGAACAAGTACTGGTTTTGGTACATCAGTATTGTTTTTGTGAGTTCAGAAAAATACAGAGGAAACTTCCCTTCCTATGAACAAAGCAGCCAAAGGATGCTGACAGTAAAAGGAAAGTGTTGCTGTTATCTGATATGCCATAGATTAGACTTAATTTGTTGTTGTCTTTAAGAGGATTAATTTTACTTGTCATGGTCAAACAGTGGAAGGTGTTCAGTGTTTTCACATTATTACTTAGTAGCAGTCTAATTTTTGAGTGAGTGAAAATTAATTTTGTTTGCTAGCTAGTTCTTCCCTCCACAAATGACCTTACCTTTTTATATGTTTTTCTAATTCTTTAAGATAGTGTCATCTAAACAGCAACTCCTGATCTGAGTCTAGAGTTTAGGGTGCTATATTCCATGGAAGATAAGAGATAGGAGTTACTTTTCATTGCCAACAGCTGCCTCCTCTTGCTCTCTCTGGCCAGGCATTAGTCTTTATCAGCTATGTCTTTATTTAATTCTTATTTACATAATGTTCTTAAATTCAAGTAATTGTGGGTTAAAGTCAGATCCATTCCCTAAGATGGCTCCCAGTCTACCTTTTGAAGACAGTGCTAGCAGGAAAGAAGGGAAAGAGAGGGAGCAGACCTTCCCTTTTTTCATCACCAGCATGGATTTATTGTCTGTTTGTACTAGGTCTGCATGGATTAAAATTAATTTTCTTCATAGTAGCCTATTAAGGGACTGTGTTTTGGATTGTGACTAAAACTGTTCATAATACATCGGTGTTTGAGCTATTGCAGAGCAGCACTTGCACAGCATCAAGGCTTTCTCTTTTTCCCCATTCTGGACCCCCTGGTGAGTAGGCTGGGGTGGACAAGAAGTTGGGACAGGACATGCCTGGTACAGCTGACACAAATGGGCTGCAGGAATATTCGATGCCATGTAACGTGCTAAGCAATAAATGGAGAGGGCCAGGGGGTGCATTTGGTTTGGAAAGTGGCTGTTGCTGGGAGACTGGCGGGATGTCAATCTGCTTGTGGGCAGTAGTGGGTGATGAAGAACACCACTTTGTGTTTTTCCTCTCTTATTCGCTTTCCTCTCTTGTTCACTTAGTAATCTGTCTTTATCTGGACCCATGCATTCCCTTGCTTTCCCTGTTGTCTCTCACTGTTGGGAGTGTTGAGTGAGCAAGGGGCTGTATGGTACTTTGCTGCTGCCTGGGGTTAACCCACCACAGAGTTCTTGAAACACTCAAACATTTTATTCTCTTTGCAATGATACAAATCTGAATATGGTCCCAGAAGAAACCATTTGTCCTGTAGCTCTGACATTCTTAGCATTATTTTTGGCATTTCACCTCTCCAAAGCTGGATCTTGAAAAGGAATCTGCTCTGCCTGTTGAATGAGGGGAACATAACTGGTCAGGAGAGCTAGGAGCGAATTGGGATGGACCAATAATGCTTAAAAAAAGTTGAGCTGATCTTTCAGTTTTAACTTTCACTGACATGGTGGGTTTGGGCCTATATAAGAAATTTCTTAATTGATTTACCTTAAGCAAGGATTATGTTGCACTTAAAAAACTCTGCTGATTTCATGCTTCACTGCCAACACCTAGTACATAGGCCAGATGGGTGAGTTGATCAGCTGAAAGCTGCGGAACCTCTCCTAACTTCAGTTCGTAATTTTGGGTGAAGTTGTAGAGTTTTCAGTTGGAGTAGTTCCACAGCTAATTTATCATACGCTGTGTGAATCCTAGAATCATTTAGGTTGGAAAAGATCTTTAAGATTGTAAGAGTCCAACTGTTAACCTAACACTGAAGTCCACCACCACACAAAGATCTACATGTCTTTTAAATACCTTCAGGGTTGGTGACTCAACTGCTTCCCTGGGCAGCCTGTTCTAATAATGCTTAAGAAACCCTGTCAGTGAAGAAACTTCCTAAGACCTGATCTAAACTTCCTCTGGCATAATATGAGGCAGTTTCCTTTTGTCCTGTCACTTGGTACTTGGGAGAATGGTAGTGGTAGCAGAAGAAAGCAACGGAAAAGATAGAAAAATGGTTCCCTCTAATCAGGAGCGTGGATGAAAACAGCAGCTTAACATCCTGGCCTGGAGTGGTGGAATACTTATGCCAGTAGAAGAAGCATCCTTTTGCATCTTAAATTTATCAGTAAACAGTTAACAGATTTATGACTATCTGTAGCTTTAGAAAGTGGGTTTTAGGGTACTTTGGAATTGGTCTATCCAGTAAGCCAATGATGTAATATAAGTCACACAAGTGAGTGTCCCTTCCTTGTCCCAGTGCTTTAGTTGTGTGACCTCCTGATGCTTTGCGCCAGTGCAGATAGAGCTGAGGACTGAGCTAGTGCAGATTTGGCAAAAGTGAATGCTTTCTGATGTTTAATCATAAAATCACCAGATGTCCATGCAAAAACGCTACAAGAATGTATGACTAAGGGTTTGGGGAATACAGGAGTACTGCTCTTTTCAGTATGTCTGTGCTGACTTGCCATTACACTAGCTCAGACATTTTGTGAAATCCTGCTTTTAGCCAGTCCTCACTTCCCTGGGTGTGTATGACAACTGAGATGATCTGAAGAAGAGTATTTAGTTCTGTGTATCTGGAATGAGTCAGGTTACCTCAGTCTAGCTTCTCAGCAGGGCACAGTATTGTTCCATGTTGTACGATTTAGTCCTGTTTTCAGAGGAAAGGATGCTTATTCTCCTCTGTCCTGCCATAATTACTAGGAATTTTAATGGTTTGTTTGGGTGAGGACCATAGCTAAACAGTACTTTGTTAACTGTTTTTCTTCTACCTTTTTTCTTGCTTTGAATGCAGAATGTCTTAGAGATGCAGTACAAGAGCCTTACTTGAGTTGTGCAATAAACTATTTTCTCTTCCCTCTGTTCTGATCTGGTCATGCTTCATCTAATACCACTGTGTCTTTCAGCCTATTAAATAGGAGATTGGAAGCTTAAAGGGAAGTGATCCTCATCAATCTCATGCCTAAGTATTTTGTTGATGTAACACAACAAGATCAGATTATTGAAAAAAAAACCAAAACAAAACCAAAAAACCTGACGAGATGTTTCTGTTTAAGTTAAAAAGAAAAGAGTTTTCATGAGGTGAATTTTATAGCTGTTAAAGTTCTAAGGGAGTGTGAGGTGTGTTAGCACAGCACAGCAAAAATGAAGGAATAAGTGTAATTCTTTTCCTATACTAACTTGTAATGAGCCTTGTTTCCACTGTAATAAATTAGCTCCAGTTAACGTGCTCACACAGAGGTCATACTGGAGAAGATGATTAACAGAGTAAAAGTTCAGATGCTAATTACTTGTAACTCAGGGCTCTGCGTAACTGTTACAGGAAAAAGGTAAAAATTCAGCCAGTAATCAATTCAGTTGAGTAATCCAGGTAAGAATCCTTATTTACTAGTCATTGAGCAGACCATATGTTAATACCTTTTCACAGTTTCTACTTCCAAATGTTATTTTTTTGAAAGGCTATAGTTACTCAATCTTACCTTCAGACTTCAAGTAAAATAGAAGTTGTCTTGTGTCTTTAAGAGGTTTTGTCTTCGGTGATGAACTCATATTAATTGACTTCATAATAATCGGAAGTACACAGAAGACTGTAGGACTAATATCAGTCAGAAAACACAAACATGGAGATTAAGAGTGTTTACTGAACGTAGACTTTGAACAGTAGTGGACTCGGTATAACTTTTGTTGTCATATTCTACTTGTAGGTAAAAAGAACATACTCTCATGGTACGTATAGAGCTGGCCCAATGAGACAGATCAGCCTGGTTGGAGCAGTTGATGAGGAAGTGGGGGATTACTTCCCTGAATTCCTTGATATGTTGGAAGAATCACCCTTCTTAAAAGTAAGGACAGAAGGGAATGGTTGGGAGAAGGGGGACAATATACTGCTGTTCTAATAAAACTGAGAGTATGTGATCTTGCTTAGATAATTGAGTGGTCTAATAAATGTTTCCATTGTGACAGATAGAGGCTGCTTTTAAAATCTTTTTAAAGTAACTCACTTCAAAATTGTGGCTTGTATTTCCCATTAGTGTACACTGCCATGGGGAACACTTTCTAGTTTAAAATTAGAGAGTCGTAAAGACAGTGATGATGGTCCCATTATGTGGGTACGTCCAGGAGAACAGATGATCCCTGTGGCTGACATGCCAAAGTCACCTTTCAAAAGGAAGAGGTATGTTGAATTATTTTGCTTAATAAATGTCTGGTTAGTATTCTTTCTCTAAAAACTAATTTTGTCCCAAACATTTTTACAGGTTGATACTGTATCTAAATATAAATTCCTGTAAATCTTCATCTCAACATATGCTTTTAAGTTACTTTCTTTTGTACGGATGTGGATTTTTTTGAAAATGTGTTTACTATCTAGCCAAGTAAGGTGCTGGATCTCTTTGGAGCTGTAGTAGGAATTTAAGGGGAAAACTGCAGGGAAATATGAACAGGCAAACAACTACTGATGCATGCCATGAGACTGGAATTAATACCCTGGTTCTTAAATGTGAGTGGATGTTTAAAGATCTTAAGGGACAAGGGCTTCTCTCTCATCTGAAAATTAACACCTCCAACATTAAATGACATCATTAAGCATTGCAGTGGTATGGGGTATAAGTACCAGCTTAGGAGTAGGGATGTTCTCTGCAGAGCTTGAATATTATGTCTTCAAAGTTCTCTTGTTCAAACTTCAAACGTAAAATAGGAGCATACAAGCAGTGGAAGCAGTCAAATGCTTCAGAAGAAGTATAGAGACGCTCCCCAGCCACGAAGGCAATACAGTTAAAGCCAAAGACCATCTGGTGCTGAATTTGGCAAGGGATGTGAAGGGCAGCAAGGACTTTTACAGGCATATAGACAGCAAAAGAAAGATTAGGGAAAGTGTAAAATGTCTGCTGAATGGGGCAAAGGGTCTGCAGGCACAAGGCAAAGAAAAGGCAAGATAACTCAATGATTTCTTTGCCCTTTACTCATGGGATATACCTTCAGGAATGCCAGGCCTTGGAGACATAGGAATATATGGGGCAAGGACTACTCGTCTTCAGTGGAGGAGAATCAGGTTAAGGAACATATGAGATGTACAATTTAGACAAAATCCCCATGGGACCTGATGAGATGTATCCACAAGTGCTGTGGGACTTGGCCAGTATCATTGCAAGGCTGCTCCTGATCATCTTTGAAAGGTCATGGCAATGGACAAAGGTTCGTGAGGACCTCAAGAAAGCAAATGTCACTCCAGTTGTTTAGAAGGATATGAAGCAGGATCTGGGGAACTGCAGGTCAGTCGGTCTCACCTTCATCTTCGGAAGGACGCCATTTCAAGCATGAGGGACAAGATGATCATTTGGAGGAACTGTTATTTATTTACAAAGGGGAAATCATACCTTATCCACCTGATAACATTCTACAACAAAATGACTAGTTTAGAGGATGAGTGCCAGGTGTGTGGTTTATCTTGAATTTAGCAAGGCTTTCCACACTGGACACCTATCTCCTGTAAATCGTAACAGACAAACGAATGAAGGACAAACTGGACTGGTGGACAGTGAAGTGGTTCAAGACTTGGGTTAACTGCTCTGCTGAAAGGGTTGCGATCAGCAGCACAAAGTCCAGCTGGAGGACAGATGCTACTGCAGTAACTCAGATATTGATACCTTGTGCCAATGCTGTTCATCATCTTCATTAACGACCAGCATCATGGGACGGAGCACACCCTCAGCAACTTTGCAGGTGTTGCAAAACCAGAAGGAGCTGTTGATGCACCACAGGGTTGTGCTGCCAGCGAGAGTGACCTCGGGAGGCTGTAGGAATGGGTCAACTCTGTGGACGCATGAAGTCTTCACAGGGGCGCGCAAAGAGGAACAGCCCTGTGTGCCAGCACAGGCTGGGGCCCAGCTGGCTGGGCAGCAGCCTGACAGAGGTGGCCTTGGGGGTCCTGGTGGATGACAGGTTGACCGTAAGCCCACCAGCGTGCCTTCCTGGTAAAGCAGGCCAGCAGCCTCCCGGACAGGATTAGGAAGAGCACTGCCAGCAGGTTGAGGGAGATGATTCTTCCCCCGCTGCTCACCACTGCTGAGACATCCAGAATATCACATCAAGTTCTGGGCTTGCCGGTCCAAGACAGACATGGGCATACTGGAGCAAGTCTGGTGGTGTTAAAGGTGGGCATGGGAGATCTGGGATTTACCCTTGAGAAAAGAAGGCTTGGTGGGATCGTATCCATGTTTATAAGCATTTGATGGGAGTTTGTAAGAAGGACTTTTCAGCAGTGCTCAGTGGTGTGACCAGAGGTGATGGGCACAAACTGAATTACAAGAAATTCCATTTAAAATGAGGAAGAAGAGAGTTTACTGTCTGGAAGGTTGAACACTATGACAGGTTGCCTAGAGAGCTTGTGGAGTCTCCATCTTTGGAGTTGCTCAAAACTGGACTGGGCACAGTCCTGAGCAACCCACTTGAGCTGAGTTGGGGCAGCTGGACATGTACCTTCCAATCTTGGCTGTTAGGATTATAAACAGCTCTGGGAAAAGTGTGGCAGACAATGTTGGCTCCAGGCGGCCAAGAAAATTGTCTTGTGGCTCTGTTCCTGCTCTGCAGTGTTTCCTTCACTTCCATTAAACCCTGAAGAAATAATCTTTTTGTGCTTCTCATGCCCCATTCTGTGACAGAATGAAATGCATTTCCCAGCAGCTTGATAGAAACACAAACGATGAAGAAGGACTTTAGGGACAGTAGAAATGTGTATCTAATAGTTGGGAAGTGGGAAATGTTGGCAGTTCCCAGCCAGGGGCTGATCACAGTAGGCCCCAGTTTCACAGTGCCTGGGGTGGGGCGCGGGCAGGTGGGGAAGGCCTGGGGCTGGGGGGCCAGGTTCAGCCCAGACTCCCACGTGTGGTGATGGGCATGTCTGAGTTCAGGCCAGGAAGCTGATCTGACAGTGAGGATCAGGTCCAGTGATTGCCCGGCAGATCCATCGTGACAAAGCTGTCTAGAGGTCAAACTGGGAAGCAAGTCTGTGGCCCAGCACACCTCTGGCTGAGGTCAAGACCAGCGTGGCTCAGGCCAGGACTGAAGGCCCAGGCCTGAGATAAAATGAGTCTCCTGGTCTCTGTGCCTGCATTTGTGGGTGGAGACTGTAGGTGAGGCTGCTCAGTCGTTAGGGCCTTCTAGTGCATTCAGGGCCCTGATGCTGTGCTCTTGTTGGTGTTGCTGGGGTTTTGTTGGTGTGTTTGGTTTTTTTGTTGTATAGGTGTTCTGATTTTTTGCATAGTTCATTAAATTTTTAATTTATACTAAGTGTTACTGCTCATCTCATTTCACTACATGTTCTCGCTGAACAGAGAAAAACCTATTGGCTATGGTGTGGAAATTAGGTAATAAAGAAAAAATTCTGTGTCACTAATACTGTTTTTTGTATACAGAACTACCAATGAAATAAAAAACTTGCAGTACCTACCTCGCACCAGTGAACCCCGTGAAATGCTATTTGAAGATCGGACACGAGCCCATGCAGATCACATCGGACAGGGCTTTGAACGACAGACTACAGCTGCTGTGGGAGTATTGAAGGCTGTGCGCTGTGGAGAGTGGTATGTGTTGATTGACTTACCTAGGTGTTTGAAAAAATTTGCCTGCATTTCATTTATAATAAGCAGAAGGAGCACAGAATAGGTTAATCTAGTATTGGAGGTTTAATGAAGACATAATAGATACTGGACTTTTTTTTTTCTCCTCTCTATCTCTGTGGACTAGATGTGTTTGCCCTCTGCTAGACTGCATACAGGTTTGTTTTGTGGCTGAAACTAGTAAGGTGTTTTGCAATGAGTGTAATAGCTGTAACTGAGTTGCTGTAACAGAGTGAGTTAGATGTAAAAACACTTCACACTTGTTTTGCTTTAAACATTGCAAATGAACTGACCTGAGTTTCTGACTCAGAGGTGCACATGAAGACCTTTTGGCACTTCTTTGTGTTATCTGGAGATGATCAGAGTTTTTATGCTTCTGCTTCAAAGTCATGGCTGTTATAACCCAGATATACTTATGGTGGATCACCTAGAAAGAATCCTGTTGGAGGTTGTGTGATGTTTTTTGGTGTCTGTGTTTGGAATTCTCATATGAGAGTTAGGAAATTAATGTGTCTCATGTGAAGCTTTTTGCATTGTAGCCAAATAAAAAAAGCCCCTAATTATATGGGCTTCCTGGTCCAAATCTAGGAAGTGGTGTTCAGGATGTTCTGACCTTGGTTTGGGGGAATGACCTTAGTTTTGGAGGTTAGTTTTACATATGTATACAGTAAAACCACTTTTTGCTCTTTGTCTAGAAATTAGAAGGGTGAATTCCCTTTGGATGAAATTATGCAAATTTGTGTTACAGTGCAGGAGTTCATTGAGATAGAAAACTGAGTAATTACCGTTGGGGAAGAACTTGATTGTTCACATATTAATGTGTGTGCATTTTGGGCTCTGAGGTTTTGCAGTTTACTTCCTCTTCAGGTTGATGAAATCTGGAGCCTTAAACTTCCTCCTTTTTCTGATTATGAGAAGCTGGAGTGAATTAAGACTGAGCAGTGGTGGCAGTGCAAGAGCCGAGATACTGGGGCGGTGGCAGGAGGGAGAGAGAGAGAGCATGTGCTTTATCAAAGGAAGTAAAAAAAAAAAAAAACCCAACCAAAAAAAACCAAACCCACAAACAAAAAAAAACCCCAACCAACAAACAAAACAACAAAAACAAACCACAAACAACCTACCAAAATAAAACAAAAAACCCCACCAAAACCAAACAACGAACAGACCAAACAAAATTCCACTCCCCAAACCTCTGTGCCACTGGAAATTAGTAAGAATTTAAATTAATAGCAATTTAAATGTCTGTGGGAAATTCCCATTCTCATCCTGTATGTTCATAACAAGATCCTGCTCCCTTGGAAGTCATTACCTGTTCATTTATGTTCTAAAAACAAGTTTCCTTATCAGATCTAAACCCTCATCTTTTCTTGTACATTGGGACTTCTGGAAAAGCGTGTCTCTTCAACTTCAGTTAAAACTCCTATTAAACTTGAAAAAAATGAATGAAATCAGTAAAAATAAAAATTGTGTAGATTAAAGTATGATCTGAAAATAGGCAAAGCTAGGCAAAACTGCCCAGTTGGGGGAGGGGTGGGGGGGAGAGTAACCGTCAGCATTTCACTTCAGTGTAAGGACTGAAAATGTAGCTTTTAATGCAGAATAAAAAATGCTGGACTGACGTATGTGGAAGAGGAAAATATATAACACAACACAATACAAATAGTATTTCAAGTTTGATTTTTCAAAAGTTATTTCACTGTACTTACATGAAGAGAGATTATGATAATGAAGCATTATTAATTAATGTTACACTGTAATAATTTCATTGCTTTACAGTGAAGTTAATGTAAGCTGTGGGTAGGTGTATTTTAAAGGAAACAACATGCATGGAAGTTTTGAAAAAACTGGGTGGTGTTCTAAAAATCTTTAGTCAAACAAAACTGGAAGCTGGAGATATTCCAGGGATGACTACAGCACTATGGCAGTAAAAATGCATATGCTTTAATGATGAGATCATATATAAAAACCATGTTTTCTGTAAGGAGATAAGAAATAAATTCCTAGACTTGCTGAACCGAGTTGCTTCTGTTTACTTAGTATAGAAATGAATTGGATGTGCAAAAAAAAAAGTTTTGTAATCAAGTTGCTGTACGTTTAAAGAAAATGGTATTTATTTAGTAGTTGAGCATAGGATGCTAATGTTAAATAGGATAACTGTTGTCTTTCAGAAATGACAGGAACAGAATTGCTGAAGGGCAAAACGCAATTTTTTGGGATAGAGGACAGACTTGGAAACAAAACATAGTTATTTGGAATAACAAAAAACCTAATTTTTGCATTCCAAATATGACAGGCCCCTGATTTGAGATGTTTTTTAAAATTACGGGTTTATGATCTTTATTTCTGTGAATAGTCACAAATGGTAGAAGAGCTCTGGCTGTTGATAGCAAATGTTTTAAAAGACTGCACTGCATTGAAGTCTGATAAACGCTAGTGTTGTGATTATGCTGATTAATTAGTACCATTTTTGTAGGTGTTACCAGGTGTACTTTAGAACTTAGGAAATGCCAGTGAAATTTTAAATTATGGAAACAGAAGAATTTTATGTGGGAAATTTGGGTGGGTTTTTACAGGGACAGCAAAAGATACTTTATGGCATTGTTGCTGGCAAAATTAAACCCCTCTGTCCTGTGCCTCAGCAAGCACCTTTCGAGTCTGTGTTCCAGAGTGTGAAGTTGTTAATGCTTCTCTATATGATCACAGGAGTTAGTTGTGTTGCCAGACTTTATACGTTAGGTCAGAAACACTTATGGTAAAACCTGTAGTCTTGAATCTGTTATGAAAAGCTAGAGCAAAAAAAGTGCAGTCCTTCTGAAGAATGAAGTTGGAGAAAAATTTTTTTGTCAAAAATAATTGTAGCAGTGCTTTAGTAGGGACTTACAGATTTTTCTGGAATTATCTTATAGTTCTGTTTGCATTTAATGGCCTTTTGGACATCTAACCAAACTATTGTGTTACTATTTTGCTGTGGTGTGTGTGTCTGTAAACTTCAGGTTTTACAAAATACGGTCTCAAAGTTGTGCTAAACATCAAATCTGTGAATGCAGAATGAAAAATTATCTGCCAATATTTTTTCTCTGGTGTGTTTGCAAACAATGCCATGTTTTTTGATAGCAGCACAGAGCTGGTAACGCATACTGTTGCACATATATAGGGACTGAGAAAAGGAACGATCCAGAAATCATCAACTATACTTTGTCCTGCATAATTATAAAATGTAGAGGAGACACTGCTGTGAAAACATTGCTTTGGATTGAATTAGTTTTAGGATGTAAATATTCCTTATATTTTGATTCTTAATTGAATTTAAACATATTGTTAACTCCAGATGCAGGTACGTATTTTTTAAAAAATAAAACAACATACCTGCATTATAAAAATATTAATGCAGCTAATCTTTTTTTATGCTACTGATGAGACGTTTCTGTAAGCTTTTTGCTTTCAGTGTTCAAATCCCTTTCAAGAGTATATAGATCATTACATAGGGAGACACTTTAATCTTTGTAAAATTGAGAGAAAAACATATGGTCTGCAGATTCCCCCCAGCATACTTTCAGTAGTTGAGCTGGGACACTTTTTTTTTTCTTCTCTCTCTCTGGAAATAGCCTCAGACTGGTTATTTTTTGCTTTATTGAGGTCGTGACCTAAATAAACTAAACATGTCTCCTCAGTTTAAAAAGCCCAATAAACAGTACATCATTGCCTGCTTTGTTAATAACACTATATATAAAAAACTGATCTTGCTTTTAAGAGCACGTGAACATCCATTACATAAATTCTGGCATGTACCAAAGCGTTTTGCTGTATCGGTTTCTCCCTTGGGCCCCCGTAGATCTGAACTTGCAGCCTGGTTTGATGCAGGGGTGGTCCAGGAGCCAGCTGGGCCGGGCGGGTGGGAGGCAGGCAGGAGGACACCCGCTTGTTCCTAAGTCCTTTCGGCAGCACTTGGACATGCAGCCTGTGGTGCTGTTACTGCACAGCAGCCAGCTGTGGGGGGTGGTGCGGCACTCCTGTCAGCCCTGGGAAAAGTGCAGAGGATGAAGGAAGAAAGTCATTAACCAGCTCTTCCTGGCTGATAGATTTGCCTTGCAAAACCACTTCAAAGTGAGCTTGATCCTATATAAATTAAACCTTCATATAACATCTTCACATCTTTAAAAAACCAAACATTATCAAAACCAAACACATGGAGCTTAATTTTATGTTTCCATCGAAGAACTGTGTTTGGCTTTTAGATCAGAAAGTAATAAAGGACTGTAGCTGGTTTTACCTTTTGTTAGCTAATTCTAGATGTCTCTAGAGGAATCATATAAATGATGTGCATTTCCTTATGGGAGATGTTGGGGGACAAGAGGTGAATTCTCCTCACACTTTGAATATGGAGGCAAATTAATTCAGATCTTGCTCTTCTGTAGGTCTCTAGTGAGCACAAATAAGGAATGTTTTGTGGAAGATGCCAGTGTTTGCTGCTTACTAGCATTGTGGCAGCTTAATGTCGATTCAGCTTTACTACTAACTGAACAAAGTGTTTGAGGCAAAGATACTAAGCGATATTTGCTATAATAGTAATCAGATTGCTGCATACTTTGAAGTACCTGATGGGCCGATCATGTTGACAGAGGAAGCCCGATGTATCTGGGGCATCTGTCTTTCAGTATCAAGGCAGGCAGAGGTCAAATAAAACTAAAAATTAAAATGGTGACCTTTTACTGCTTTTACTGCCACTTGCAAAGAAATTGTTAAACAGTTTAGTGAGGTTGTATTTGAGAATTAGTCATTTCAGTCAGCCTTTTTTCAAAAGGTAGGTAATGCTAGGATTGTTTTGTTGGCTTTTTTTGTCATTTGCTTTATCTTTACTTGCAGATTTTCTTTATTGTCTGTTGCATGTTAGTTTCAGCCTCTGACTGGGCAATTCTTACTGTTCTGTAGGTCTGAGCAGCCTCGTATAACCAAAGATGTAATTTGTTTTCATGCTGAAGACTTCTTAGAGGTAGTTCAACGAATGCAGTTAGATTTGCATGAACCTCCACTCTCACAGGTAAGCATGCTATGAACTGTTGATCAGGTGTTCTCTGAGCCCTAATTCAGATTTCTCACTCTTTTTCTTTTGCTTCCCTTTTTCCTCCAGTGTGTCCAGTGGGTTGATGATGCAAAACTTAATCAACTGCGAAGGGAAGGCATTCGGTATGCCAGAATTCAGTTATTTGATAATGACATATATTTTATCCCAAGGAATGTTGTACACCAGTTCAAAACAGTTTCAGCTGTGTGCAGTTTGGCTTGGCACATCCGGCTCAAGCTATATCATTCAGAGGAAGAACTTTCTCAAAATGCAAGTACTGTTGAAGCAGAGACTTCTGCAGACACCAAGTCTTCGGTTGTTGGACTTCAGACTGACAGCAGAATTTGTACGATGAGCAAAAATACCTCCGAAGACACCAAATTTTCAGACGCTCTGCAGACGAAGTATCTGCAGCAGGAATTTATGCCGATAAAACACGAACCTATCGCATCTCACAGAATAAAAGAGGAACCCATGAATGTTGATCTTGCTGAAAAGACAGTGGCACCTAAGGACGTCGGGGGCCAGAATGTTCAGACTAGATTGGATCATGTTGAATTGACGGCATTTAAGTTGGAAGTGGATTCTAAATGTGAACCTGGCAGCAAGGACTTACAAGGCAAGTTATGCTCTGGAGGTCACGTACATCCAGATGATGCAAGACAACATAGTGCATCATATCCAAAACTGCATGGACAAAGAGAGGATGATTTTTTGTGCTAAATTTGTATATATGGTTTTAAATTCCTTTTTAAACTTAATGATGTAATAATGTAAAGATTCATAAATTCTGTGAGGCAAGTTTGCGACTTGCCTTCGCATCTGTTACAGAAAATAGTTATGTAGCTTTGTAACATTCCTCAGTGCCTGTCCATAACTGTGAAGTATCAAAGCACTTAGGGCCAGATGCACTGTAAACACTGCAGGTTTAACATAAAGAAGTCTTTAAATAATTTTGAGTTGTAGGTTTTAGAGTAGAGCTGACATTTAACATATATATTTTTTGTAAGATGAGCCAGAATTCTTTTTGACAATTCCAGGCTTTTCCATAGAGCTTATTTATACCAATTTTTTCATTTTAAATGTGTCAGCACTGTAGTGTAAATATCTTTTTTAAAAATCTTTTTAGTGTGATTTATACTGAAATGTGAGCCGCTTAATAAAGGTTCATAATAACAGATCGGTTTTATTTTTGGGTCTGCAAAAAGTAATTCAGTTAAACTGCCTCTCTAAACGGTTATGTTTCTACCTGCACTAGTGCATAGGGTGCCCTTACGCCATTGTGGGGTGAGGAGCTGTAGCAAACTGAGATAGAGCTGAGGCATTCTTTGTAAATCGACTTTGTAAAGTCAGAATGCAAAATCAGTCCTCCTTTCGCAGGATTCCTTATAGCTGCTCATTAAAGGCACTCCCCAAACGCCTGCTGTCAGATGTTAATGTGGGACAGACATACAGACCTTCTTCCCCTGTTGCAGAGGGCCCTGGACACCCAGTGGGCTCCAGGAGTGCTACCAGTAACTGTGTGCATCTCTCTTGATGAGGGGGTGCAAAGAGCAAACTCCTTTCTGTTTGCCTCTTCCCTCAGCTCAAGCCACTATCATTTCACATGAAAAGAAAACCCAACGAAACAACCAACCAACCTCCCGCCTCACCTTAAATCACTTACCTGACTAAAATTAAAGCAAAGAATATTTCAATAGTTACTTAACAAATTATAAAGGCCTCAACTTCAGCAGTGACCTGTAATTCACAGAGACGCATCTGGATCTTGATAGCACCCTAGGGTGGTAGTGCTGGGCAATAAAAAGATACTTGCCAATGTGTCTGGTAGGAAGATTCCACATGAGTCCCAGTTTGAACACAAGAATTGTTTCATTAAGAAAAAAGTGGTGTCCAGGTTAACTGTTCTCCCCTCTCCCAACATACGGAATGCTTGAATTCCCTTAAGCTGTGTTCTGAGGGAAGAGGATTTCAAGGCTAGCTAGCATCTGATATGATAATGGCAAAAATTCTGTCATGTAACTTATTTAATTATTTGTGTAACATTACTGTATAGTTCAAACACCTCTGAATGGTATTTCTTTTTCAGGTAGCTACAAATAGCAGTAAACTGCCCTACAGCCAGTCCTTCAACCAAGTCTTTAAAACTCAAGATCCTAGGCCTGTTGTTATTTCCATAGCCCTCTGTATCTCTGTTTTTTCTATTTTTCCCTGCAACTTTCTGAAAGTTGTACGTCCTTACATACCCAGCTTATAATGTTTGATGCACTTAAGTGATCACTTTGGCTTCCTTTGTAGCAATAGAACAATGTGATTTCCAAGTGATGTCTAATTCAGCTACCTGAGGCCCTTCTGTTGCAAACATATTTTTTTTGGCTTATAGGTTGTTAAAATTCAGACTGTTCCTGTGTACTTATGCCTGGCACTAAAGTTAGCCATTTAACAGA
Organism: Falco peregrinus; assembly: GCF_023634155.1. NCBI lineage: Eukaryota > Metazoa > Chordata > Aves > Falconiformes > Falconidae > Falco > Falco peregrinus. The sequence goes on from NC_073726.1 coordinate 18,298,348, forward strand.
TGGATGCCGTGATCTGTTTAAAATGGGTCTGTCAAGGAGTTGCTAATTAAATCAATATTTTAACTGCTAAACATTACTCCTACATAGCCATAATTACATATTAGAGAAGCAATAGAAACACAAATCTCTTGAATGTGGCTAATATGTCCTCAAGTTTTACTGCTATTTTTTTTAATGCTGGCTAAGAGATTACTACCCGTTTTGCAGCCTCAGGGATCTTGCTTTCCCTTCCATGCCATGAGCAAATGATTCATGTATGACGTGGTAAGTTATTACTCTAGCAGATTCTGATTTGAAAAATTAGTTCGTTCGTGTAAGAATTTGAGCCTTTCTGATAGAAGTGTGGTCTCAGCTCCCTTTTGTTTTCTGGATTATCTGGAAACTTCCACCCATAATCTCTTCTGCTTTATGAACATCCATGCACAATCACATAGCCTTCCGTTCCCATTCTGTGCCAGCTGTTGGGAGAACAGGAGCAGAGAAGAGCTGCAGGTTGTTTGCACCAAGCGTGTGGCTTTTCAAGTGCATTAGCAGAAGGCTCCAGCTTTATCCAAGCCAGCCTTGCCAGATACTGCTTTTAAAAAACCAAACCCCAATGTATCTAGTTTTCTTAAAAATAAACACACATACACACATCCCCACCCCCAACAAACAAACAATTTTATTTGTGTGCTGGTGATCCATATGGTGATCGTTCAAGGATTATTTTTTTTAAACATCTATCAGATTTTACTAAAGTTTAGATCCTCCTTAATAGCAAACAGCTTTCTGCACCATAGGCCCTGTCCAAAGTGAAAAAATGGGTCTTTGAAAATGGCTTAGCAAACACAACTTTACATGTAAGAGTAAAACTTTATTTACTTTTGAAGACCTGCTCAGTGGTCTAGGCTGCTACAGCCTCAGGTTTCTGTTCAGGTATGTTTTGGTTCTGAAATTTTGCTTCTAAACTGCCTACACCTTAACCACCATCCCCCCCTTTTTTTTTTAGGTTAAAAAAAGTGGCAGTTTTTACATTTTTTTATGCACCCTTTATTTCTGATTTTTGACACAGACTAGATTCTCATTTTTAGATGGAATTCCTTGCAGATAATATGAACAGTACTGGGATTACCAATGACTATCAGAACTCTTGTATTCAAAGGTGTAAACAGTCTAGGTTGACTGGCTGTGTTAGTGCATGTATCTTATTTTGCTTTTTGCAACTACAAGATGCTTTTGTCTTCTCCCTATGGTGTACTCATTTTGATGCTGTTGCTTTTTAAGAGGGGAGTACCTTTTCTGAGAATTTCAGCTCCCAAATTGTTCTGTAGTCTGATAACGGTCTAGCTTTGGTTTCAAGTGGTCCTATGCGATGTTATATTCCTGCCGCATACAACTTCATATTCAGACTTCTGCTTTAGCAATAAATCTTTCATGCCTTCTGATGTACTGAAACCAGTCTTTGCTTATTGCTTCCTTCCCCCCCCCGCCCCCCTTTCATTTTTTATATATAAGTATTTCTGTTATTTTGGCTGAAATCTCCAGTGTTTTAGTTGTCTCTCTTGGCCCTTGTTCTTCTGCAGATTGGAAAAGTCTGCGTAAGGCCTGTTGCCTGTTCTGCAGTGGTATTGACATCTGTGCGTTTGCAGTGGTGTTCCAGTTAATGACATGCTGTGCAGAAATGTAGACACGTTTTCCTAGATACTGGTACCATATTTGTGGGTAGCAAAGAAATTGCATTGTTACTGTTACTACCAATAGCTTTCAAGCTGGTAGCTACTTTTTTTTTTCCTTTTTAAATTACTGGATCTTTTGCATTTCACTGGCAACTGACTTCATGTGTTACATACAAGTGTTACTCGGTGTTGTGTCATCCCCCAGCCCTTGAAATGCCTGCAAATTGAGTCTGAAACAGCATTTCATTACAGGTACTGCCGGCATGCAGATTTTCCCTTCCTTGTTACTATAGTGAATATTTCAATACTACTTTAACTGAAATATTAATTCTATCTAGTATTAGAAATAAAGATTATTTCAGAGGGTGATGATTTAAGTATTCATCTGTGAAAGAATTCCTTGGTGATAAATAAAATTGATTTTTAAGCAGTTATACATGTGCACAGTAAATAAGTTGGCATTGCGAATGATGTAGGAAATGGAAACAAAATAGCAGAATGCTGTGAAATGGATCTGAACGTTACAGATTTGGAAAATTGAATAAGTCTTCCAAGAAACACAGGACTGGTATTCATTGGTCAAAATGACTGTTTTCCAATATCTGCATGTGAATAAGGATGCTGAATTGATTGAAATAAATCCATGTCTCTTCTATGCTCATTGGCAAAGTAAACTGTTGTGAGATAGTCAACTGCCACGTGATCCTACTAAGATGAAAACTGTACTAGTTGTGCTCAAGAGGTAAAACAAATTTGGAGGCTTCTTGCGTGTAATTTTATTATTTTTTCCTAGTGGTCATATATGCAGAGAAACCTTGTCTTTAGGCAGACTAGCGCCTGTTACCACCTTACTGTGAATGTATAGAAGTTGGATAATGGCAAGGACAGATTTTCACTGATGTTTGCTTTGCTGTGAATGATGCTGTTGGATGTTTTCTTTGATTGTGAGTCACTGTGTTCAACTAATTTTTTTTATTACTTTCTCAAACAGATGAAATGCACTTTAAGAACTGTGTAATAGGCGATACTGATATTTTGTGCAGATCCCACTGAATCCACAGCATCCATGGGAAGATTTGGGAAACTGATTCCCATCTGTCACTCATTTCATTTTTTGTAGAAGTGCAAATTATTTGGTGTTCTGTTCAGAAGCAGTGATTAACTTCACAATATCTAGGTTGCTATTCCTTTTATGATCATCAGGGATACTGACTTTGAAAATTTAGTGTATGATATTCTAACCACTGTTTTTCTCTGTGCTATGACGCTAATATTTCCTCCGCTTTGGAGCCGTGCTGTACTTGAGTGCCAGCTAAACTTTGATCTTATGTTCTGGTCACGCTGATAATGAGCCTACTGATGAGGGCATTAGTCCTAAGTAGTCCTTTAATATTTGGTGTACAGTTATGGTAATCTGATACAAACATTGATTAAAACAGCAGTTTAAACTTCTATTTTTATCAAGTTTGATTTTTCAGTAGCTTTTTTTAGATTTTCTTCTGCCAATTAATTTCCAGTCCAGCTGAACGAAATTGCAGTGTTTGGTAGAGCTTAGGCCTGTGTTTTTAAGGACTGTCCTTCTTAAGGCAGTTTTTTAAACGCTGGTTGTATTGGGATGAAATAGGGCAGTTAGCAAGAAAGCTATTCCCTAAGTGTCTCAAGAAGAATAAGAACCTTAAGAATTATATCTGTGTCTGGATCTTGGGTACTTGTCTAACTGATGCAGTTGAGAGCTTTTGTTAATCTCAGAAATGAAATTTTTAGACTAAAAAACACCTTTGAGCAGTGATTTTTTTTTTTTATAAACTTCAGAGGGGACACAGAGATAAAAGCTAACACAGATAAACTAAGCTTGGGTTCTCTTCCCTGTTTCTTGCTCTTACACTCCTGTGCTGTATGAAGAATTTTCTTACATTTGCCTGCTTGTGACGTTGGTTTTGTTAGAAAAGGCAGAGTGAAGGAAACAGCGATAGAGAGTTGCAGGGTTTTTTTACTCTTCATCCAGCTTCAGTACAAGTAAAAAATGCTGAATTAATATTGAATGGTATCTAGTGGTCCAACTGCAGCGATTCCTTAAACTGCTGTAGTCCACAAAGCCTGAAGCTGCTCAGCGGCAAGTTGATGCTAAGGCTTCTTCAGGTCCTGAAGGCTCATACAGGAGACTACCTCTATCCAGACCTTAAAATAATAAAGGTACAATGAAAAAGGTACAAACACTCTTTTCTCCAACCCAGCATAGTTATTTTTACCTCAATCTTAATTAAATAATTTCTGTGCTAATAAATTCAAAGAAGTTATTTCTGAGCATGCAGTTATTCAGCAGCTTTGTTACTGAAAGGCAATTAGTTGTTCCCAAACCATAGTTTTGTTTCCAAAAAAGAGATAACACCTGATGTTAGAATTCTGAGTTTCTGGGAGTCTCATAAATTTCATCAATACTTTGTGTTACCTAACTTTTATACTGGGCAAATGTGAAAAATTCTGTGAGGTTACTTTTAAGATTATTGGGGTTTTTGTACTACTATGCATATTTGTCAGAAAAATACTGCTTTCATTTCTTAAATCATTGTTTAACTTAGTCCTGTGCTACCTTTTTTTTTAGTAGTCACCTATGCCTAGCAGCGCATTTTGGGTGCGTGTACACGTGCTTAGAACACTTGGGTTACTTTGCTGAAGGTGGGGATGTGTATGTTGCATAATGGTATTGTTCAAGTATAAAAAGAACAGAAAACTGGATGCTAGTCTGAAATGGTGACATACCAAGAAGGCAGTATCAATAGGTAATTGAAAATTTTAGTTTCATGACCTTTCACACTTGCGTGTTGAGGTGTTTTCCTTAATCAGACAGAAGTAGGTACTCATCTACAGTGCATGCTTAAGTGTTCAAGCTTGTATAAATGATTTGAAGAGAAATAATGATGTAGATTATGTATCTCCATATGCAGTATATATTAACTATATATAGCTCATCAATATATGATAAATATTTCCAGTTTCGTTTCAGAACAGCAAGCTTTTGATTTGCATTTTAAACCAAAGCTGGTGAAGGCAAAGCTCTCTGCTCCACATCCCCCATCAGCTTGGGCAGATAACGGAGGTGAGGGGCTCTCCCGTGCACTGGGTGCTTGCAGCGTCATTTCCTTCTCGGCATCAGCTTCCCTTTTTCCCTGCCAACTTCATCATAGCTGCTTTTCACTTCTTTTTGTTCTACGGAGTGAACATCAGTTGATCAGTCTAAACTTAAGAAAAAGTGTAAGGACAACTCATTCCATTTCAAAGCTGTGAGCAGGACTGCTGAGAACAGAGAACAGGCTCATTGCAAGTAGAGGTAGTTCCTGCAGCAGCTTCTGGAGGTCAGTGGGCTACAGCATAATTTGTATCGTAAATCCTTTTGAATGAAGTTCTGATACCACAAAAGAAGTAAGATTGCGTATACAAAGGTGTCAGTGCAGTTAGGTCAGTTAAATCTGATACAAACTATGAAGTCAAAAGGGATATTCTTCTTATCAAAGTATCTCTGTAAGGACTAGGAACTTGCAAACAAGGCTGAGAACTGACAAATGGCTGTGTCCTAGAAATATCTTGTGGTAAAGACAGTCAACTTGTGTGTGACTTCTGTAGGACACCAGAAAGAAACGTCTGCTTCAGCTTTAAAAATCACAGTTCTATATTCCAAGGTTAGTAAGCCCTTAAAAAAAAAAAGTGCCAGAATGCTGAAATTGTTGATCTTTTTCTATTGAATGGGAGGCAGCAATTAAAGGAGATTTGGAACAACTGTGTTTGATTCTAGTTAACGGGTGATGCCAAACTTTCAGATAATTGTTAGATCTGCGGAATGGAAGGGGTTTGTTAAGGGGGCAGTCACCATATGTGGCCCATCTTGCTAATAATACAGCAAGTCCTAATGAGGCTAGTTCTTTTTCCATCATTTGTTAAGTTATAATCTGTTAACATCATCATCTTGACTGAGGAAGGCTGCGGTGCTCTTCGGAGCAGTATAGGGGAAGGTTTTGGCATCAGCTGAACAAGGCTTTTATGCTTTTTATTCTGTGATAAGCATTGCATGGGCAAAGACTATAGGCACCCAGTTTTACATGTGGTGCTGTAACATACCAGAGGTGTGTATGTAAAATATATATGTGTGTATATATATCTGTCTTTTCCACAGTGCTTAAATGCACATTATGTATTTGCATCAGTTTAAGTGGTTCATGGAAGTTTACCTTCATTGGCGGTAGGTCTTCAGAAACTTTTTCCTTCATAAATTTTTTTAAAGCATCCACTAAGAATTCCACAAGGTCTAGCTTGCTTGCTGTGGGACACAGCTGGAACACTGCATCCCCTAGGAAGCTGAGTGACCCTAGTTTCCATGTGGCAGAACTGAAGAACTGCTTGAGACACCTAAATTGGATGTACAAATTAAGCATATTCTGTGCCATACATATATACGTATATGTGTACTTACATACAGCATGTAACTGTGCATGCTTACTCTTGCATTTTCTATATTCAGCAGGCCCAAGAGTGTGCATTGAGATGAACATTCTTTGCCCCTTCCCCACAGCTGACCCCAAGCACAAGCACCATTCTAACTTGAAAAAGCACAAAGACTGTGACAGAAGCCTGTTCTTCACAGGAACCTTGTAGGAGTGGGCAAAAAATTCTGTCAAACAGAGCAAGGTCCTTCCATTAAGGATTTTTCAGAACCAAGCGTATGGTATAGATAAACCTCCCAGAAAGAACTGTTCCATATAGGCACTGAAGGGAAAAAGGATCTCTAAATGGTAGTTTCAGCTCCCCATAAATTATGTGATGTATTTATAATATATTTAATTTATAGGATGTTTATAAACTGGGGCTTAGTATGTGGAATTGCTTATTAAGTTGATGTGTAAATTTTATTGTAATAAAGGGGTTATAAATATTCTGCCTTTTTTTAACAGGTATAGATCAGATATTTTTTTTGTCATTCCTTGCTTTCTTCTTCAGCAAGGCAGAAGTCAACCACAAGCATGACAAACTCTTTGTAAATATTGTTACCTGATGTTCTGAATAGAGAGCCCTTGCCTTAGAATGGAGCAGGTTTTCTTAGATAAAGCCTTTTCAGCAGTCTCTGACTGTATTTATGCCCATGTCTGTGACTGAACAGCAAGCATAAATCCAAACACTTCAGGAAGATTTTTTTTTCAGACAAGTACAGCTAAATGTACATAATTAAAATTTTCTTTGTGAGATGCTTTGATGTAGTCACCTCCTGTTACCTTACACTTTTTTTTCCCCGGGCTCTTGTCAGTCACTAGCCATTCTTTTGTACCTAGGAACTGTAAATGGATCAGTATCTCCAGCATGTTGGTTATGTCTTAGACAGCTTTTACATTTGAATTACTGTAGCTCCTGGAAGAGCATTTTCAGTCCAGAAAAGATGCTCATGGTTCCAGCTCTTTCTCTTTCCAGAAGTCCCATTCATTGAATTTTTCACTTGAAAAAGTTCATTTACTTGCATTTGAGTTTGCCAGTACTTCATAAAGCCACAGCTTCACCTCCAGAGATCTAATATACTGGAGCGTTAAAAACCATCATCTTTGTTATACTGCTTCCTGCAGGTACAAATGCATTACAGAGCTCATCCTGTAGCTTCTGTACTTGGAAAGGTCACCATCACTGTCCCCCCCTTTTCTGGATCCTAGACTGCTGGCACCGTTCAGCTAGTAACTTTTTCCCCCTAGGTAAACACATTGGTTAATATCTGTTTCAGCAGCTTAAAAACAGTGCTTATTTTTTCCAGTTCTTCAGACTGGAAGTGGATTCTCACTGTCAAAAGTCACTTTTTTCCTTTTTTGCTCTTATTTGGCAGCATCAGTTGTTGCTGATTCTTAAAGCACATTTAGCACCTTACCGAAATGACCATTAACTGGTTATTTCTTCAGTGACAGCTTAAGTAGTAGAAAACTTACATGCTCTTTCCAAGGATTGCCCCATATGCCAAATACTCTGGGGTAGAACATCTGTGGCTCCTTTCAGAAGAGCATCTACCTGCCTGTGAAGAGCCTGTATCTTGTTCCATGTAACATAATCGTATTAGAACAGCTTACATTGAACAAGTACTTTTATTTACAAGAGCATATGTGACAATTTTGAAATAAAAAAAATAGAACAAATCTACTTCAGTCTTCAGCCTGGTTTAGATAAGTCTCCATCTTGACTGCTTTCTTATTTGGCCTTCTAAATTAGAGATCAAGTTGGTAGCAAATTCCTGGATTATTACCATTTTGCCACAAATCTGTGTTGAAAACCATGTAGTATGGCTTAGTCTCTTCGTACGTAGAAGATATTATATCCAAGTTCAACCATACCCCCAATAAGCAAGGCCCACAAAGGGATAAATACATAGGCTAGTTTCATCGTAGTAAATCGTTGCAGTTTAGCACAGAGGGCAAGGCAGAAGGCTAATTTAAGTAGCATTGCAATGAGATACCAGGTTTTTTTCTTGATGTTTTGGGAGCCATTACGAGGGTCAAAGCCAGATTTACAGCGTCCAGCCATTTTTACAATTAGCATAACTAGAAGAATAGTATCAAATATCCAGACAGGAATAAAAATGAGGAACCAGTTCCATGGTGCTTTCTCATCCAACTTTAGCACCAGCATGATCAGGAAGAGTAACGTAAAAAGCCATGTCAGTAGTACTCTTTGTGCCAGGGACATTCTCATTTAAACAGCTTTGAGAAGAAGTCTTTCACTGTCAGCAACAACCTAACAAAACAAAAAGGGAGGAAAAGCATCAAAAGATGTCACTACACAATTATTAGGCATATTCCTTACAGGAGACGAATGTCTTGTTCTTGTTTTCCCACCCCTTCTAACCTCACCTACATAATGCTTCCCAGCATTCCTTTATTACTACCATTCCCAAAGCACTCTATAGTCAGCTGTGTAAACTGCCTTCATCTAAATTTTTTCTGTGAAACAAGTTGTGCTTTAATCCTAAACTGGCTGTCAAACTCATTTAGGGATTTTTTTATGCCAAGAATATGTTTAGATCAATTTTCCTCCAGCACTGAGGCACTCATAGTTGAACACTTGAAAATAAACCTAACAATTCTCTCTCTATAACAAAAAAGCCCAAACATAGTGAAGTGTGAACCAACCAACAAGCACAAGTATCAAACCATCTGAAAGATCCTGTACTCTACAGAGCTGCAGCTCAAGTGACCAGACCATAGGCACTACGGCTGCTCTCTGTCAAGCAGCAGTCTTAAAACTACTGAACACTACAGATGATGTTTGCTTTCTGGCAGGTATCTAAAGTATGCAGGCGCTAGCTGACAGGAATGCTATTTAGGTTTGTTGGCTTGGTAGTGTATTTAGATTTCTCTGTAGTCATGACAAAGGAAAAACAAGGATACGTGCATCTGCCACTACAGCCATAAAAGTTTTTATATTCCTAACAGAAAGGCTTTTACCACTGCCTGTGCCAGAAGATTTTCACTGGAAGTATAAAAGGTCACTGGAAGTATAAAAGGCAGGGGTGAGAAGAACTTTGATCTTCCTGAAGATTTCATGCCACAAAGCTAGATAATTAATATATACCAGCAGAACAGTGCTAGAATAGATTTCTTAATTGAGATTTTTATAAGTTTGGTATTTCCCTTTAGAGCACTTATATTCTTTAACTTGAAATAATAAACTGAGTTTTGATTTGTTCCAGATTACAAAAATATTTAAATTACTGAAAGTGAGATGATATGTTCTGAAGCATCTAATTCTCACCATCAGCCACCACAAGAGAAGGACAAGACTTGCTTCCCCTCTCCCCTCTGTGTCCCGGCCACAAAGCTGCTGCTTCTTCTACTCATGCTCACAAGATCACCCGATTAAGCCTGTTAAACTCACTGAACAAGCAGAACTCTATTAGCACCTTTTTCTTTTTAACCGAGTTAGTGGTTTTTTGCCAGGTTTAGCATGTTGAATCAACAGTGTGCTCAGATAAACATCAGAACCAGACAGGGAAGTAAAAGCTGTTGGCTTAACTAGTTAGGAGATGACCTGCTACATTGGAGCCAAGGGATAATAATTTTGTACACAACTAAAATTACCCTGCAATGTAATTCTTATCTTCTGATACACAGCTCAACAGACCTCCTTTTTTGTTCAGTCTGGGTTTGAAGTTTCAATGGATTTGATTTTGTGGATAGCAGTGGGATTTCTCTTAAGGAAGAGATGCAGTTTAGCCTAAAGTAATCTAAACTTGAGTTACTGTCAGCACATCCCCTCCCTTGTGACAGGGCTGACACCTGCATGACCGAGAGCAGGCCAATTACTTGAGCTGAACTTGCCAAAAAAAAGTTTAAAATAGGTTTTCTGTAGTTTGCTTTTTGCTGTCTCAGTTTGGCTCCGATCACCAAAGGGTCTGGTGAAAGCCTGTTGGTGAAACCAGAAGGGTGGAACCCAGGCCGCCTCCTTAGGGAAGGGGTGAAGCTTAGCAGTGATGCTCGATATGAGAGTTAATTACCAAGTAGAAAAAAAAAATATGGAGGAGGTTTAGATAGCATTGCTCTTTCTTTGTTATAAACATACCTAAACCAGCTGGTATGTGCAGAGGATTACAGAAAAATTACTATCACCTGCCTCAAGGATTTCCAGGATTTTGAAAACATTCCCAATATTCTCAAGTACAAGTCTGCAGCTAAAGTGAAGAGTAGTTATCTGAAACAACGTTTCAACATTCCTTTCATGAGAAAGTTTTTGAAAAGTAGTTCTAGAAATCAGTGCTACAGATACGCGATTCTCTTTCTTGTAGTACTGGCAAACTGGAGAAAGTGGAAACCAAAGAAACAGCCTGGGAACTTGGGCCTCAAAGGAAAAAAAAGGAATTCAACACTGTTAGAAGTATTACGTTAGCACCTTCTTTGAGTATCTGATATCAACTGTCTCTGGAAGACATAGAAAGCTACCAAAGACATATTAGATGTGGCTGCTCAATTTGAAGGTTGCTTACTTGATGAAAAAAGATTTTCAGTTTTCCTAAGTGTTCAGAACCACTTTGTAGCAATTTTAAAGAGCACAGGCAGAAAACTCAGCAGGGGACCTTATGCTGCCTTTCTCTGACCTGATTAAGAGCTGTAACTGCAAGACTGGGCAGGACTGGAAGGCTCCATTCAATTTTAGAGGCTTTTCTTCATGAAAACTCAAGAAAACCTAAGTGTACTTTTGAGATTTTATAGTCCACATAAAGGAAGCTAACAATTTTAAAGACTGGCAGCTGGGGATACAGCTGACAATGATGAACGATTTGATTACACAGAGCACTTGACAATGTCTCACTAGAAAAGAAAAGTGATTATGGGCAGATTCTCAGTTAGAGCCCAGCTATCACAACATGATGGTTAACACTGGAAAAAGGATGCATATATGGCACGAGTCTTGAGCTAGCTCTTCCATGAAAACACTTGAAGGAACATCAAATGCAGTGTAAAAATAAAAAAAAAGCACTCTCAATTCCTTATAGAACTCACACAATTAGTAGGAAGTGAAAATTTTCAGTAATGAGAAACGCTAAATAGCATTACTGACCTTGATGGGATGAACTACGTAATTAGAATATGATAGCTAATTATGTCCTTTTTAGGAAGAAAAAAATAAAGAGGACGGAAACTTACACATAACATTCAGCTCAATATTAATAACACAGATCTATACATTTAAATTTAAACCTTGAACATTGCCTAACAGAGTTCAGAAAACTCTATTATACAGAAACCAAATTAAACTCTCTCTTGATTAAATGACATTTTAAAGCTAGTTCAGGAGGTATGAGTAATTTATCACCTAGAAAGAAATATTCCAGAAGCCCCACTTTAAAACTACATTTAAACTAGTGCGATTCGAATACAGGTTAGGTATTCACAAGTTTTCCTTGCAATTGATGCATTCTCAGTTCAGGTTGCCTACGTAGATTTTAAAGTGTAAATAAAGTCAAACTACAACGTCCCCTTCACTTGAGCGGTTGTTTTACCGCTTTTCAGCGAAACGGACTCCCGAGTGCTGAATCTGGCTGAAAAAATACGTATTGGGAGACTCTTCAGAAGAACAGGCCGAGGAAACCGGCAATCCAGCCGAGAGAGCCGGGCTAAGCAAAGCCGCCACAGCGATCTAACAGCCCCCTCCCGTCCTCTGCAACAGCCGGGCGGTTTCCAGCACGGCCCGGGCAGGCCCCGGCCGCGATCCTCCGCCAGGCAGCCCGGGGATGGCCCAGTGCCTACTGCCCCGGGCGGCGACAGCGCCTCCGGGAGCCCGGGCCCAGCCCCGCGGGGCCACGGCTGGAGCGGCTGCCGAACAGCCGGTGCCCCACAGGCCGCCCAGGCCTCTCGCCCTTGCCCAGCCACCAGAGGCCGACCCCGGGCAGCCCGGCCTCCGCCACAGCCCCGCTCCCACCGGCCTCGCCGCCTCGCTCGGTTTCTCCCGTGGCCGAGCCGACCGGCTCCCCCCGGGAAGCCCCCCTTCCCCCACCGTGGCGGAGGCCTACTCGCCTGAGCAAGGCCGGGCGCGGTGCGGCAGCCTGAGGTAGAAGCCCCCTATCCCTTCCCTTCCCCACCCCCCCGCCGCCTACCGCACGGGCCCGGGCCGCCCTGCGCCACCGCCCTCCTCGCACGGACCCGCCGCCGCGTCCCCGCGCAGGGTCTCGGCGCATCCCCCTCCCGCCCTGCTACGCGGGGCCAGCGCGCAGGTGAGGGGGAGACCGGGCTCTGCCCGCTCCCTCTGCCGTAGGAAATCTACCGCCTCCCGCCCCACGGCCCCGCGCCTGGCTATTGGGCGGCGCGGACGCGCGTCCTACCGCGCCCTGCTGCCACTGGGTAGAGGCGACGTCGCTCAAATTCGTCCCCGCCTCCCCCCCTCAGCTACTCGGTCGTGAAGGCGTTCATCAAGGTAAGCCAGCCCCCTCGCGGCCGGCGGCTGTCAGCCTCGAGCCCCGCCCTCCCCGTTCTTTTCGCCGCCAATTCGTGCAGGAGGCTGCCTGTTACACCGGCCCCACCCCTGCCCGGGATCTGCCCGTTAAGCCAGCCCCACCTTCCTCGCTCTCTCATTGGGCAGCGCCGCCGCCAGTCACGCCTGGTTCCCCACCCTCGGGGCGGAACGGGCGCCGTTGGCCACCGGCCCGCTCGCAGCTCCGCCCCCGGCTCGGCGGCGCGCGCCCTCTCGGGTGGCGCGCTGTTGCTGCTGCTCTGGCGCTGCCGTCGCTCGGGCGCGCGCCTCCTCATCCTCCCCCTCCTCCCTCCCCCCCGCCCCCCCCCCTCAGCTGTTGCCTCGCGCGTGCCCGCCGCCTCTCCGCCGTCTCGCGCTCCCCTCGCTGCCGTTGTCTGCGGCGCGCGCTGGCCCGCTCCGCCGCCTCGCCGCGGCACCGGGCGACCGGTAAGGTCGGGATCCCCCTCGGTCAGCGCGGGAGGGGCGGGGGCTGGGGTGGTGCGGGGGCATCGCCGCCCCGGCGGGAGGGGAGAAGCGGGGCGCCGAGTTCCCCGCGCCGCTGGGGAAGGGGCCGACCGGCCCGGCGGGGGCGGGGGGGCGGGTGGCCGGGGCGGCTGCGGAGCCGCGGCCGGGGCGAGGCGGCGGTGCCCGCTGGGTGAGGGGTGACGGGGCGGGGGGCGGCGGTGCGCGCATCACCGAGGGGGCGCGGCGGGGCCGCCTGCCGCGGCTGACCCTGGCCCCGGAGCAGGTCCGCCGGCGGCCCGCCGCCCCCCGCGGGGGAGCCTGCCCGGGGAAAGGGCGGGAGGCCCGCGGCCTCTGCCGCGCCGAGGTTCCCCTCAGGCGGGAGGCGGCGCGGCGCCCCCCGGCCCTTCCCGCCGGGGGTCCGAGGGCGGCCGCGGGGCGGGCCCTTCCCGCCACGCCGTGTCACCGCATCAGGTGCGGGCCGCGCCAGCCGCTGGAGGGGCCGCGCCGCGCCGGGGAGCCGCCGGGAGCCGCCGGGAGCCGGGCGCGTTGGCCTCCGATGGCCAAGTTTACGGGGTGGTAGGCGCTCAGTTACGCCTCCCAGGCTTGAGCTGCCGGCCGTTTCCGTGCGGTTTGTTCCTGCTCGCTGGGTCTGACTCCAGCTAAAACGCACCTTTTCCTTGGGAAGTTCCTGTAATGCATCTTGAGCTGCTTTAATACCCGTGCCAGGTGATAGGACCTTTTTTCTCCTTTCCTTTGGAGGTCCTAAATTTCGGCATCTTCACCTTCATCCCGACCTCCTCTCCCGTTTTCTTGTTTTTCACATGCCACCACCTTCTTCTGGTTCGTTTTTTCTTATTCCTTATCCCATTTTTTTCCCTTTTCCACCCTAACCCAATGACAACCTGTCTACCACTTCTGTGTTGTCCTTGGTTTTCACTTCGGGAATCTAAATGTTAGGCTACTTCCTCTAAGTTAAAATTTCTTCTGTCGTATTCGTTTCTCTGCTGTTTTATCTGCTCTCTTTTCTATGAGAAACCGAGGAGAGGGCTTTGGGAGAAGATGATTATGCTGTAGCAGAACTGTCCAGGTGTTTGCTTCTTTTACTTTTGTTTTTCATACGTGCTTCCTGAGTGTGTGTGACTCAGGCGTATCAGATTCAGTGGTAGGTTTAGTCCACGTTCTCAAACTCTATGCTTTTGGTATTCATGCTTTCACATGTTATTGGTCGCTTGGTAAGTAATGCTGATGAGTCTTGCGTTTTGCTTCAAATTTGCCAGTGTCTTATCCATCAGTCATATAATTAACTGAAAAAAGTAATTAATTGGAAAACCTGACTTGTTGAAAATACTTTAATTAATGTTCTGAAATTCTTTGTGATGAAACATTCCTACAGAAAATACAGCTGGTTTTACAATTCTGACACACGAGTGCTCTAATAGGAATGAGACTAAATACAGTGTGTCATCAGTAATTTACCCGCTTATATCTTCCTGTTGATGCTGTTAAACAGATGGCGGTATCTGTTTTATCAGGGAGAAGCGCATCACTTGAAATAACCTGTTAATCCTAGTAAGTGAATCCTCGTATCTTTAGCTGCACTTAGAGTGGTCCCTAAGTGGCAGAAGGATATATTTCTGTTATATACATTAGCACTTGGCATGAGACGTTTTTGTTTTCCTGGGGTTAGAGGCTAAAAGTGTTGTGTGAATATATCTCTGAGTTATAAATAGCTGTATGTATTTGGCTGTTTCTGTAACTCTGAAGGTTTTGGTGATCATCTTTGACATGTCTCTTTATTTGTGACTCCCTGGAAAGGATAATCCTCTTCTCAGAAGTCTTATTTTGTTCCAATAAGGTGTTTATGAACTGAGGTATGTATGCACATCAGACTTCTGCCAGTTTTGACTTCACCCCCCCCATCTCAGAGCCCTACTTTACAATATTTGCAAGCAATTTTTATTTCTGAAGGTGAAGGTTGAGAGCAATACTTGGAACTGGTGTGTTTAAGATCCTGATCCTTGTTTGAAGTGGAATGTTTGTGCGGTTGAGTTTTCTGTTGCTATGTTTTGCTGCCAATGTATGTTTTTATTCTGGGTATAAATATTAGAAAGGATAAAATACGAGCCTGAGTCATCTGGAAAATAATTTGGAAACCTAGTTAGTTTAATTCAATGCTTGTAGTAGAATTTTTTTCCTCAAGTATTATGTGGAATGTGACATACAAATAAATTGTCAGTAATTGCTGGGAACTCCATGGAGTATTTCAAGTATTCTGGTAGTGCTGGATTTCTCCCAAAGCAGAGTTAGCTCAGCTTGTCTCGTAAAGTTGGTCCCAGCTGTATTCACCATAGCTCCTGAATATTGGTGTGAATTCTGGGAGAACTCAAAATCCTGTAGGCCTTGAAATAGGAAACAGTATTGATGCTTTATTGGAAGGGAAGCATAGGTGCATTAAAAAGGCTTCCAGTCAACTTTGTTTGAGGCAGTTAACCAGGCACCAAGGGTGGAGCAGCTCTTGGAGTTGAACAATGCTGTTCCTTTCACAGCTGGCAGGGGTCACTGGAAAGCAGTGGACATTTACTTCTTTCCCAGTTCTCCCCCAAAGTCACATATACCGTCTTCCCAGGCTTTTTCTAAATAATACAACTTCTACTTGTTTATAGTAGAAATTTTATTAAAGAAATAAAACCATCATTTTTTTTTCCTTTTCTGAGGACCCCTGTGAGTGAGAGTGATGACAGTCACAGGGTTTTGGTTTTTTTTGTTTTTGTTTTTTTTTTTTTTCTCTGAGGAAGTTCTTTTCATAATAAACAGCATGCTCTACAGATTGATCGCTGAGCAGTTTATGTGAATTTTCTTCCTAGGCTTACCAAGGGCACAAAGCTTGTACAGTTACTTTCTTTGTGTTCTCCCATTTGAGTAAATTTAGTCGGTCAGATCACGAAACCGAATATAACGGCAACTGAAAGACATTAAGTACCTACACATTGGCAGATTTTTATAAAACTTGTGACAGGTAGTGACCAAAGTTAATATTCCCACCTGAAGAAAAGCAGTTATAATTGAGTCCTTTCTTCAAAAAGAGAGCAAGGGCTGGCCAGTGTCTGTGCTAAGCTCTTTGAGCCATTGTGGTGTGGTACTGCTACTGGCCCAGCCAAATAGTTGGGGCAGTTGGTAACATGGGTGGGGGGCAGGAAAAAAATGCTGGGTGAGGTGGAAGAGGACAATAGGAAGCCATGGGACACTGGTAAAAGCAGACAGACTTAATTGCTTCTGCCCACGGAACAAGGTAGGCCTGTTTATTCTGTAATGTGTTTTTTTTTTTTTTGGTTTACTAAGGAAACAAAACAAAACTCCTTTAGGATACCTGGGTCAGAGGTACTGCCTCTGACTGTTCAAGGACCGTTGACCACTACTTACTCTAAGATATGTAGTGGTGTGAAAAATAAAAGACTTTGAAAGCTTTAGATACCATGTTTTCTCCCTTGAGTTTACTGTGCTGTTATTTATAAAGGTCCTTCTTGCTGGGTACAGAGGAAACTGTTAAGTACTTGAAGAAATTATATTCAAATTTGTAGGGAGAATACCAAGAGCTTAATAAATTGCCTATAGGGGAAGAAAGAGTTAATAGTAATTAGGGCTGTAATGTCTTACTGTGTAATGTTTGGGTATGCTTTGCATGTAATCATAGAATAATTCAGGTTGAAAAGGGTTGCTGAAAGTCATCTGTCTGGTCCAACCCCATCTCAAAGCAAGGCCAGCTTCAAAGTCAGAGCAAACACATATACAGTATGTAGAGATACCCATTATATTGTTAAGAAATGCAGAAATATAGCTTATGTTTGTGGTGTTGGTTTTTTTTTATTATTTGAGGGGAGCATATTATAGTTCACAGAGCTGTTCTCTTGTTTCTTAATTTACATGTGTAAAGGGGATTTTTTCCAAGTTCATTTCTGCTGGGAATAATCTTTAAGTGAGACATGTAGTGTTCAGTGTTTAATTCTTTGTTCATTTGAGGTGGTCTTGGTAGATGTGCTCCAGAGAGACTAGATGGCTTCCTGGAATGAGTCCAAGCATTGGATTGAACTCCTATTTGCGAATACATTTGTGGTTCTTGTTCTTAAAAAATAAAATACAATTGCAAAGTGGGAGAAGAAATTAAAGCAATATAGCATCAAATATGAAGTCACGCAAGCCCTGTAATTTGGAAGTTGGCCAGCGCCAGATGCTTTTGGGGGTTAGGTGGTTGGCAGATGCCAGCCTGGCAGCTAAATGCTCTTCGTGTTCGGCTGTCTTAAGGGACAGTTTGTTCTGTGCTTGCCGTGTTGCTCATATTCTTTCCTTGGTATTAGCTACTGGCCGTTGTGGGGTGGGGTTGGGTAGGGTATTTGGGTAGGGCCAAATACAGCCCGAATGTCTCTTTGGACATTTTCTTGCATTCTGTGTTATGAAGCTTAAGATTCCCTCAGCCGAGTGTTTATAATTTTTTTTTCTTCTTATTGTGTGTTTAAATAGCTGCTTTCTTTTTGAATCTGAGTAAAATCTTGGCTTCAGTGGCATCCTGTGGTACTGAGTTTAACAGTCTAATTATGTGTTGTAATATAATATTTCTCTGTTAAAAGCTTGGCTTTGCTATCCTCTAAGCGCAGTTATTGAATAAGGTTCGCTGTATTTTCGGAAGCTGTTGTTTTCTTGACTGTGTTTTCTGTATATTTATTAAAGCTGCATTTAATTTATAATTCATTATTTTTGTGTTCATTTGTGCCTGTCTCAACAGGCTCTGTGCTCTTCTGACTGTAGTATATTGAATGGAAGAGCTCACTGACCTGTCAGGTTTCCTGTTTTTAGAGCTTTGTGGGGTGCACACAGTTCACCAGGCCCCCAGTATCATTGAGATTATTGGTACTAAATTCTGTTTATGTTGCCTAGTTACTGTTAAAAGTGATTCAATTCACAGTTAAAGTTGATCCATGTTCTTAAACTTTGCTAATGTAGGATTAGTTGTTACCTGGAAATGTTCCTACTTCAGGTTTTCTTTTCTTCTGTGATATATGAAAGATGAATATAGTGTGCGCTGCTGGACCTATTTACAGAAGCTTGAAGTTTGGAATAATAGGGCAGGGCTCAGTTCACACCGTTTAAGGACTTAATTTAGGCAGTACTTCATAAAAACTCTTAAGATACTGGTCTAAATAGAGGGAGGAGGCAAGGGGACAACAGTGTTAATGGCATTTCAGAAAGCTTGCTGATGGAGATGCAGTGTTCAAGTTGGCTTCTGTCAGAGCTGCCTCACTATAGGTGGTGGCATTAGTACTGTGGCCCATAGATCTGTGGAGCTAATTCAGGTGAAACTGCCCATTTACTTAGTAATGGTAGTCAGTCAGGTGAAGCCGTCTCCTGTGTGATAGGCTCCAATTCTGGTAAAAAGAGCGATGGAAGCTGGTGACTGAGGAGGAGGAGGGTGGTCTGTAGTAATACTGGTTTAGAGTAGTTAAAACAGTTGCAAAGCCTTACTAGGCCACCCTGGTCTTGTCCGTCGACATTGTGTGTCTAGTGAGTGATTTCTGCTGGAAGCTCCCCCTTAAGAGCGCTGGGAACCAGGAGGAATGTGGGGCATCTCTGTTTGTAAGCTAGTGTTAGCTGTCAGCACCTGATGAAGCAGTGGCGTGATGAGTGTCTGTGTTCATCTTTCTCGTAGAGGTCTAATGTTAGTGCGCTTAGGAAGTTGGAAGTTGTAGTCCCAAGTGCTCTCATCCTGAGTAGCTTTAACGTCAAACCTCCAGAAAGAGCTAGCCACTAAGGCTTGTGTATGCTGAATGAGATCCTGAGTGTCGACCTCTGTCACTACAGGGTGGTCAGGTATGTGAAACCTAGTGGAACATAAAAGAGTGCAAATTAGGGAGAGTTGTTTCGAGTTTAGTTTTGGGACTAGGATGCTTCTGTATGCAGAACAGGGTTTTGTGGGCACTTTGCCTTGCACTGACACTGGGTGGAAGAGCTAGCAGGCCAGTGGTGTGCAGTCCAAGGAGCTTTGAGGCACCTGAGCAGACAATAAATAGGCTATTTTATTCAGATGGGATGCTGCTATTAACCCCTATTACCTGATGAGCCTGTTGCAATGAAAGATGTTGGCCTCAAATTTCTTTTTCAATATTCTGGCTGGTTTTTGATCTGTGGCAAGGTTTGCTTTTCACAAACAGCAGTCTATTTAGAAGTCTTTGACGTGTTTCCAAAGGCTTTTTGAAAGTCTGCGTCTTATCACTTGCTTTTGTTTATCAGTTTGATATGTTCAGAAGTATTGATAGACTAAGACGTGATCTTCCTTTGTAGAAACTGATTAGACACTATCAGATAGTCTTTCAGGTGTAATGGCATTCTTTTTTTAATGATTGTTTTGGGGATCTTGCCAGATACCCATGTAAGGCTGCAATTCCTTGCTTGATTCAGTCCAAGCAAGAGAGACTTTTTAAAAAATATAAGCTCAGCATTTGCTACTGTGTTCCCAGAACAGTGGCTGTTTAAAAAGAGACTGCAGCCTTTTCCTGACAGCTCAGCTACTTCATGCCTCAGCTGCTTCTAAAACTTGCTGGATAACTATTTGTAGAACATGATGCAAACTTGGTCATTTAGGAGTGGTTTTCAGCTTCCTGACTGTACTCATCGAGAAGCCACAACTCTGCTGTACATTGCCTGGTGGCAGATAAACACGTCTTCCTAAACACCAAGTCAGTATTTTCAGTGAGCAAGATTTATTGTTGCAGGAAATTACTGTTGTGTTTAGAATCACGAGGAGGAGAAAAGGAGCATAGCATTCTATTTCTAAGTGGCCACTATGTTTGGCATTGGGTTTTTTTATTTTTTTAAGGGTTTGTTAAGAAGAATGTGTATATATAAATGAAAAACATAGTATTTATAGAAATTCTGTTCCTTAATAAAGTTGTTATGGTTCTAAGAGCGGATGTATACATGCCATATTTCAGAGGTTTCTCATTAGAAGGTTGTATATATGTTTAATGAGGTATGTATGTGTGTAGTATTCAGTACAAAACCCCAGGAATTAAAAAGAGCAGAACTTGAGAGCAACCATATATTGTGTTTCCTCTAATTTTTTATTTTTTTTTTTTAAAGTGCAGCATTTTCGGAGGTGTCTTGGCTTGTAGATCTAGCATGCTAACAGCAATTACATTTGGATTGACGGGAATTTTGAAACCAACATCTCTTATAGAAGAGGATTATAGTCCCCTTTAAGGGCTTAAATTTTTTACACTTCATTAAACAGTAGAATATGTGTAAATATTAGGAGCTTTTTGCTAATTAATAAATACTGCAGCAGGCTCAGAAGTAAATTACGAGAGGTGTAGAATCCTGAACTTCTCAGTAGAGTCCTTCCACCCGCCCCCTTTATTTTTGCAAGTAAGGTATCTGTGAAATCGTGTCATGTCACTTCAAATGGAGCCATGAACAGAAACCAGTTATGTAACAAAATTAGGAAATTTGCACAGACCTTAAGGCTGAGGGCATAGATTCCAGAAATGGCTAAGAGCAGTTGCAACAACT
Organism: Falco peregrinus; assembly: GCF_023634155.1. NCBI lineage: Eukaryota > Metazoa > Chordata > Aves > Falconiformes > Falconidae > Falco > Falco peregrinus. The sequence continues at coordinate 18,318,987 of NC_073726.1, forward strand.
GCACACAATGTTCTTTTCCCAGAACTTGAAATAAACCTCAGAAATCTTGGTGCTCAATATTTTGCTACTATTTCAGACAGTTGTGTAATTCACTGGCAAAGCAAGTATTCCTTGGGAGACAGTTATTTTCTGTGGTAGTTCCTTGCTAGTTTGTCCTTCAGATATTGGTGTTTTTACTGTGGAAGTTGAGGCGGTAAAGTCAAGCCTGCATCCCATCAGAACTTGAAAACTGATTCTTGCTGCATGCTCTATGCTGCAGCTGCAACTGTGAGGGCTTCCTGCTTGGGATGGTGAGTGATAAAGGGCATAAGCTTATAAGGAAGAATAAATACACAGCGGCAGAAATAGGATCAGATACCATGGTTTGTGGGCAGAATACAGAGGCCTGAGAAAGTATGTTTGTTATTCAGTAACTGACAGCTTACTGGAGGCAGAGGCAGGTATGGACGTGCTGCCAAATGTCTGTATTTGTCATGATATATCATGTTTGGTACATCTGTGTTTGTAAAGAACAGGGCTTGATACACAGCAGCCAGCATAGGGTCTGGTTTGTATTGTATTGTTGCAGTTGTCTGCCTGATGAACTCCTCAAACAAACAACAAAACTCCCCAAATGTTTATCTAGGGATGTTCAACGTTTTTTTTCCACCAGTTGTTTGAGGGTGATGGGTTTTGGGGTGTTTTTGTGCGTTTGGTTTGTTTGTTTGGGTTTTTTTTGAGATGAAGAACAAAGTTTGAAAATTCATTCTCTTTCATGAGCAGTGTCTTAGGAATGCTGGTATCCAATTTTAGCAGTTGTTGGTGTTCTTTGGGGAAAGCAAGTATGTTAATTCCATTTTATTTACAAATTATCATGCTGTTCCTTTGGGAAAGAAAATATGTTAATTCCTTTTTATTTACAAACTATCATGACCTTGCATTGTAAGGCAACAACTTGGGGGGGCCTTGGCTGGCATGGCAGCAAGAGTACTTCTGCTGGTTGCTGGATGTGATCCTTAGGTTTGCAAGTGTCTGGTTATGTTTTTCTTAAAAATTTATTTTTTTCCCCCTTTCCCTTTGGCTGCTTCAGATTTTCTTAAGGCTAGCTGAAAGGAACGAGATAAAATTTCCACTTAAAGGTGTGAACCTGGGAGTGACAACTTTCTCATTTGCTTGTATACAATTTGCAATTCTGAAATGCTGTTTTGAGAACAGCGATGCATAGATAAAGTACTTAAACAGAACACTGTGTGCATTATATAGTATTTGATGTTCCTCTAAAAAATGAAATGTAGGTTTAATGGTTTATTTGTAACGCACATGAAAAGAATGTGTCTTTTGAAACATTGCTTCAAGGGTTTAATCCTGTTCTTGGTGGCAGAGGAAGAATTCTCATGGATCTGAGCATAGGAAGGGTGACTCGTCTTAAGTTTTAGTGGTGTATCTGCATTACATTGATAGCTGTGTTGGTTTGTTTTGTCATGGCAGAAGCAGCTTTCTAGTCAATAGCAGATGCTTAATATGACTAAGTTGTTTATTTGGCTCATTTAAAATGAACTTAAAGTATCAAACAATATCAATGATTTGATGATAAAGTTAACTTCTATTTTGATCCTAGAAAGTGAGGGTTTTTTTCCTCATTAAAGTTACTTTCTAGCTATGCGTCAGCAGATACAATGTTTTACTTTTAAGTGAGTTTGTGCGATTACAGTTGTTGCTAGAAAATTATTAGTTTAGGCCATAGGCTTTACTCTCTTCTTACTCTTCGTATCAGGAAATCTTAGTGAAATTGTGCAACTGTAGTATGGATGATCTAATGTAATGGTAAAACAGTTCTGTTGTGGAAAGCAGTTGAAACCAAGTTCTAGGATTCTCACGACTTTACGCAGTAACTTTTTGAAAACTGCCTTTAATTTGCTGCTTCTTCTGAAGGTAATAAAAATCAATGGCGTTTTTAAAAACACGTTTGAGACAAACACCACAACTCTGCAATTTTACTCCTAATGGTGTCTAGCAAACATCTCAACTCATTATGATCATGGAGTGATGAAGTTGGCAAGGACGTTCAAGTCTTGACTCAACATCTGGATGGTATCCTGACCATTCAGGTTGGGATTGTTATAAAGGAAACAGGTTCCTTGAAATTCTTAGTGATTCACAGTGTTTACAGGCAAGGAAAGCAACTATCTGCCTATGTTTCCTTGCTTGTGTTGTATTTTTGATTATGCCCTTTTGCTAGTTGACACTGCTTACACTTGTATATTCTTCCAAAAATTGTAAATATTTTTGGCCTTTGTCACTATGAGGAGCACAGTTTTATTCTGAACTTCTGACAGAGTTCAGAATATATTTCATTTTCTGTAGAATGTCATTTGGAAATGTATGTGTTTGTCTTGGATCGCCAATACTCTGTGGAAATGAGTAAAATATTTTAAAATATACTTAGTCTGAATTTATTTAAATCTGTACTGTAGTATTTAATCCTATCTTATGCAATAAGCACTACATTGCTTAAATAAGCATTTAGCTACCTGAAGCCATCTAAATATAGATTTCTGTGGCTTTTGAAAAACTGCTTATTTGATTGCAAGGTGTAGCATGTACTTACTTAAAAAGGAATATGATTATGCTCTGAAATGGGAAAAAACAGCCAAGAAACACCACTTTGGAATAGGGATCACTGAAACTGGGTAGTCATCTATTTTCAGTTTTAAGGAATTAATGAAGTTTTGATCAAAAAATGTTGCTTGTTATTCATAGTATTAACTGTGAGTTTGGTGAAGATGTAGTGAATGGCTCTGTTGAATGTCAGAGATGTTGTGATCAAGCTTTTATATTTGGATGTTCTGTCTGATCTCTGAAGTTGGAAGTATTTTTTTGTGTTGCTTTTAAATCTCCACTAGTTAAGATTAAGTTAATCTTGCTGTGGTTATTCTGCGCAGGAGTGCAAAAGCTGGTGGCTGTCCCAGATGCAGGTGTTCGACACAGAACGTGAAACAAATGGCTAGCTCTGGGCAGGATGGGAGGAGAAACAGGCAGAATAGGCAGTGCTCGCTTATGCTTGTGGATGTGTATCAGCTGTTTTGATTTGTTCACTTTACCCGTTTGCCCTTAGAGCCCAACTTGTACAGTCTGACTTCAGGATCAATATCAATACAAATTGTCAGCTGAATAACATGTTAACTTATAATGAATATGCAGAGTTCTGAAATTGTTGCAATACTTAGTCTCCTGGCTAGGTATTCAGTGAGCTGTGGGCAGATACAGAGTCAGAGCCAGGGCTGCAGCTTAGGTGCCTTGAATTGTTACCATCCATTTCTCATCCAGGTAAGGTAGCTTCAGGCCAAGTGTATCAAATTCATTACGTTGTCTCAAGAAAAACCACCCCAGAAACCCAAAGCACCGACAAATCCCAGCCCCTGCAAGCAAAAAACTGTCCCAAAATAATTAAACCTTTTCCCCTCCTTCCATTTTAGTGCTGTCTTAGAAATTGTTGTGTCTCTTTTGAAGAAAGCATGTTGCTATTTCCTTGTAGAGGTATTTTTGCTTGGTGCACCAAACTCTGTAAAGTCTTTTGAGACATCCATCCTATGATTTTGTCGTAATTACTTTTGTAAGCATCGTCCTTGTATTCGTGTATGCAAACGTGCATGCAAATATACTTTAAACACCACCAAAGTAGACTCTGTGGAGGATTTAATGTAGAGAGTTTCTTAAAAATATGAAAACTCTGGGTAGTCTAAATAACAGGCTTATTGATAGAAATTAAATTAATTAATAATAAACCTACTTCATTATACTTACAGTCTAATTGTTTCTTGAGGCAAAGGGTTTCTGAGTGAATCTGAGAACTACTGCAAAAAAAAAAGTCTGCTGCCTTTAAAATGGCTTGTCCAATTTTAGCTGTATTTGACACAGTTGGAAGTCTTGGATTCATAAGTTAGTGCTGGTTTTCTGAAAAATCATTGACCTTGGGGAGAGAGGGATCAAGTTATTGTAGCTGTTGAGGCAAAGGTTTCTGTGCATGTTCAACAGTTAGTTCTTTACTACTAATGATGAGTTTCTCCAACCTTTTTCTTATCCTGTCATTATGGTGGTAGGGAGCAAGGTACGTTGTATGTGAGAATGGATGTTGGCTTAAGAGAAATAAGGAGTTAAAGATCCTCCAAGATGAGTTCACAAAGGAGAGGATGTTGAGGGGTGCAGGTGTGATCAAAACCTGTACGGCATCCTTCCTACATCGGCCCCGCTGCAAGCACTGGGCCTGCTTTTGTTGTGACTGTGTGATGTAGGTCATATTATGCGTGAAGGCTGTGTATGGCTAAGGGTTTTATGTTGCGTTGAGTCTATTGTCCATGTAGCAAATTATTTTAAATTTACTTAAACAGATTTTCAAATGAGAAAGCGAATGCTATTTTTAGCTTTGTATGGGTGAGAAAGAAGGGTAACCAGTCTGTGTAATATGCCAAGTTATATCAAAGTCTTTGTTGGGCTCCATGCTTTATATGATAGAAATATTTTTATATTTGTTGTGCCAGTGAATTCTTAGTAATTGATAGTTGCTCTTAGGAAAACTGCTACTATTATCAGAAACAAATAGGTCAGAAACAATTACAGATGTTGACACAGTCATGGCTGCTAGCTTTAAAGCTGATTTGGTGTGACTTACACAACGGTATTATCAACAGTGGAAAAATTGCAGTGTTCGTTTGCTCAGTTGTACCAAAAGTCAGTGTCCTAATATTTCTGAAATTTGTTAGTGATTGTCTAAGCTCTTTCAAAGACATTTTTTTCTATTGTGTAGTAGTCTCTGTTTTATCTGAAGTTGTATAAATGATATTGGAGTGACACTTAGAAATCTTAAATAGTATTTCCTTTTGGGTATTTAATTTCTCTTATTTTTTGAAAAAGCTTTTGGAAACATGAAAATGAATGGTATTACGTTTCTTAGAAATCCTCAGGAGCTGGTATAGAAGCAATCTATTTGCTAAATCAGTCTGTATTGCTACATACATATTTGTGTGTGTGATGCATATCCAGACATTAAATACAGTGTCTTTAAAATAATGCAACGCATAAAATATGAGTACATCCTTACACGAGTCAGGGAAGACTGAATAAACAGGTGTCAGTGCAGAACTGAGTCTTCTGGAAGGTCATCTTTTCTTTCCGAGAAATGTCTTGGAAGATGGCAGTGTTGATAAGGCTTTTGTAGAGGGAGTATTTGTGATTTTTGCAACAACAGCTGTTATGATCATGTAATCTAATATCTGCTTTTTTAAAAAAAATCTGAGATATTTGGTGATTAACAGTGTAAAAGTGTCACGAGTTATTCTAATGCTTAGGCATTTCATAAAGACACTTATTTTAATTTATTGTTGTTTCAGTTTCCATCCCATCTGTTGGATGTTGTATTTTTCTTTGCTATTCTTATCTGTGCAAATGCTGTAAACAAATGTCTTTTCTCTTTGTTTTGAAGACAAAGATCAGCTTTTATCTTTCACTATAAAACCTGCCTGCAGATTAATAATTCTTGTTTCCTTTCATGAAGAAATATAGGGTGCAGTATTGTTGTTGATACTGACAATGTTATGATGTGATAATTTTATCAGAAATATACCCCTTAATCATGTTTTTTTTCTGAGATCAGTCAGTCTTGGAAGTGTGCTTGATGCATGGCTTGGTGTTTGGGGGCTAAACTACCACTACTCCTCCTCACCACTGGTGAGGCCGTACCTGGGGTGCTGGGTCCAGTGCTGGGCTCCGCACTACAAGAGAGACACGGACATACTGGAGAGAGTCCACTGAAGGGCCATGAAGATGAAGGGGCTGGGATGTCTCTCCTGTGAGGGGAGGCTGAGAGAGCTGGGACTGTTCAGCCTGGAGAGGAGAAGGCTCATGGGGATCTGACCAATGTATGCAAATACCTGCAGGGAGGGTGCGGAGAGGACAGAGCCAGGCTCTTTCCAGTGGCGCCTGGTGACGGGACCAGAGGCAACGGGCACACGCTGAAACACAGGAGGTGCCATCTGCACATCAGGAAACACTTTCTTACCGTGGGGGTGACCGAGCACTGGTACAGGCTGCCCAGAGGGGCTGTGGAGTCTCCATCCTTGGAGACACTCAAAAGCCGTGTGGACATGGTCCTGGGCAGCCTGGTCTAGGTGGCCCTGGTTGAGCAGGGGGTTGGACCAGGCAACCTCCAGAGGTCCCTGCCAACCTTAGCCATCCGATTCTGTGAAACTGTGTTTACAAAGTTTTGTTTAAGAAGTCTTCTTGTATTGACTTTATCAATTATGCTTGATTCTGGAATTGTTCAGATAGTAAGTCTGGAAAACTTGTTTAATATTTTGAAGTCACTTGTACTCACTTTTTCAAAGCCTTTTGCATAATTTGTTAGGAATTTATAGCTTTAGAGAACAAAATAGGAATTTCCTTGCATGCTGAATATTTGGTGCAGTTATATAAAAATAACATTCTTAAACTTTTTGCAAAAACCCAGGAGGGATGCTGACTCGTAGGTAGAGCTGAAGACTTAAGCTTTTACCAACTGATGTTAAATGTGCACCATTGACTTTTTATTTTTTTTTAATTGGACTTAAGGATGGCATATTTATTTACATACGTATATTTTTAAAGGGAATCAATGACGCAAAAGACTATTAAACACAAAAGTATTCAGATTTTTTGGCAAAGATTTTAACAGGTTTTTTTCATTCTTTCTTTTCTTCCACTGGCTGTGTCCTGCCTTAATTAACTGTTTGAAATGTAGGTACTAAACTAATTTAAATGTTATTAATCAGTTAATAGCTGAAGTAATTTATTTATGAAATATTTGAGGTTTTTAAATGATAATACATTTATATCTGGAAAAACTTGCATATTATAATGAAATATCTGGAAAGGGTTCTGTAATTCTCACCTAAACTTTCCTTTGATTTTACAGAATGTCCAGCATGAGAGAATATACACAATTTTGTATAAAGACAATATTTCTAAATCTGAAGGCGTTTTTATATTTTTTTCTTTATTCTTACATTTTTTTTCCTGAACTAACTCTGTCTGAATGATTACACAAAAGAATACTTTTAAAATTCATTTTCATCATGGGAATGTTTTATGTAGGCTGAAAGGTTTTTCTTTAAATATTTTTTTCTTCCACATTGAAACTAATGATATTGACTTCAAAGATTAACTAGCACTGCTGCTATTTTTTACTGTTAAAATGAAAATACCACTTTTCCTTGGTTTTCCTCCTTTTGTCTTAGTTTTAGTCCATTGTTTTCGTGAGTATATTAACTTTATAAGTATTAGAGTTCTAGCACTGATTTTTTTTTTTTTTCCTCTTGAAATATATCTCATAGTCTGTATGACATTTTCTTGCATTTTATAACACAGTTATTCCAGGACTTCAGAATACTGCACTGTGGTAATAACTGTAGGTTGCTTAATTGTCAGGAAAAAAAAGGCAAGAAAAAAAAACCCTCTCATGTGGTTCTCATGAGACAGTAACAGATCATCTCTGTGGCACCTGTATTTTACTGGGAAGACTGGACAAAACTGAGGCTTCTGATTTCCTGTAGCAGCAGATTTGTAGGTTGTTTGGGTTTTTATTTTTTTATTTAGAGGAGAAAAACCAAACTTGTACTAAAAAAATAATGAGACAAGCTGTAAAGTAAATATAGCTGTTCAATGCTTTGCAGGTAATGGGAGTGTTTATACATTCCCTGTTTTGTCCTTCATAGGGAAAGTGGAAGTAAAGTTCTGTCTTTTTCTGTTAACAGCCTAAAATGACTCTGTGAATTCAGTGGAATAAATGGCGTCCAAAGTAACTGATGCTATAGTTTGGTACCAGAAGAAGGTAAGTTTTCTATTTGTTTTTATGGTGGCTTAAAAAAAAAAGTTGGCTTATTGTGCATTATGTGTGAAGTATGATAAATACTACTGCATTATTGGTTAGCATTGTATGAGAGTGAGTAGCTTGAAACTTTTCTTCCAAAAGTAAATAAATATTTAGTGACTGTATCTAATAAAATAGTTTTTTGTCTATGTTCTGTGTTGAACTCCTCGCTTCCTTGGCTACTTGTGCTGTGGGGAAAAAAAGAAAGAAAATTTCCGTTCTTAGTAGAACGTTAATTAACCTATAGGAGAATGTTGTTTCTATAGCACGTCAAAGAATCCTTGTATTTAAGTAGAAAGTAAGAGCTGAAACATCTTTTCTGTCAGTAACAAGGAACTGTGTAATTGGTATCCAAAAGAAATAGGCTAGGGCTTTTTAGGAGTTAATACAAATAAAAAAATGGGGTGGGAGGGGGGGAGGGGGCGCAGGACCACGGGAGGAACGGGAGAGGAAAAAGGTCTAATTTGGAGATACATAGTTATTATATTACCTGATACCGTATCTGTTGATGCATGTTTGCCCATAGAAGTGCCGATGGCTCGTTCTGATCTATTATTTACACCATTTCAAATCATAACTTCTTGATGTTAGTATGCCAGTTAGCTTATTCAGTTAAATTGCTTTTAAAAAGCTGAAAAATTAGCTAAATTTTGAGATGGATGTTCTTCTTTACTAAGATATAAATAAGGTGTCATGATTCCTCTTCCCCCCCCCCCCCCCCCCCTTCCCCTTGGATTTCCAAGATTCAGTAAATTTCTCTAACTTACTGTTTTCCTTGAGCCTATGGCAGTCTTTTTAAGAGGGTACATCTTGTCCTCAGGAGAATGATGGCAAAGGTCTTCAAAACAGAAATTCTGGTTAACTTCTAGCTAAGTAACAATTAATTTCTAGAAATAAGACAATACTGGTATGCTTTGCTGAGGCCTTTACAACTGTGAATTAAAGGTACAGTTGGAAAAGCAGAAAATGAATTTTGCTGACTTAATTTATACCAAACATTCAATTACATATTAGAAGATTGAAAATAATTCAGAATTTAATGAGGGTTTTTTTTTTTTTGTACTCTGTACTCTGCTTTCTCCTATCCAAGCTTTACAAAAAGTATTTTTGCAGAAGTATCAGTGGAATTACGCTGTGGTTTTGAACTGTGTCTTGTTTGAAGGTCCAATCCCATTTTTTAAAGATTTGGAGAATGACTTGTAGAAGAAAATTCAGCGTAGGATCTTATGGAAGGGGAAAGTGATGCTGATTTTACCTGCTTCCACTCATTCTGTTATAATTTCATTCTCTCACATGTTGTACTGATAATACTTGCAGACACCGAGTTGTGTGCATATTTGTGCTGGCCAGGACCTCTTTTGTGTAATGCAAGAGATGCTGGCTATCAGATCCTCACCACATCCCTGAGGCTTTCTCATTGAGGATGATGAGCTAGTCTTTGGACAGACCTTTTAAGGTATTCAGATTTATATATAAATGGTCCTTTGATGCAAGAGTCTGAAGTCTCCGTAAATCCTAAGTGTCTCAAGTGAAGTTCATGCTTGTTTCTGGGTTGATTTTTTTTGTTTGTTTTTTAAAACTACATGTCTGCTTTCCTGTCAGTCATACAGGAAAATGAATGTCATATGTGATATGCTCCAACTTTCCATCATCCAGATGTTACAGAGGCAGGAGCTTCTGCTGATGAGTCACTGTGCTGTGATCTTACAGAGGGCAGGCCTTCTGGTTTTGGTATAAACAACCCATTCCACGGTTGTACTTCTCTCAGGACACTGGTCCTAACAGGATTGCTCATAATCAGTACAGGTCATTCTTTTAACCCTTGTTCTGTTTTTTCCAGTGATTTCACATGTTTCCATTCATTTAATTCATAGCAACAATATTATTTCTGCTACGAGTCTTTCTGCAGGCTTTTACAGAGGTCTGCTCAGCCAGAGATTGCATGCTGCCTTAATGGCAAGGTGTTGTGATGAGGTGATCCCTGTTACTTCATGAAAGACTGCGCTGTCTTCAGGAAGGGTAAACCAGATCTTGCATAGACCAGTATTTTTCCATGGTGTGAACTAAATTTAATTCAAGTCGACCTGTGGACTGGGGTCTGCCAAATGAGCAGGTTTTGCTTCTTTCTGTATGAGGAAGCGGAGTCTTATTCTGGGACGAATGGCTGCACTGCAGAAATGTTGCATCTCCTGCAAATGTTCATGATAATTAGGTGGCTGTTTCTTAAGTTCCATTTATTTGAACGTTCTTCTGGATCAGGCTGATAACGTAAAGGGGTTTTTATCTTTGTATGACTGCAGTGTGTGATCCTTTCCTGGGAGCATCTAGGCTTTTTCATCCATGTCCTTGAGTTTGTTGCTTATTTATTTATTTATTTACTTATTTATTTATTTATTTAAATCTCTTACATGGCACAGTATTTTTTTCCCCATGAATGTGTCCTTTGCACCAAAGATTTCAATTTGGGGGACAGGAAGAGCTATCATAGTGGTTAGTGGGTATCAGACATTTTTTTGGTCCTTTCTGGACCAATACTATGGACTTGCTTATGATGGCAAAGTACTCTGAACTGGTAGTTGGTTTCAGTTTTAAATCTTTATTTCAGACCTGTCAAAGTTGTCCCACTTACCTTGCTTTTTGGATCTGCTGATTCCTCACAATAGTAACTGAAATTGAAAGTGGGGAGGGATCAAAACAGCACATTCTGGCAGTAAAACATTGTTTCTGGGGCAAGAGAGCCAGTGTCGCAGTCAGTGTTGATCAAATCAGTAAGGCTTGCCTATATGATAGAATGAGGAAAATAAAGTGTTATTTTGGGGCAGTATTTTCAGACTAATGAATTGGAGCATGAATGCCCTAAGAAAGAACATGAAGAACTCCTGATATTTCTAGTCATACATAAAGACGAAAAATAATTTGAGTAGGTGGAGGCTTTGTAAGAAATACTGAACAGATAACTTAGTCCTTGTGTTTCTTTGTTTTCAAATTTAATGTATTTTTTATGTGTTTATTTTGTCTCTACTGAGTTTCAAAGATCTGTTAGGTTTCTCAAAAGTAAGGCATTTTTATATTTCTTTAGTGGAAAGAGTTAAACGATGAAGCTCTTCCAACCCTACTTAGGCAAGTTTTCCAAACACAAGTTTACTCAAATGACTCATACTATTGTCTGAAATTGAGCTCCTCACATGAGGATGATTTAGTAATGCACTTAATAGTTTAAAAGGTCAGACTTTTTATTACGTAAACTTGTTTTTTGTTGTTGCATTAGATTTAATCTGCTTTTAGTGCATCTTGATTACTGTCATGTAAAACACAATAATCTATTCTTAGTTATTTTAAGTTGGATTGTAAGATATCAGGTAGTGTATTATACCAGCTTGAGATATAAGATTGCCTAGACATCAGCTTTACTGCTTCCAGGGATAGTTTGTGTTTCCCAGCTGGTACAAATACTTTTGCAAGGCATGAAATCTGAACAGATAAACCTGGCTAGATACAGGTTGGCTCTGTAGAAAGCAAAATAAATTAAACCTCTGCTGGGTTTCTGGATGCGCTGGGGAGTGCAGTGCTGTGGTATTTGTGTGTCAGATGGGGTTTGTCCAGCTTGTTTTCAACACTTTCAGCTGCACTGGTTCTTGCAATGGAAGGGTGTGGCGAGGGTGTCTGCATTGCTGTCTGGAGTGGCTCATTACTTTGGTCAGAGACAGCTACTGAGCTAATAGTCACATATATGCACTTTGTTAGTTAATATCCTTAGGAGTATGTGCATTTATGAGAATGTTGACCTTGCTTCAGTTTTGGAATTGATGAACTTTATGGAGAAACCAATCATAATGTTTCCTCTGAAGAAATCTGACACCTCCATAATTATTTTAAAAAATTTTGGTATCTGACGACATACCTTTGTGATGCTGATATTTTACACATACTTGAAGCATTGCTTCAGTAACAGTAACTGATGTGAAAAATAATGAAATTGTTGATAATCTAAAATAGTGCTTGAATTGCTTGTAACTTAAGCTTTTCACATTAATTTCTTAAAATACTTTCGAGTTTTACGGATAATAGTAGATGTGCAGTTTTTGGTTTCTAGTTTGGAGACTACATGTAAATTTACCGTAAGAACTTTGTGATTTTTCAGTCCTCACAGAAGCTGCTAAAATGGGGAACTTTATACAAATTTGTTGGTAATATTGCAGAAGAGGATTATGTTGTTCCTTCTCTTGGGAATGATTCTAGGGGAAGGCAGGATGGAACTTAATGAATTGAACCCGAGTCTTGCACCTAATTGCATATCGGTTAATTTTGCCAGTGCAGCATTCTGCTGTTTTGGGTGTCCCTCCGGTATGGCTGTTAAAGGGCACAGTAAAACAAATGAGATGTTTTCTCTCTCATGGCTTTAAAGGGCAACATTAGAGTTCTAATTGCATTGCTTTAAGATCTGTAATATTCAGTGTTTTACAGCTCATTAGTCTAAGATTATACTTGCCAAGTTAATAAAGGAGGAAATAAACCAAAAATCATGTAATACCCTGAAACCACCTGATTTCCTTGTTGGCACTGAATTCATGTGAAGCTTCGATGACCCTGGCATCAAAGCCAGTTTTTGCCAAATGGTCGGGCTGTATGGCTATATTACCTAAACCTTTAGATGCTGTAACTGCATCAGTTTAAAAAGGGTCCACCTTCAAGTGCCAGAACTTGACAAGTGTTGCATCTGGCTCTTTCTGAAAGCACTGAAGAAAAAAACCCTGTATATTTTGAAGAGTTTCCTTCCATATAGTGCTGGGATTTGGTACTCAAGTTGTCATCTGACCAAATAGTGGGGATTGCCTTCAGCACCTCGTTTTGGTGAGACAAAACTCAAGTTTCTGAATCTTGTATGTAAGATCTCTGAAAAATTGGTGCTGTGGCTGAACGAAGCAGGCTTGCGTTTTACTTGCCTGTTGTCTCCCATGCCTGCTTTGCCTTCCCACAGACTTTCATATACTTATCTGGTGAATTTGGTTAAGGGACTATGGTTGAAACTAAGACTGTGAATCTATAAGGAGCTGGTGGGGTAGGGAGAGAAGAGCTGAAATCCCTCTGTCTTGAGAGGGATTCTCTGAGTCTTTGTTTCATTATGCCTTTTGAAACTTTAACCTACCATTTTTTTTTCTCTTCCTAAGGAATCTGATAATCAGTCACCCAGACGAATGCACTGACGCAAGGGAAGTGTGCCATGGGAAGTGGAAAAGATCAGGGGTGCAAAGGCAGTGCTGTTTTAAAATCTTAGTTGCAGTGCTGGTAATTTTCAGTGCTGGATTTTCAATGGTCTTCAGGGAATTACACTAAATAATGGGGCTGTCAGAGTGGTTTTCTTTTCCTAGTTACATTTTGAGGCTGCTTTGTTTTGTGCAAGTACATAATATAAAAAAAAATAATCTGCAGAGGTCTTAAATCCTTAACACTTGGTGAGTAACTGGGCTGTGTTAGCAATAGTGTAGCCAGTGGATCAAGGGAAGGGACTGTTCCCTTCTGTTCAGCACATGCGAGACAGCATCTTGGGTGCTGTGTCCATCTTTGAGCTGTCTGGTATAAGAAAGGCATTGGCATTCCTGGGGAAGCCAAATGGAGGGCCACCAAGATGGTTGTGGGGCTGAAGCATGTGATAGAAAATGACTCTAGGAGATCACGGTTTGCTCAGTCTTGAGAGAGCTTATTGCTATCACGATTACTGCTTTGGAGGCTGTAGAGAGGATGGAGCCAGGCTTGTCTCAGAGGTGCACAAGGATTGCATGAGAGGCAGTAAACACAAGTTGAAATGTGGGAAATTCTGCTGAGATATAAGGATAAACATGTTTAACGTGAGGTCTGGCAAGCACTGAGATAGGACCCCAGAGAGGCTGTGAGATGTCCGGTCTTTGGATACATTTGGAACTCTACTGGATAAGTTCTTGAGCAATCTGCTGTAACTGGACATCCTTTGCACGGGATGTTGGGTTAGATGACCTCCAGAGGTTCCAACCTGTGCAGTTCTGTGATGACTTTAGTTTGAAATTTTAAGATGAGTGAACATTATCATAAGGGATTTTGCTGAATTGTGATTAATGACAGAGGTGGAATCTCATGCAGTTTGTGCTTCTTTTTAGGTTTTGCTCTGTAGTCCACTGAAGCCAAAGAAATGGTGCCTGACGTTATGCATAGTGTCCAGTTCATGTTACTAGGAAATGTCTTAGAGTAGGTGTTGGGTATTCCTGTACTTTCATTTACTTTAACCTGCAAACTGTTTCTAACTGTTCTTATGTATGTAATTTTCCTTTATATTTAATTGTGCAATGAAAAAATATTTTTTGTTTTTAGTAGATGCTAAAATTCATAAACCATTATTCAGGGTAATACGTAGGGCTGACTACTGTTACCAAGAATTAATCTGTAAAGAATGACACAAGAAAACTTAATACATAGTTGATTAATTATGTACTATTGTCCTCTGAAGGGGACGGTATCTTTGAAGTAAGCTTTGATAAAATTACTCTTCAGTGAAATGGCAGCAAGTCCAATGCTGTTGCATTTATTGTCAGAATTTAAGCAGGTCATTAGTTGGTCATTCAAACAGCTAACAATAAATAACTCTTGAAGTTTTGAATTGCTTCATTTTAATCTAAATAGTTTCAGCTCTCCCTTTGGTGCTGAACAGAAGGGAGGGGAATCCCAGAATGTTTTCGTAATCAGAGGTAACAATTCAGCAGTTACAAATCCAGAGCTCCGCACCTTAGGTTATGCAGCTTTTATCCCTTAATTGCCCTTCTCCATTTGAGTAAGTTACTGAACTCTCCACTGTTAGCAGACAGTGTACAACTCTTAGCTAATAAACCATAGACAGAAATCACTAAATAAGTTTTTCTTAGCTTAGCTTGTCTGGTCCACATATCCACCATAAACAAAACTGAAAAAAACCCCATCACCCTTGAAAATGAAAAACATCCTGAAAAAAAAATCAGCCTCCAACAGCGATAATTACACTGCTGATCTACTAGATTATTGCCTTTGCTGCAATAGGGATCAGTTCACGTGATAAATAAAACTGGATTTAAAATTCTTCATAATCCTGTTCTGAGTTTTGAGAAAATGAGAAATGATTTGTCTTAATACCTCAAACTGTATACTTAAACATGAACTAAATACGAAGAATTTTAAAAGATATTTTAAATTAATAATGTTACATGTGTAGAAATTACTTATATGTAATATTAAAATTGATACATAAAATCATACAGTTTTTTGAGGAATGTTGGACTGTAGGAGTTAATAAAGCATATTAGCTGATATTCTACCACTGAATATTTTAATAAGGTGTTACACTCTTAATTTCCTTGATAGGCAGTCCAAGGAAGCAAATTTGTTTTTCATTTACCAAACTCTGTATCTTGTATTATTTGGATTTGTAATACTAATGTGACGTTGCTTGTAAAAGTGTGTAGACGATTTAAAGAGCAAAGCCTAGAATGCAGGTTTCATTATTGATAAACATTAAAGTTTTAAGATCCAACAGGAAATACTATGTATTCTTAGGATTATAGTCTTTGCTAGTCTGCTTGGTCATAAATTATGAATGCCTCCTGAAATATTGATTGATTCCATTAGAATCAGAAGGCCTTGTATTGGGCTACAGGTTGATACCATCACTACATTAGCTTAAAGTGAATATCAGTGTCATTCACAAAGCTCAAATTCAATCTTGATGCACATATGGCTTGTTATGAGAAGACACTGGGAAGAAATATTGTGCAGGGCAGAAACCCTTCGTACTGGGCTTTATTTGAAGTAAAAATAACTGTGTTTCCAATAGCTTAACTTTTTACTTAGACTAATTGCTGTTAATGTTATAAAACCAAGTTGGACAGGTGCCAAACAAATTTTATATATAGAGAGATGTGATCAAATGCTTTCTGAGGTATCTGATTGTGAAGGAGTAAGTGCAATTATTTTAGGTAATTTCAAGGAAAAAAAATACTAGCTGCTTGAAGAATAGTTGTTAATTCTTCTGCAAATACATAAATGAGCAGAACTCCTTTCACCTTCTTTACTTGGTGTTTATTGAGGCATGATGTCTTTGAGAACTGAACATTTTAGAGGTAACTTGTTTGGATAGACTGGATAGAATCTTGGCATTGAGGAAGCCTGGGATGCATGATTTAAACTAAATGTATACAATAACATGCTGCTAGTTTATCTAGTTCCACTACAGGTAGGTTATACTGCAAATTTTTATATCTAACATATTACTGACAAGTTGCCTGCAACAGGGTTGGGTTGCCGTTGGTGCTTGGTGATGAAAGTTACATTTAAAAATGTTAAGATTGACTTGTTTTCTAACTTGAATTAACAAATAATTTAAGAAAGATCAAGGGAGATTTTTTTGTTATTTTCTGCCAAATCTTAATGAATAAATACGTGCTGTAGAATACAAATTTCAGATCTTGTGTGATTACTTTTCTAAATTAAATCAGAATAAATTTCTGTGATAAATGGGATTAAAATTGGGGCATTGTGTTGTATAGTTTGCTAAAAAAACAACTATTGCCAGTTGTAGACTGGACTGATGGATTGAAAGGATCAGTGACAAGCTATTAACCAGTCTTAGCACTAAGTCTCGAAGAGATTTTAAAAGCATTGCTTATTGTTGTGTGCTTAAAAATTGGACAATCTTTGGACACTTGTATCATGGACTTTAAATTGTCTTTGAGGAATACTGCAGAATTTACAGCTATATTGGATAACATTCCAGGTGGAGTTGGGGGGTTCAGAAATATATAGGTACTTGAGTTGACTGGGGCCTTCATGTTGGCCTGACAGTTGCAGGCACAGGAAGCTAGAACACCTGCAAAGGGGCCCTGGGGACAGTTGCATATTGAGGGAAAGCTTGCTTTGATCAAGTTTTGTGTATATTTAAATTCTTCGGATTGGAAGCATGAATGATCTTATCTCTAGAAGGTTATTCCTTCATTTTATTTGCCCTTAGAGCAATTTCTTTGGCATTGCTAGATGCTAGGCTTTTTTCAGTATCCTGCAGGTATGTACAGTTTTAAAGAATTGTATGAATAGCCAAAGGCTAGAGCCTACATGCAAACATTTGACAACTTAATATTTAGATTTAACATAAAACATAATTTAGATGCAAATACTTGTAAATCTTTGAAGATGGAATTGACTGGTGCTCTCAATAATTTAAAACTGGGAAGGTTTGCTAGTATTAACTTACGTTCTTGAATTCATTCAGTAATTACATTCTTGAATTTAATTCATACAGGTGTCTAGCATTTCTAGTAATAGTTATATGTTACAATTTAGCTTGTTGTCAATGAAAAATACCTTTCAATATATTCTGCAAGATACGTTTCACAAACTGTAAATATGTTTTCCTGACATAAGGTAGAGAAGAAAAAACCCCAATGCCTATGGTTTTTACTTGCCTTATTTCAGTAAGGCTCGTTCCACCTACTTTTGTTTAATTTGAGAAATGAAGCATGCCAATATGCTACTTTATAACGATGCCTTTGTTTTCATGTGTTTCCTTCACATTTGCAAGAGAAATGGAGAGGGAAGCTTATGGAAATTGAGTGAAGGGAAATTGAGTATCAGATCTAAATTGATGTGCTAAGCACATGTGCCTGCTCCATAAAGTGCTTCTAAAACTTTCTTAAAACACAAAGAGATGAAATTAGGTAGTTTAGAAAAAAATAATTAAAAATCATGAGAGATTGTAATGATACTTGCTGCCTGTAATTATCCCTTTAATTCTTTTCAGTTTGCAGTAGTATGCCTGTACTTAATAGCCCTGTGTTCAGATTTTAATAATTAAAGTTGATCAGAGGTGACTGGCCAGATCCAATAGTCTAATAAAACAGTTGTAAAAGACCATCTCCCTTAAAGTTGTTTTGGGTCTCTCATTTACCTCCTGCTGGAAGAATTGCTTTATGGGGCAATGTTAAAAGAAAAATGTGAATGGCAAATTCTGTACTTGTCTTTTTGTTGAGACAGAAGCTGCTACCAAGCCTTGAGGGAGAAGAAGTGTTTGTAGGAAAATGTAACTAAGTCAAATTTTGAATCGGTCAACTTCCTTGCCTCCCATGTCTTTTAAGATCTGTGTTTCCCAGAATTCCTTTAACAAACAGTCCGTTATTTGTCTAAAAGAAGGATGCTCTTTTAAAGTCTCTTTCAACTCTACACCAGTTCTGGCTATGAATGGAATTAGAAATACAAAGTTTGCTTTGCAGCTTTATTGGCACAAAGGCTTCCTTCCACACTTGTTTCTTGTGTGATTGAGAGGGAGACAGGCTTGCATCCCGTTTTCTGTCTTTGTAGAAAGAAATCTTTTTTGGAAGTGAGGAGGGGAGGACACAATATTATGCAGCACAAAAACATCGCTTGGGGCTCTTAGTAAATTTCATGAAAACCAGGAAGGCCTGAAATTTCATTTAAACATATTTAGAGAAAACCCCAGAACAATTAGATATAAAAGTCTGGGTGGAGTAGTTATTCAACATACTGACTTCTTAATTGCTGGCTGTTATCCAGGTAGAGTTAGCTCTTGAACTTTGCTTGGTTTAATTACTTTAATTATAGCAAGTGCTTAATTCTGCCCAGTACAGTGCCTGGCTTCCTAATTATTTTCCATAGTCTAATGTTTTGTTTTGTTTTGTTTTTACCAAGTGAGAGGTGCAAAGTATTTATTGTTATTACCAAAAAGCCAATAGATTATTTTATTTTATTTTTTCAGGGGTTTAAGGTAGCAAACTATAGAAATTATTTGGGTGCTTAGCTGTTGTGAATGGGAAATATTATTTAAATTTGAATTCACTGTTCTCATGTTCAGTGTTAGATATGCTTTGGACTTTACTGCTATAAATTAGAATTCCCCCCTGCCTTGATGGGTCAAGTTAAGAGGCACAGAAAATGCCCGTAGATTTTCTGTTCATGGATGTGCTTCCCTGGATATCTTTTTGCATTTATGTTGGCTCCTTGGTTAAAAGATCCTTTTTAACCAAGAAAGACCTTTTTTTTTTTTTTCCTTCTTCTTTTTCTTTTATAATGTCTTCTAATTTAACACTTAAGACTGAAATAGTAAAGGACAAATCAGAACAATGTTTTCCGGTTTCATGCTTGGGCCTGTTAAGTCTGTTGCAGTTTGTGAACTGGAATGAGAAGTCACACTCCCTGCAGTGAGATTGAATTTAGCGGATTCACTGAAATGATGGGGGTTTCTCTTGACTCTGTCTGGTGTCTGGTCTAAGCACCTTATATCACAGCTGGTAAAGGGACTCTGAATCTTGGGAAGTGCGTCTGTGTCTCCCTTGTGACCTAAAAGTGATCTTGCACTTAACTGCTCAGTTTGTGGTATGAATCAAACTCCAGATATCTAGCGGTGTGTGTACATGTCTAGGTAGAACTGATAGCATGGAAAAGTTTTAAAATTGACATAGTAAAAGGGATCATTGCTGAATATTGTATAGAAATACTATTTGTGCAGAATTCAAAGCAATCTGATGATCTTTGATAACTTTGTACAAAACCTTGATATATTGTCTCTTATATTGACTTGTTGTCACTATCTTACATGGAGTTTACTGAAGTTTGTTTGCCCTTCTTCAAAATATCTGACAGTCATAAAATGGCTTTCTTATATAAACAAGTACACAATAATTTCTTAAATTAACTGTAGCTACCCATATTGATGGCTATTTAAAATTACATAAATCATAAAAAATAGTCTTAGTGCTGGGATTTTAATAAGTGCTTGCAGGATCAACCTTTAGTCTTTCCGTGGTTCTGCTCTTATAAATAGACAAAGTTTTCTACAGTGTGGTGGTGAGGTTAGAGCCGGGGAGAAAACAATCCCCTTTTATTCCAATTTTTTAACTAAAAACTTGCTCACATTTAGACAAAACTAAGATCTTTAGAAGAGTTTCATGATTAAGTAGACTAGCAGCTTAATGAGAGTGAACGATTTGGGAATAGGTCTACTAGGAACATTTTTTCGTCAGTGCTTCAGTAGGGAAAGTGCCATTTCCCAATAATCTTTGCATTTTCCCTGGCCTGTAACCTAGCTGATTACCAGCCTGACCGTGTATGTTGCTGTGCATTCTGAAGAGAGAAAGCTAAAGACAATGTAACTGTAAAAGTTGGTGGAATGGAACAGGTAACACAGAGGGAGATCGTTTAAAAAAATAATACATTAATTGAAGGTATGGGTCCAACTAGATGTACGTGGTATTTTCTCTAAAGTTAACCCGAAGACTGTGTCAGTGTTGCTGCTGTAGGTCTGTGCTCTGTCTGTACAGAGACTGGAATCCTGACCTGAGATGGGAGGGAGCGTGGTCTTCCCAGTTCTGTGACTTGCACAAGTCGTGCGATGAGGCTGAGGCTATCTGCTTGCTCACCTCTCCCCTCTATCACAACTCGCTTAAAGATTAGCTAGACCCAGTCCGATCAAGATGGAATGGAGAAGATAAAAGATTTCTTTGTATAGAACTCTACCCAAGGAAATAACCTGCTGTCTTCCTGCTTGTCTTGTTGAAGATTCACTGATTTTGTTTGATCAATGTCTTTTAAAACCTAATGCAGATTTTCTTTTTGTGTTCTTTTTAGATTGGGGCATATGATCAACAAATATGGGAAAAATCAGTAGAGCAAAGAGAAATAAAGGTAATAATACAGCATTTCAACATGCGGGGGGTTTTGGCACTTGCTAGCAGTGCTGTCTGTGGTTGTGTGTGCTGATGTAATATACAGTGTGTGTGGTGGTATTTAATACTGCTAAAGTAAAACTAGACTTCTGGAGCATAACCAGATGTAACCGGCATACAATTCTCTTTTTATTTTACATAATTAATAACTCTGCAGCATTTAGTGTGCTGTATCTTTATGTATCTTAGTACATGTTTTTTCTTTTCAGTTATCTTAAGCCAGGGTTTAGTTGTTCTCCTACCTGTCTTTCACTTTTCTTTGTGATGAATTCTCACGTCAGTTATCTGAGCTCTCTTTACTTTCAGTTAGTTACCTTACACCTGCAGTTTACTTTTCCTCCTTTATGATGCTGTCATTGTTTTGTACAGTTTATTAGACTGGTAAGTACCTTCAGGCTTTGTTTCTCTGAACAAGCAGTTTAACAGTGTTCTTTGCATTTTGGTTTAACTAACGGTGCCATCAATGTCTGCCACATTGCTAAATTGTTCTGGAGAAAAAAAAAATAATCCTATATGTAATAGTTTTATGGATTGTACATTATGTCATACTCCATTATGTTAATTAAATTAAACATTTTCTTGCAATTAACCTTTTTTTCTTCAAATACTGCACACAAGGAGTACGCTAGTGCTGCATGAGTTTGAAGACATTGCTAATTCTTAACATTAGCAGAATGTACCTTGCTTCGGTTTCCTTGTGGGTGTGTTTTTTGGTTTGTTTTTTTTTTTTTCCTCCCCAGTGCTTAAATAGCTAAACAAAATGTGATGGTGGGGCGTGTTTTCATTGCATGGAGACTGTTACGGACCTGCACTACAGTGTTGCCCTATTGCTGTACAAAAATTTACACTTTTAAGTCAGAGCTGACAGTTTTTATGGAAGCGGTTCTGAACCTGATGCCTGAATCTTTGTGCTCCTGCGAATCCCCATCTGGCTGACAGTGCAGCAGGCCCCCCCAGCCGTGGGTGGCTGCCTGTCCCACTCCGCCGAGCCCTGGGTGGTGCAGTTGTGCCAGCCAGCTGGGGTTACTGGGAGATGCCTGGTGGGCCTTCAAGGGAGCACCCTTCCGAGCACGGCACTGGCGGGAGCCGGACGGGTGCTGTTAGTGCCAGCCCACATCTGTTGCGGGAAGATGGTGTCTTGCGGGGCTGTGTGGCTGAAGGTTCCGGCGAGCGCTTTCGGAAGTGTTCTTGACAATCTACAACTAACGTCAGTCTTAGACCCTAGTGTGTTATCCATGAAAACCAGGCGCTGTTACGGCAGAAGTTCTCGTAACTACTGTGTAGCAGGAGATGGTTGAAATAATTTATTGCAAATAATGCCTTGTGCTTATTTGAAATGCATCTCGTTTGGCTTAGGAGTCCAGTAACTAACAAATTAACAGTGGTGTCTATATGTGTTGACTGAGTTCAGTGTAACACTGAAACAGACTGCTAAGATCTAGTATTGCACATCAGTGCTTTAACCTTAAAGCCACTACAGTACTGAACTTTACTAAACATCGAAAAAGTTACTGTTTTTTAGTAAAGAATCATTCTGATACTATAAATTTATAATTTATTTAGAACTATAATAGAATCTATTGAGATTAATTTTAAAGTTTGTGCAAAAGAATTTTTACAATAATAGCAACTATTTTTAAGCATTTTTATTTAATTTTTATTTTTGCTATTAGCTGAAATGTTTGGTGATGAATAGAAATTAGATGAACTAACTGGATGGGCTTGAACAGTATAAAACACTATGAATCATTTTTTAAATTAACCTTAGTTTGAAACATTGCTCTTTTCCACATACAGTACAGATATTTGTGATGCATTAAGGGAGTGGAGAAACTGCATCTTAGTACATTGATTTCTTTCACTGCATGTGGCAAGAATCATTGTAGTCTGTGGACGCTGAAAGTGTTTGAGATTTAACCAATGGAATTTTTAAAGAATATGGCACCACTTCTTTTCCTATGAAAGATGCATCAAGTTATACTGTTGACTTTTTTTTTTCAGAATTCTTTCTTTAAAATGAAAATATTATTTTAGCCACAATGGTAATTTTTTCCTAGGATTGTGCATGTGTTTCCAGTGGATTATTGCTTCTAAGGAGCACATACATCTTTATTCAGACTTTCAAGAAAAATCTTGTGGCCCATTAGCAATAATACATTTGAAAATTATTGTATCATTCAGCATTTTATTTTTAAGCTTTAGATCTTTTTATGAAGTAGAGTGGCTCACTTATGCAAGATTTCACAAGAATCTGTAGCCGGTTCTAGAATTATAATAATTTCCAATTCTAATTATGGGCTTGTTTTCTCATTCCACATGCAATTACTGCAGTTTTAAGACTGCTGTTCTGTACAAATCTTGCACATTAAGCTCTTCACAGTGCTTAAGTCTACGATACAACTGGTTTTCTGTATTTGTTGTTCTCGGAGCACATTTTGTCCTATCTATGTTTCAGTTTTATGTATTTTGTTTCAATCAAACTCATTTTTCTAATAGACAAGTTAGGTGATGACTATATACCTAGTCCATTGTGAACAGTTTGATTGCTTTTTTAAATTTTTATTTCAGCGTGAAAAATAAATCCAGTTGAATTTACATGTGAGGGATATTTTGAGCTGCACTCTACATATTTGAACAATTTGTTTGATATTGTTCTTGTAAAAATGAACATTACCAGATTTCACTGATCTTTCATTGGTAATAATTTAATTTTTATGCTGAATTTAATGCTTCCATTTAAGTAATAAATGTTTTTACATGTGCATGAACTATGACAGTGGTGGAAATCTACAGTTCACCGTGAGTTCAACCGCTTTTTGAATGAAGCCAGTTAAATAATTTTTATCATAATTCCATTTGTACCTGAAATATTTTTTTAAATACTGTGGTTTACTCTTTATGAATCTGTGGAACTCTGTGTGAAATTCTGTGGAATCATCATTGGCTGATGTGACCAAGAGCCTAATCTAAAGGGATCAGAATAAACTCACTGCTGTCTCTGAGGCTTGAGAGTACAGCGTCACACTTTAGCATTAAAAACAAACTTGAAACTGTTGCAAGATAGCTTGGGTCTTCACTGAACGAAGATACTTTTTAAAAAAACAAAATAAGCTTGTTTCTTTCCCTGTTGTGTGGGGTTTTCCTCCCTTCCTTTTAGTAGGCTAATCTATTCACTGTTAAGAAAAATTCAGTACTTTTCTAGAATTTGGATTTTGACAGTGGAACTTCTGATTAGTGGCTCTTGCCTTACAACATGATTTGCTATCTAGGTTTGGAAATAAGGAGTTACAATGTAAGCATTTTGTGAATTTTAATTACACATCTAAGGAGAAAAGAGTTTCAGGAAAGTAATTTGTTCCCAAAGTTCTGAAAACCTAATATAAATATACTACTAATTCTTGCAAGTGTGTGCATATGTTGTGTGTGCAATCCCAAGCCATGGGAGATGAGTGCTCTAGTCCTTAACTATGTTTGAAAAATTACCTAATGGGTCAGTAATTGGCTGGGTTTTGTTTAGATAGTAAAATGTGTAAAAGGCATTTATTATGCCTTGTTCCTTGGAATGTTTACTTTATAGTACTTTAACTCTATGAAGTTGACGTATTTGTCTGAAGTAGTATTTTCAGTATGTATTTTCAGTAGCAGTATAGGTTAAATGCAGTTACTGACCACATCAATATTTTTTCTTTTGTAATGTCTGTTATCTGCATGACTGTATTTTGATAGTATTTGCCTATTGCAGGGTTTGAGAAACAAACCAAAGAAAACAGGACATGTGAAACCAGACCTCATAGATGTTGATCTTGTAAGAGGTAGGTCCTGAGCTAGAAAAAGCAGGATTTCTCAGTATAAAAATAATTGCCATCCTGTGTCTGGTTACAAGAATGTATTAGTAAGTTAAAAAACCCAAACAAACATAAACCCAACCCTACATAACTTTTCTCTAAAGAAGGTGGTCAGGAAATACTGTTAAAAGATATAACCTGTAGATTAAACTGAAGGCTTGATTTAAATTTTGTTCTATAGATTTAGCTTTTTAAAAAAAGAAACACATGGATTATTGTGGATCAGAGTTTTGGAGTTACTAGTTTGGAAGTCTCCTATTGCCATACATTCAGACTTCTTCCAAATCTTCTGACATCTAGAGGGAAGGTTGTGTTGAATTTTCTGGAGAGCAAAAATGGTATAGGTCTTGGAATATTTCTTGCCTGTTTTAAATAATAGAACAGTAACAGAAGGTCAGATGATATGACACTTTACAAAAAGTTTCTATTTAGTCTTAATTTATTTTTATCTTTCCCTCATGCCTCATGAAGGCTAGGGAAAATATTATTTAGCTCTTTTTTTCCATGAGCCCAGCAGCCAGCACAGTCTTCTGAATCCGTTCCAGGTAGTGCTCTTTGAATTCAGCCTTGAATTAACCGAAGCGCCCTGCTGTGCTCTCACCCTCACAGATACATACGCAGGCACCTTCACACCCAGAGCTGGTTAGAGACCCGCTCACCCCCTTGCACCCAGATCGCTTCACCCCTTCACCAGTTAGTCTGGTTTGATCTTCGTTAGCGCTCACGTGCTCACTTTGCACACCTGCTCAGGCTGCTGGCACCACCACTGCCACATAGCCCCTTGACTCATGCTCCAACATCTGACTCCTGCTGCTGGCACTCAGCCCCTGGTACGCATGCGTGCACACAGAGCAGACCGCCCCTTGCCCATGAGAGTGTTAGAGGAATTTAATAAGATAGTACAGACTGCACTGATCAGGAGCGTGGCATGGCCAGACAAGCAGCATACTGAGCAGCAGCTATTTACGCAGGATCAGTCCCTTTTCCGCCCTTCCCTCTCAATTTCCCCACACTAGTTCCTCCCCAAATCACCTAAACCCCTCCTTTCTCCCACCCTTGGTTTCTTCTCTAAATATCCCCTGGTAAGTCCTGTGCAATCTGAGCTTCTTTTCCCCTGCATCCAATAATGAGCCCCCCATTCCTGAGCAGCAATCACCTTTTGTGTGACGGGTGATCTGAAGAGCAGCTTCCCATGGCTTATGGTGATGGTTTCACACCTGGACAAGGGACCTGATGGCAGTGCATGGACAACCCTGGGAAGGGCCTGGTCAGCTTGTTCCTTCCATGATTTGGATTCCCACCTGCCCTTGTGCCTCTGTCCTGCTCTGGGCTTGTGGAGATGGGCCTTCAGTGGGCTGATGGCTCCAGTGAAGGGGCGAGAACAGGGGTCCTCACTCAAACTTTTTAACCAGGGGGCCGGCACGTGGATGCAGTGGCAGGCAGCCATCTGTGGCTGCTTGGTTCCGCGCCCCCCCCCCCCCCCCCCCCAGCCCCCAGCGGGGGGATCTGTAAATACCAGGGGCTGCATTGAGGACCCTGGGGGGCTGGATCCAGCCTGCGGGCCATAGTTTGAGGACCCCTGGTCTAGAAGAACCCTAGCAGGGCATTTTTGGGGCTTCCCCTCCTGCTACTGTGTCTTTGATCTCTGCAAGCGTGCAGATAAACTTTTATCACATCGCCTAACAATCCAACTTTCTAGAAATGAGAATGTGAGAGAATGAAACAAAATCAAATAACATTTGAACTTTAAAGAAACAGAACTGAAAACTAAATGATTGTAGGAATTAGGGAGCAGCGGTAGACCACTTCAATATAGTGTTATATATAAGTAGCATTTAAATGACTGCTCTGCATGGACGCCTAAGTTGGCATTAAAGTAGTTCCAATACAGACTGTTTTACCTGTGCTGGCACAGAGCTCGCTAATGCCAGTTCTGCTTGTAAACAGGATGGAGATGGTGTAGCAGCATGCAGTGGTTGCCCTTTCCAAGCACTAAACTTGCAATAATTTAAGTCACACCCCCGTTAAGTAAATGTTACACAATTTTCTAGCTGCCAGAGAAGTGGGAATTTGCAGGAAGGAAAAGGAAATGGAGAGGTATGAGAGAGAAAGGATATTTGAATGAATGAGGTGAAAAATTGTGTAGGAGGAGAGACAAAGATAAATTATTCTTTGGGTGGCTTCCCTGCTCCTGGAGCTAGTTCTCAGTTGCCAGATGCTCCTCTATACTTCTCAACCTTATTCCATTTTCCTGAATGACATGACTGGAGCAATTTATAGATGTTGATGTTTTAGACACTCTTGCTGTATTGGGAAAGGGCTCTGCCGTGCTTGCCCAGACATGTGGAGTTTTCATATGGCTTTCTGTTGCTTTCTGTCAAGGTTCAGATACCTCAGTGAAACAGAATAGGTTGTAATAACATTTAAAAATAATTTTGACATAGTGAAAAATGGCAATGTTTTGTTATTCACACATTCCAAAATCTAGTTATTTGCCATTTGTCAATGGCACCAACAACGTACACAAATTTTGGATTGAGGAGATAGTGAAATGGTGAAAGTGATTCAAATAATTGTTTAATAATTGCTCCTTTAAATAACTATATTAACTACTCTGCTCTTAAACAACTGAAATTATTAACCATTGCAATGAAATGTATTGGACTTTATTTATTTATTTATTTATTTATTTATTTTTTTTTAAAGGATCTGCTTTTGCTAAAGCAAAACCTGAAAGTCCTTGGACATCTCTGACCCGCAAAGGAATCGTGAGAGTTGTTTTCTTTCCGTTCTTCTACAGGTGGTGGCTACAAGTGACATCAAGGGTCATCTTTTTCTGGCTGCTTGTTCTTTACCTTCTTCAAGGTAGAGTTGGATTACAAGAACAGCTTCAAATGAATGCCTTATTTTAACCATATGGAAGCTGCCTTATGTTACTTGGTTCACTTTATGCTTTTAAGGTTCACTCCAATATTTTCAGAAACTATTGGAATGACACTGTCCCAAGGATGTGTCTTTTGGTTAACGTTTCTTTTTACTTAATAAAGGAGACATACTGAAAAATTAAGGATTTCCTCCCAGGCTTTCTTCAGCATTTAGCACGTGTTAGTTTCTCATGTCTATATATAATTTATGTTTTCAGGACTTTCTAATTTAGTTCAGGACTGAGCAATATCAAAGATGCTTTTGGCCTAGGCATTATGTTTTGTCTTGGGCTTTTGGTCTTTCTGGTACTTGTGCAGATCAAGAGCTCTGATCAAGAAGCAAGCAAAGCCAAACCTGCAAAGGTGTGTGCAGCTCGGTAGGATGATCTGTTTGACCAGTTTCCAGTTGTCCTTCCATGTGTTATTTTGTCACATCAGAGGCAGTGAACTTCTAGCTTATGCTTTAGTCAGACCTCAGCCATGCTCCTGAATGACTGGCAAATGGGAGGGCTACTGTCCTATGTGCCTCTACTATTTTTTCTGTTGCAGCGGGGAGACTATGGATCTTAATTTTATATTTTCTAGTTTATAGAAGGACTTTTGGGCAACTGTTAACAAACAGAAGGCAATTCACAGCTTTCAGGATGCTCAGTCTTGAGTTCTAGTAATCTGACTTTGTGCTTCTCTTAATGTAATATATTATTACATTATGTAATATTTTGTGCTTCTCTCAATTAATGTAATATATTATTACATTTCTTCTTAATATCTAATATATTAGAGGAAAATTAGAAAGGGAAGAATGTAATATACTGTGTCAGTATCTGACAGTTTGGAAGTCATCAAAAAATAAGTGTATTCAAAAGCATGTACAACAGAATGGAACAGAAAGTTAATGAAAGCTGAGAGCAGTTTGAGTACCCTGAAAATCTAAATGACTGATTAGGTTTTCCACTGAAATCCAATTAAAAAACAATATTACTTTTTAAATTTTGCCATCTGTCCTTTGTTGCTGATCACTGTATCCTTTGGAAATTGTATTTAAAGCAAGAAATTGAGTTTAAAAAGAAAAGACAGCAGTGCCTCTTGCGTGGTGGTGTTAGCAGCTATAAAATGAATTTCACGGTACCAGTGCCCTAAAGCTGGAAATGTTGACAAATGTTCACGTGGTGTCCTGTCAAAAACTTGTCCTTAACCACATTTCTGAGATACGTGCTTAAGAAGTATTGTTGCATATGTTAGCATTTGTATAAACTATGGTAAGCGATTCCATAGTGTTAATAATTTTAGTTTCATTTGTAGTAATATAGGTCATAAAATAGACAAGTTACAGTACATTTGTTACCATGTTCATAAGTGGCTTATTCTGCGACACACCATTATAATAATTTTTGATGTTCCCATTCTTTATTTAAAAAACATACCCACACTTCAATTGTGCAGCCTTCTTAAGACTTTAAAAGCAGCAAAATAGTAAGACAATGCGGGTTCTGAGTGCAAGTAGGTTTTTTAGGACATTCATTAGAGAGCTGTCTTGTAATTAACTTTTCCCCCCCTCAGGTTTCTTGTGATCTGTGATTTACTAAAGTTATGGTTGGAATGCATAATTTCCCTAATCTATATAGTATGTAATGTGACAAAATATTTCTGATACTTCTGAGGTTGTGAATTAACAAATAATGGAAAAGAATTAATAATATTCCATATTATACTACAATCCAAACACTTGTCATTTAAATTGTGCTGACTTAACTGCAGAGTTTTTGATGTTTTTTGAAATAAATTGAAAGACAACATACATGTATATGAAATTGACAACATTTTTTATTGGAAACTGTTTATAATAACCCCCCTTAGACCTTTTCCTTTAGCACTTCTACAGAAGTTTTGTTTATATTTTACTCAGAAGGTGTGTTCAGCTATTAATTTCATAGAAAAATGGTAAGGCAACACCAAGACATCAAGGATCTATTATGAAAACTTAACAAAATACTTTGATTCCTGTGGTGATATTTCTGCACTGAATCTGAATTTTGTATTGTAGCTGGGACTTCCTGTCATCATGACAGATTCTTCCTGACACAGTTGTATAATGTTCTGACTTTATTTTGTTTATATATGTTTAGTTAAATGATTTTATTTAATTATGAAAGTATTTTTTATAGCTTCATGAACTGCATTACTTGGAATTATTGCTTTGAAATTGATTAGCTTTAGCAGAATACTTGCTAGCATTTATGTAAGTCTGCAGAAAAGAGTTCTTCCCTTGGCTGTAGATTTAAATTCCAGATTTTATTTGCATTGGTTTCCTTTAGTACGTATGATTACCAAAACGTGTGATAAGAGAACTACAGAGAAATGTTTTTGTTCAAGGTCAAGGAACAGGCCAGTGAATTAAGGTAGAAGTAAACCCTTTTTCTTCTGTCTCCTTATCCATCTAGTTTATAGCATTGCCCCATTTTTACTTTTAAAAATGTTTCTATTCTCTAATAGGAAATTTATGTGTGATATTATAGTGTGTATCTCTATTGTGTATTTCTAAAGTATAAGACAAGAAACTTTAATAGTGATATAATTATTGTTTATTGCGGTGAGATACATATATGTGTATGTGTTTTTAATCTTGGTAATACAAGTATTTCAAAGCTTTAAATGCTATAAAAATAAATGATTGTTGGTCTTTGAAATGTACAGTTGCTTTCTTTGATACAGCTTTTTGCTCTGTGATATAATTTTATTTGTGTCTGTTTCACAAAATAAACCATTGTAATTTTAGAAAAATACAAGTCCAAATACTACAAATAAGTAAAGAAGTAATTAAAAGCAGTGTGAGAAATTATTTTCCAAGACCTAGCTGTTGGTAGGAGCATCTCTAGGATTATCTGAACACGTTGCATGTTGACAAACTTTGCAAAAAGTTCTTGGATTTCCCTTCCATCCTACTGAAAAGATCAGGAGATTGGTAACATTTTCTTAAATCTGTATGAAACTTCATGATGGGAATCTGCAATCTACAGATTTGTATCTTCTGGAAGAAGATGATTTCTTCTAGATCACGCTGCTTTGCTAAATGTTTTTGAAGTAGCAGAAGAAATCTTGTGGTGATGTTTGAAATTATTTTGTGGAGGCCTACTTGTGCAAATCATTTCACTGGATCTGTGGAGCTCTGTGTTCTCAGAAGTGTATGTTTATACAAATTGTATGATAGGAGTCAAAAGTGGCTACCTATTTACACTTTATACCTTATGAAGCTATTTGTATGTGTGAGAAACTCAGATAAGCTCATTTAGAAAGAGGTATTTTTACCTGTACCTTTTACTATCTGTACTTTTTTTGGTTTATTTTTTAAGAAGTTGTATTTCTAATGCAAATTGTCCTTCTGAGAGACCTCATATGGCAAAAAATTAGTCCATGTATAGTAATAAAAGATACCCTATGTGTTTTATGTAAGGCTTCTGTGCTTTAATTTAGGAAAAAGACTGATGGGAAATTAGAAATAGATTACCACATCCAAAAAGAATGCCATTGTTTTATGCATTCATTGTGTTTCTAATACTGGTTACCTTGCTAAGGATGATTACATGAAAAACGCATCTAACCTCTTTTCAGAGGAAAACGTCACATCCAGGTATCTGCTGTGTTAGGCCTGGCTTCATTTTAGCTGTTTGGATGTGGCACATAGATTTGCATGTGGCTGTGTTTTTTTCAATTAATTTCAGCAGAGAACTGCTGAAAGCTCTTGAACTTGTACCACGTATTTCTTGTGCCAGGAGTAGGTCTAAGTTATGGGAGTTTCACTTATTTGTGGCACAAGAATGAAACCAAGTTCTCATGGGATGTGCAAATGTTAGGCATGGAGACGACTTCCCCTGTTCTGTTTCTGAATTGTTTCTTGGAGTTTGTTTTGGTGGTTTTTTTTTTCTTGATATGTTCTCTCAGCTGAGTTAGATATCACAGCAATTCTAACCATAGAGGCAGAGCAACAAGAACATACAGTAAGCAGAGGAGACGGATTGCCTCTTCTGTCTGCTCCCATGCCTGTTGAATGTGTTTAGATTGTCCTGAAGCCTATAAAGACATTTCTGAGTTGTAGAAGTGGTCGGGCTCTGGGAACAGGAGCAAGAAGAGCTCCCTGGATGTTGGCTATATAGGAAAAGGTGGTTATAGGGTGAAAAAATGAACAGTTAACTATGGAATTGGAAGCTGCCCCTTTTCCAGCCACAACTGCTAGTTGGAGTCCTGGTCACTTCAGCTGGACTACCTTGTAATTTACATGGTTTGTCTTTGATCTTTTCTCAATGCTAGAAAACACACTTACAAATATATATTAAACGTCTACAAGATTGCACTTAATGCATGTCTGTCTAGCCGTATGGGCAATTTTGCCCTTTGACTGGAACACGGAGTTTAAAATACATTCTTCTAGAGAATATAGAGTTTCTAGTCTCAAGTCTGTTGGTCCTTGCAGAGAGAAATAGAACTATGGTTTCACAGAATCAGAGGCTACTTGAGGTTGGCAGGGACCTCTGGAGATTGTCTGGTCTGAACCCCTGCTCAAAGCAGGGTCAGCTAGAACAGGCTGCTCAGGGCTGCATCCAGTCAGGGTTTGAATACCTCCAAGGATGGAGAGACTTCAGTCTGGCTGGACAACCTGCGTCTAGTCTGGCTATGCTCACCTAACTTGTTGGATTGTACTGCTTCATTATAGGTGATACAGAATTAAATTTATTTGGGCTGCTTTAAGGATGACTTTTTTTTTTTTTTTTCCTGCTACTGAAGTTTCGCTTTAATTGAAAGTTGTTTCATGACAGATGTAGCTTTCCAAGTGCCTTCCTCCACCTCCCCTTACTTCATTCTGCCACCTTTTTTTGAGCAACAGCTATAAGATCACAAGTGTAAAAGAAGATATGGATATAAAGACAGTAGGCAACTGTTTAAATCTTTATTACTGCCTATTTTGTTACAGTTATGTAATGCCTTCCTTTGAATTACGTGGGTTGGTTTAAAATGCAGGTAAAGGACTATATCTGACTGTTGTTTTTTTAACAAAAGCCGTGTAACAAATTGGCCATTTCAGACATTTGAAACATTGAACTCAACTTCATTTCCCTTCTTTTCCAGTTGCTGCTGTAGTGTTATTCTATACAGCCCAAAGCCCACATAATATACCTCTGACTGAAGTAATTGGGCCAATATGGCTAATGTTGCTACTTGGAACTGTGCATTGTCAGATTGTTTCAACACGAACTCCTAAGCCACCTCCCAGCACAGGGGGTAAAAGAAGAAGGTATAGTCTATGTTAAAGTTTTTATCATTTAGGATTGTTAAACTATTCTGAAGAACACACATGAAAAAATGTAGGGGTTTACAGTCTCTGCTTTGTAAGAGATGAGGAATTTGGTGCTCTGTTTTTATCTGAAACTTCAAAACGGGTGCTTAATTTTATGCGTTGACTAATTTATGCATTGTTTTGTTTGAATTTTGATGCAACGCATCTGACATTTTGTCTCAAAAGTTTGTATCTGAATAGTGGTGGAGTGACAGTATGTATATTACTGCAAATTTAGTCAGTATCGCAGAGTTCTAAAACTATCTCTGTCAGTACCATGCGTTAAGGGGAGGCGCTACTGGAAGCGTAGAACTTAATTCTTCCAGCGCTTCACTGAGTATGGTTTGCCACAGTGAATTGTCCCGTTAAAATGGGAGAACCTGCAACAGTTAATTTTGCGGGTCTAAGCCTCTGATGATGAGATGAAACGTATTTTGGGTTTAAGTGTTATGATAATAAGTGTTATGCTTAGTTTTATCAATTTGAGTTTATTAAATTGACATGATAAAGCTTTAATAAAATATTTTGAAATCTTGCTTGGTTTTGCATGCTTTAATTGCTGAACACATTGTAGAACAAGTAGATTGCACTTATAAAGCTACCTTCCAATTTTAATCTCTTCTGATGAAGGAAATTAAGGAAAGCAGCACATTTGGAAGTACATAGGGAAGGAGATGGCTCTAGTACCACAGATAACACACAGGAGGGAACAGTGCAGAGCTACGGTACAAGCACCTCTTGCAGTATTGGCGCTGTCTTCAGAGATATCTGGCATGCTGCTTTCTTTTTATCAGGGTTTGTATTTATTCAAGGCTACGTATGTGTTTGAGATGCACTATCCCTTTTCTAAATAAGTAAACATTGATGTAATGATTAAGCTTTTGTTGATCTAGGTTTTTTTCTTAATAGTAAACTCATTTCAGTATTTGAACATGTACTAATGTGTTGTTTCTTGACTCTTGCAAATGCTGACGCAATATTTTTTTAATTATTTAAATATTTAATTAGATTTTAGCTAAACTATGTTTTGATGTAGGAGTACTCTGTGTGGGCTATCAGGAACTAACCAACTCAGTTTCTCAATTTTAATGCAGTGAGAAAATTTGACTCTTTAATTTTACTTTATTACATTTTCTGCTTATTACTCTGAGAGAATGCTTATTGAACTCTTATCACTGTCATGAAATCACACACTTTTTCTGAAGAAAAAGCCTTCAGGATTCAAATAGGCATAGCATTTAGTTTAAAAATAAGCATCAAAGATATATTTTCTAATGATTGGAAGAAACTCCTAACCCTGTTATATTCTAGAGCTATTTCGCAAACGTTCGCTCTGCTAATGCAGTACTCTGGGCAATTTAAAAGTGTTTTAAAAAAACAGTCTGTAGCAGTCTGTGTTCAAAATATGCTATACAGACAGCATTGTGAGTTCTATATATCAGCATCTATTAACAAGAGAAAATATGCTTATAAAATAGTATGAAATTAAGGAAAGGGATACTGCAAGTTATTACATTGATGCTTTGTTGTGCATGCTGCATCTTAAATATGGGTAACACTAACATGTCTGTCATACTTGTGGTATGTGCTCTTAACCACTGGTAAAGCTTAACCACTGGTAAAGCTTATCTTATTTATATTCTGGGAATATCTAGTTGAAATCCTGAATCAGTTTTAAAAATGTTTAAAGATATTGCAAGAGGAGAGCTCATTTGACTTTTTCTGCGTAGATTAAGCTACCTTTGACAAACTGTAAGACATAGCAGTAGATACCACTGCTGTTCTTTGCGTCTGTATGCATTACTTTCTGGTATGTTTGGTATGTAATCTTGTAAATTTTTGAATATTTTCCATTCATTGAAGGTACTGATCTGCAATAAGTAGTGTTGGAAGATCATTTTTTTTTCCTTCCCTTCCCTTGTATTGGGCTCAGGGTGTTTTCAGTTGAGAAGGGCTGTGCGGGACTTGCTCTAAGGACTTGTTTAAACCATTTAATGAGATAGTGTATATATATATATAGATGTTAAGCCTTATGATTACTGCTTAGTATATACAGTATCATCAAAGGATGAAGAGCACAGAGTGACTGAGAATGCTGTAAGTAGCCCTTAGTCATTTTGTTACGTCCTCAATTGCAGAGGCACAGTTGTTTGTATGTCTGGAGCTGTACAAACAATATCAGGAACTTGTCCAGCTGAAAAATAACCTTTTTATTCCCAGGAGATCATGCAGATCAGTTTCTTCATGTAATTTTTTTCATGGTAATGCAAACAGTTTTGTCAGCACAGTGGGATGGCAGAGTGGGGCTTGAAATGAGTAAGCAGGAGCACTGACTACTTTACTTAGTGGTGTTGCTGGAGAAAATCTTATGAAAACTCAGTGTGAGGAAGCTGTATGGTGACATCTGACCTGTCTTTTAAGACATATTTTGAAGCTCTTTAGATAAGTACATTAGAATGTCTTGTTAGTGTTTATTTACAGCAGTTTTCCCGCTTATATTAAGCTTTGAGATACCATTTTCTGGAGTCTTAAATACAGGTCTTAAATTCACGGTTTCAAAATTAACCTCAGAAATTATGTTCTTTGCTTCAGGGCAGGACCCTGTGTACCTAGACCATTTGCCTACGCTGGGGTCATTGGTAATCTGGAACTGTGTTTTCGATAAATATCCTTTTGAATGGAAGAACTCAGTCTGACTAATAAAATATAATTCTAAACTTTAATCCAGCACAGAGACAATTTTAAAAATACTAATTATTAATTTCACTGGAAAGGAGGGCAATATCCCAATAGGTAATTTATACAGAATTTAGTACTAATTTTGGACTTTGCTCTGTGTGTGTGTCCTTACTCCAATAATGGAAATCTCACAATTGTAACTTCTTTAAAAGTTTTGCAGTATGAAGAGGGAGAAGATTGTTTTGACCAACCCCAGTGAAAATACATGAGAATAGAAT
Source organism: Falco peregrinus (assembly GCF_023634155.1). Lineage (NCBI taxonomy): Eukaryota > Metazoa > Chordata > Aves > Falconiformes > Falconidae > Falco > Falco peregrinus. Next base: position 18,354,649 of record NC_073726.1, read on the forward strand.
ACTTGACAGTGAAAATATAGTCTTGCAGAAACTTGATTTAAATCTTCCTTAGTATTTTCCTTGGCTAATGCATGAATAAGATTGAACGTTATTCCTGACTTATCTTTTGCATTTGTTTGAGCTTTTTAAGACCTTGGATTTATTCATGGTGTTGTCCTGTCTTGCTCTTAAATAGTTCTAATTCTAAAGCATGAAACTTTAAAAGTGGATTAATTGTGTGTGTGTGTGTATATATATATATAGTGATTCTAGGAAACTATACATCTCTGTCATCTAGGGAAATGTTGTTCATGTTTATTCTTCTTTTTTCTTTTATCATGGTGTAGTACACGAAAGCCTAAATTTAAGCCCAAACTTACGCTCTTCTGGCTTGAGGCTTACATTTAAATTTTGGGATTCTTACAAAAAATAACTGATTTCTACATTAAAAACAAATGAAAGACCTCAGTTAAGTTACCTGTTTTCCAAAATGAGCCTTAATTGGTAATCGTACTAGTGTTTGTTTTGCAGTTTTTACACTTCAATATTGCTTCAGTAGTGAAGTCCTATCTGAACAAATTATACGTACATACATACATATGTTCTTTTTCTTCTCTTACCTGTTCCTACTCAAGTGTTTGAGGCTATTTCTTCCTAGTAGCTTGCAAGTTTCATGTGAAATGTGTAAAAGCTTCTCAAATCAAGGAAGAGTTGTCCTGTTGCTTCGCTCATAAAGCTTAGTAACTTGCAGAGTAAGTCTCTCTGACTAGATGTGTGTGTGTATATATGTGATGAGAACTGCATTCTCTTTTTCATTGTTAAAAAGAGATTTTTTAAAAGTGCCAACAGTATATTAAAGCATTAAAAATTGGCCTCTGTGGTTCCTGCTTATTGCAGATAATATTAGTACTAGTTCGTTAGTGCTCACAACTGAACTTACTGAAACTATTTTACAATGAGTTGCCACTGAAAGTTTAGTACTTGCTTTATTGCAGTAGTGAAATGGCAAAATAAGCTTTCTCTTTCTTCAGTTGTCTTATCTTCATTAACTTAGTTAAATAACAACATTATGGAATGGCACAGAAATGGAGGTCTGACAATTTTAGTGTTGATAGTTTGACGTTTTTGATGAAAGCCTCAGTAATGTTTTAATGATCTTCTTAATGGTCCTAGAAAACTAAAAAACTCTGTGATCTAGCATGTTGGTAATCTACAAACAGGGGGCTTACTAACTGCTTCACTGCAAAACAAGTGCTAAAGCATCTTGCTATCACTTTACCTTTGTAAGCTTATAATAAAAAATAATTAAGGCAAATACATAATAATTGCATAAAGTGTTTCTGCCAGTTTTGTGCTCATATAGAAATAAAGTCGGCTAAGAATTTTGGGAATAGGTCAGGGAATAGTAGTTGAGTTCTGTAGCTTCTTACAATTAGAGCAGCAGTTACTTTGTGGGTTTTGTTTTTTTGGTTTTTTTTTTTTTTTTTAAATGCTGTTAGCTTTTTTCCAGGAAGGACTGAGGGAAGGTGGAGTGAAAATAAAGATGGAAAAGGAGGATGAAAGAGTTTAGTAACATTGTCTCTTCTCTTCATTATTTTGTCTGCATTTCAACAGATGAATTGTTCCTTTTTGGATTTTTCCATTTCATGCAGCACAACCTAGCCATTTTTTGTGTTCAGGTCTCCACTATATATGTGGGATACCTTATCTTGGGAGGAATGTGAGGCGACTATTCCAATTCTCCTGATTTGTTCAATGTACATATTAAAGAGGAATTTAATCCTCTGCTGTGTAATCCAAGCTCTCACAGAATACCTTACTCCTTAAAGAGAAAGACAGTGCATATTCCCCCATTAGGAGCACAAGACCAGTTGAACAGATTCTTGATAGTTTTATGAAATATGTCCAGTGTTCTACTTTTATTAAAAATAAAAAAACAAACCTGGAAACTTGATTCATAACACTTACCCACCCTGCCCACCCACCCCCCCCCACCCCCCACCCCGCCAATGTTCTGGGAATCTTAATAAACAAAATATAAAAAACACAAGATATTCATTGCTTTTCTGATTTCCGCCCCCCCCCCCCCCATGTTATTTACTTTGAGAATACAGAAAACTTAAGTGTAGGCTTGAAGGAGCCTCTATGGATAAAGTAGCAAGCTGCCATTTCTTTTCATTCCTTCATCAATTGCACTTTCTAATTTGGAAGTGTAATCTTCCAAATGTTTGCTTTGAAAGAGCCTTTTTCTGGCATTAGATATTCTTGCTGCTACATCTATTGACTGGATAAGGGCCTTGACATCTAGAGACTGTTACAGAAGACTGTTCATCAATATTAAGTCTTAGTGATAATTAGTAATAATACTGAAGCTTCGTTCGTAAACTTATTTTGTGATTTGACGACCGGCTTAATTAGTGTATTTGTAAGGTAATTCAAAATATATTGCTGGGGTGCTATTGGATAATAAAGTAAATCACCTTCTATTTAGCAGAGTGGTCAATAAGCAGAGTGTATTTAAAATGACAACAAAAAAATATCAGTGTACAGCATACTAAACAGCATGTTTGCAGCTTCAGGAGGTGGCATACTTCCTTTGAATTAATAACACTTAAAGAAACTTCTGGCACACCTCTTTTTTTGTTACAGTAGAATACAGAAGTTTCTCATTTAAATTTGAGGCTTGTGTTTCTTCTATTGCCAAAGTAGCTGTAAAGTTTTAGTTTTAAAACATAGGTTTCCTTTTCTTTCAGTAGCTAAGGATGTAACTTTCTTCCAGACACTGTCAGTTTCTTTTGTAACAATTTTAGGAAAGGATAATGGGTGTTATTTAGAAGATGGAATAGTTACAAATACTGTATCAAATGAAAATATTCATAGTTTGTGGTCATCTTAGTAATAAAACTAAAACATGGATTGAGAGGGATAAGCAGGATTTAGACTGGGGGGGAAAATTTGAGAGGCTCATCAATTTAGTCCATATATTTGTTTCAAATACAGATCTAAGAAAGCAAAAAACTCAATAGATAAATCCACTGAGACTGATAATGGCTACGTGTCCCTTGATGGGAAAAAGACAGGTAAAAGCAGTGAAGAATGTGTGCAGGCCCAGGAACGTCGGTGTGAAGTGATTAAGCCAGAAGAGTCAGGGTGGAGCACTGCAACAGTGAGAGATGCCTTCAGCAATTACAGTCATCACAAAGTAAGTGTGCTTCCTTGCTTTCAGAGCAGGGTTGTTAATTTGATATGTGAGGTATAATTTTATGCTGCTTTTCAAGCATTCTTGCCTACCTAAAAATGTTTTTTAAATGAAGCTTTGGCTTGGGGTCCTGGGGCCAAAAATTATGTCAAGTCTTTTCATTTCATCCTCATATTCCTAGCCTTTCCTTTTTCTTGTAGGAGGATCCTTACTGACATCTAAACATTCTTTGCCATTTTGTATTTCAATGCACAAATTTGTGTGCTGTCTTGTATCTGTGGGGTTTTCCAGACAGCTAAACACACTGTACCTTTTCCCCTCTCAGTGATACTTTGGGCACAGGCTGTCTCTATGCTGAAATGGAACAAATTTTGGATTACTGACAGTGTAATTTTGAGGTCACTCTGAGCACTTCCCTGTGAATCATTTTCTTTTCCCTTTTTTTTGATTGGTCTCTGGAGAAGATGTAGAAGCACGATTTCCCTCTCAGCAAAGTAGGCAGGATTCTATAGTGAGGAATAAGGATGAGGTGGAAGCATAGGAAGTGTTCATGAAAGAAAGCAGAACTTTTAATTTGGCTGCGTCTGATTATCTCCTGGGTATTCTATTTTCATCTTATTGTTCTATGGAATAGCTTTTCCAAAATGTTTTTGCTGGCTCTTTTATCATTGGCTTTTGAACATATATTGACTGCTATTACAGCTCTTATACTTGATTCTGTCTCACTAGTATTTGCCATCAATAATCATAGAAAGGAATTTTCCATGATAGTATCAAAGGGAAGGGTTACTTACTGGAAGTCTGCAAGTATACATTTTTATAAAGGAAAGGTATCCTTTGTGGATTTTAGCTAAATTATTTAACAACCCCTTAAAGATCCATATGATTAAGTCAGAATGAAGGTGATGAGGGTTCATCTCAAGGCAAAATCTTAACTCTGTTGCTCTGCAGGAGGTGCTTTCTCAGCAGTGGTTCAGCTATCTTTAGCAATTCCAAGCATTTTGCATTCTTGATGAAAGCAACAAATCAAGCATTTTTAAGAAAAAGTAATTTTAAAGAGTTTTAAATGTCTTTGATAGAACGGATGAGGTTGTCTGTGTTTAGCTTGCTCGGTGAGTACACACCCACATTAAAGAGAAATTGGCAGAGGCTAGAATAGGCTCATCTCTTCCCCCAAAGGCGATCAATACATTTCAGTGCCACTGCAAAAGTCAGTAAATAAGACACCCCAAACTATTCTGCCTGTCCCTCTTTCTCTATGCAACTCAACTGTTGCAAAAGCGAAATGACCTGACCTTGAAGCACCTCAGAAAAGAGCTCAATTGTGGAAGGGAGAATGATGTCTGAGTTACAGAAGGGCAAAAGGTTTTGTTGTATTAACGGAAAACAGCTTTGCTATTTTTGTCCTTCTAGCATTTCATTGATGATAGAAAGACTCCAAAGGAAACATTACAGCATCCTGTCTGGTGATCTCATAACAAATGAGAATCTACAAAAAAAGTTTTTGACAGCTGAATGATCCTTTGCTGCGCTTTTTTCTTTCTGTTACTGTAAGGGCTACTTTAACTTTAGTTTAAAATCAGGGAAACGGAAAGCAGAATATATTAATGATCTCAGTATTCTACGTGCCATCTGCAGCACTTTATTGTTGGAGGACAAAGCAGTTGTACTGTATATGTTGATAATTCAATGCTATAGTGCCTGCTGTCTCAGTTTTGGTGGTGGCTTTTTTTTTGGTTCGTTTGATTTTGGGGTTTTGGGTTATTTTTTTCCCAAGTATTCTGGATATATTGCCTCTAAGACTTTCTTGGTAGGTTAGATTTAAACAAAATCACATTTAAGGTAAGAATGTCAGAACTGTTCTTTAGTGTAGTATGAATTAGCCCTTCATCATGTGAGAAATGTCTATTTTGATATTACAATATCTATTTTATGATCTGTGCTGTACCACTTGTTTTTGACAATTGGAAATGCGTTAATATCTGACTTAAATGAGCATAGATGATAATGTTGCAGCAAGAAATTTGATTTCAGTAGTTGAGAACAAGGCCTTGTAAGCATGAGTGCATGTCTTACTAATACTGTATTTCTTGCACTAGGATACTCACAGGACTGTGACAAATTTATCAGATGAAGTTTCTAGTGAGGAAGGGCCTGAAACTGGATATTCTTTACGTCGCAATGTAGAACGCACTTCCAGTGATTGTACACTTCGAAACAGGAAATCTCACCATTATAAGAAGCACTGTCCTCTGGAGGTATGTTCTTTTCCATTGCTGCTTTTCTGTAAATTGTTAAAACATCTTGGTTTCTTATTGAATAGATAAATTTTTCCTTAAACCCTTTTTCTCTTATAGTGGATTTTAGGAATCTGTTAATTGGAAGTCATGCTAGTGGGGACAGTGTTTGTTTTCTTAATGACAGCGTTTTGAAATTAAGAGTTTCTTATTTAGCTGGTTTGAGCTTCATCATACTTCTCAGTTTTTTGTAAGGAGCCTAAAATATTTTCCGTAGATGTTGCATCAGGTTATGGCCAACTCTGTGGCTGCCTTTTGACACCAGATATCTCCTTTGGTGTTTCTCTCCATTTAGTTAATATTTTGGATTCCCTAGCCTTCTTGTGGAGAAGTCTAATTGATGCTGCCTCTGAGTTTTCATTCTCTTATGTTTATTGAAACAATCCTTTAAAATATTTTCATGAAATCTCAACAGATTTGTTAATGCCTAAAAATACTGAAATCAAGAGACTTGATGATATCATAGCTTAGAAGATGGGAATTTATAGATTTCATGTTACCAGAGTCCTTAATCATCCCTCAGATATTGAAAGAGAAAGGGATACGTTATTGTGTTTTCATTAATTTATTTATCATTGTAAAGAAATTGTGCTGCTCTTTTGCTAATGATATGCAACTTAAAAAAAAAAAAAGTTCAATATATATATGTGTTAACGGCTGTATTGCCATTTTTTCACTAGCACTGAGAAAAGAGTGTAGAGTAATTTCAGTTCTGACAAAAGTCCACTTACAGATGAGTTTAATAATCAGAGCCTTGTGAGTAAACTTTCTACTTGATATAAGAAGCATCTCCTTAGAAGAGTTCTGATATTGCTTTCTCTGATTAACAATTGCAAAGACTTGAAGTTGATGCTTTTGCATAAGAACATTATTAGATAATCTTCTATTCCTTTATTTCTCACAGGCTTCGGTTAAAAAGATCCAGAAGGCTAACTGATTTGAGTGTTTAATGCCTTATGCATGTTTAGTTTAGGAGAAGTGAACAGGTCAATACTTGGAACCCTCTGCTTCATATTACAGAAGATGTCTTTTGACTTGTGCAGCTGGTAGTGCTTGACAAGAGGAAGCAGAAAGAGATGATTACAGTCAATTTTTTTTCAGCTTAAATACATCTTCTCTTGCATAGAATGCTTCAGAGCTAGGGAAGACTGTGTTTAGATAGCTTCAGAAACTGAAGAGACTAAATTTGCTCTGTGTGTAGCTTTGGCAGTAATATTTTACACTTGCTCCCCATTTGCTTATCTGACTGATGCCATGAAAGAGGAAGCCTTTCTTTGTTGTTACCAACTCGCCTCCCCCACATGATTACAAAGGAAATGAAACAATAGTTTTCAAATCTGTGAAAGCTTTCTTTGTATTTAAAACAAAAATAATAGTGAAGTCAGTGGATATACTCTCAACCTCTGTCGTACGTTTTCTTTTATCTTCACGTTTCCTTGTCAACTTAATTGTTGTTTGAGCAAGCTTTTTGAACATTCTTACTTTATTAACTTCAGGACTCAATGGTACCCAGTAGTGACTACCTTCTATAAATACTATTTATTTTTTTTAAGAAAAAAAAAAAATAGTTCAGACTCTTTCTGCATTGATATTATCCCTTACTTTGTAAAAGAAAGGGAAGGTGTTCAGACCAATTTTTTTCTAAATATTTCTTTACAAAATTGCTTACATGAAATACATTAGGCATGATTTTCAGGAAGAACAAAGAGTATGTCTTCAGATAATAATGCATTACAAATCATATTAAATTAGTAGGTCTCCTGAAGCATTGCTTGATTTTTATTTTTGGTTTTTTTAAGTGTAAAAAAAATGTGTATATTCTCAAGAGAAACTAGTAGAAAGAAAGAAATTTTGTGTGAAGAGGGAAAGAAATTGCCAGAGGATGGTGATGAGTAGGATGGTACTGCTTTTAAGACTACCTACCTATCTTGCAGGATTTGGATTCTGCTTACTGTAGAAAGTAGTTTAAAGCTCTGCATTCTTGTTCTGAAGATGTTAGATTGTTTCATATGTATGCATGGGGAGATTTGAATGTCCCAAACTTAATATCTATCTATCTTTCTAAGGTAACAGTAAAAATTGAACATAATAAGGCATGGTTGTTTCTCAAGTTTGTTGGAAATAATGAAAAATGTCATGAATGACTGTGTAGATTACACATACACTTAGCATTAGCTATGTATGCTCTTTGTTATTTTTCTTCTCAATGCCTGCTGCCTAACTCTTCAAACAGGTGGGTGCTCTCTTTGTCTTTGAGAGGGTATGTTAGTAGTAACAGTGGGGGGATGTGATTTGTAGGGGACTTTGAGATTCAGTTCCTCTTTTATTACAGGCTCTTACATTTAGAAATGTCCTGGAACACATCAAACTTTTTTTTCAAAACTAGTTAATTTGTGTCCACACTGCTTGCTTGAAAGGCTATTTGAGTGCTTCAGGTCTTGAATGACTAGAAATGTGTGTCCCTTCCTCCAGGGCCTTGCCCTTTCTAGAGGAAGAATTCCTGATTACATGGGGAAGTTAATAAGTAGCTAAAGTACTTCGGTTCAAACAGATAGAGACAGAAAATTAAAATGTTGAATTAAAATACTTTGTGAACGATGCTTTTTTTCACTCCGACACATTTCTGTATTACAATTTTAGTCCAGTGTATAGCCTTGCTTGTCTTTCATATTTTCACTGAGGTATTGAAGCTGTAAAGTGTTTCGAAAGATGCTTAACTTGTAGCTTATAAAATCAGAAGTTTGAGACACAGTTGGAGTCTGTGGCTTGATAATTGCCGTTAAAGTTCTTTGTGACCCTCTCCCTGACTAACCAGAGACCATGGCCATGGCCTATTAACTTGTTTATACTTTTAAAGTGTAACTTTGAACTTGTTTTGTCTAAAAACCTATGGCCTTTTAGACATTCCTTGATAAACATGTAGTTCTTTCAGATGAGAAATATAATGGATTGGAACATAAAAAGCAGATAAACAGGGATTCACTAATTTGAACTTTATATCCGTTCTGTCAAGAAACAATGTAGAATTAAAAAAGCTGCATTAATTCCAATGCATATTTTAATTTCAGGACACACCTAAATCAGGTACTAGCTGCAGTTCTCGATGTTCAAGCTCCAGACAAGATTCTGAGAGTGCAAGACCAGAATCAGAAACTGAAGATGTGCTGTGGGAGGACCTCTTACACCGTGCGGAGTGCCACTCTTCCTGTACCAGCGAGACAGATGTAGAAAGCCCTCAAGTGAATCCATGTGTGAAGAAAGAATACAGAGATGACCCATTTCATCAGGTTGGTATCCACCATTTTTGATTTTTTTTACACTACACACAAATTCAGTATTATCAGCTTTATCATATGTAAGAAGGCCTGGGAGAAAGAACCGTATATTAAATGAAAGTAACAAAGCCAAAGTGATTTGATAGAATTAAAACAAGTAAAATTTGATTTCTGCTACTCAGTCATTTGTCAAATGAAAAGGATATGACAATATACTGAAATAGCTTACAGAATAGCAGAAAGATAACATACATGGTATCTAATGTTATATATATGGATATGAATTGTTACATGTGTATTATATATGTCTAAATTTTATTTAGATATAATATTTTTGTTTTTACCTTAAAACTAATAATTTTATTTCACTACTTAATGCTATTCCGTAGCAACATATAGGCAGTAATTTCTGAAAATTTTAGTGTTTGTCGTGCAGCACTTCAGTTGCAGGCTGCCTTAGGTTGACATTGGACAGAATCCATTCATTGTTAATACTTTGATAAAATCCATTCAGATGTCACAGTGCCAGTTATATTTGTAGTACAAGTCTTATCTTTATATTGCATGTTAATTGCATTGTTAATTTGAACCATTTAAGTACACAGATTGAGAATGTGAAACATTCTTCTGGGTACACACGTCATATGTGTTGGTAGTGCACCATCAGTATGAGGAATGCCATTGAAGAGACGGTGTTAATACTAGCTGAGGAAAAGAATTTCAAAATTAGGTTTTTCATTCATAACCAGAATTGAAAATTATGTATTTGTTGATTTTAAAAAACACCCCCTTCTCCCAAAAATAAAAAACCAAACACAACAACAAACCCAAAAGTGATAGCAATTTGGATTTCACATGGTCTTTGCTTTTTTATTTTTATTTCTTCTTGCTTACATTCTATGTAAACACAGAAATGGAAGCCTTTCAATAGGGAGTTGAATTGCAGTATATGCACTGACTTTGTTTTTCTGTAGTTGAGTGTTTTTTCTGTTACAGATAGGTTATAGATTGTGAATTTTTGAGTTTCAGCTGCTGGTGTTGACACTCTCTCTAGAGGGAGACCTTGGAAATCTATGACTAAAAAAGTCCTGCAACTGATATTTGTGTTGTTTTAGTAATATAAATCGATGTTTTTCATCCAAGGGGGGGGAAGAAAAAATTGAATACTTAGCAAAACACATAGAATTCAGAAAAATACTGATAAGGTAAATAATAAAATAAAAAGCTTTAGTTTTAATCAGTGATAAATTAGATTTTAAAAATAATATTGTGCCCTACCCCCTGTGGTTTGATGCATGTAGTGCTAGGTGACCAGGCAGAGTTGAGAGCAATTTTAATCACCTGAATCAAAGAGGAGTGAGACAGGGATGGAGGAAGTCAAGAATTGGCCGCAGCAGAACCTGTCTCAGCATTTTTCCAGATCCTTCCGTTCTCACTTGGTGCTCTGTTTAGAGTAAAGGTGCCTCAGCCATAAGTGCATTCAGTAGATTAGGCTGGGATTGCTTGGCTTTTGGAGCAGCATCTATTGAGACTCCTACCACTCACTGAGTCTTGCCAGATACAGTTAGCATAGCGGGGGCTTTATCCATAACAAGGATTGTGAAGTACACAAATATCATTAAAAGCAAATAAAAAAAAATGTTGGCCTTAGGCTTAAGGTGAGAAGAGGACTTTTCAGAATGTTATGGAAAGAATAATAATATTCCGTTAAACATATGGTAAATTAAAGATGGCTTGTAAGTACTTTTTTGTTTTTGTGTATCACTCTTCTTTGATATGTTTGAGCAAAAAAGAAGCCAATTAATCCTCAACCACAATGTCGACACTTCTTAGAAAATGAAGTATGGGGAAGGAGAGATCTCTGTACTCACAGCTGTTCCTTGGAAAAGAATTGGATGATTTTGAGGAATGTGGTTAACATATAGTAGAAGTAAATGCTATATAACAATATTTGTGTTAGTCAAGTGTGGGTTTTTGTCAGCATATTGCTGAAATGGCAATAGATTTTTATCTCCAATGGAATGTATTCCTTGCCTTCCCCAGAGTCATTTGCCTTGGATCCACAGTTTGAATCCAGGACTAGAAAAAATAAGTGCAATTGTATGGGAGGGTAATGACTGCAAGAAAGCAGATATGTCTGTGCTCGAAATCAGTGGTATGATAATGAACAGAGTGAGTATTCTTTTTACTGTATGCAAATATTTTATTTAGGAGTCTAAGAACTACCAAAAATAAGCTTATTATATGTAGGGATTTGTATGTTAGTTTGGGGTTTGGGACTGCTTTTTTTGTTTGTTTTTTGGTGGTTTTTTTTTTAAAGCCTGTTACTGACATTGTTGGTCCATGGCTTACATCACTCTGATTTACTTGTTACTAATAGATAAAAGAGCTACCAGATCTTAAGTGTTGTGGCAATAAAATGTGTTTGCATTGTTAGGTACTTGCTAACATAGCCAACCTCTGTTTTATTGTTCCAAAGTGATGTATGCTGTGAATGTTCTTACTTATCTCCTTGATTTTGATGAACAACCAATGTGTTAGGTTAGGAATATACAGATCTGAGTATTTGAATCCTAATATTAAGACTGGAAAAGAAAGCTTTCCTATTTAGGAAACAAATATCTAAGACGATGAGTGGGATGTCTCACTAGTCCTCCCTTCTTTTTCCTAGTACTCCTCTTCAGGAAATGGTTGGAAAAGCATTTAATTGATGTAATACTTTTTTTCAATACCGACAACATAGGCATTTTGTAGAGTTGAACATAAAATCCTAGCATAGTTGAAGAAAACTATCACTAATTCTGACAAGTTGATACTTACTGTCTCCAACTTGTTAAAAAGCAGTGTATTCACGAACTTGGTTCAGGTCTCTGTACCTGACTCATGAGATGATACAGTTTTCGGTGCAATCCACAGCAGAAGTAAACTTGACAAAGCCATATCCAGGACAGTAGAACTCCAGTCCTGTCTGAACTGTGAATGCTTTGATTCCTTTAAAAAACATATAACCAAAAAGCAAAACACAAATAGGAGCAACATACAGGATGTGAGCAACACAGTCTGATTGATACACTTTGTTAATTCAGCGTTGAATGAATTTTTAATACAAGAACATGCACTGGAGTCTTTTAACTGCAGTATTATATTGTTGGGTTTTTAAATGTGATTTGTCATATTTAGTTCCTGTGCATTAAGTCCTTGTTGAGGAGTTCCTTTTCCTTAATAGTGAATTGTGAAGATGCTTAGTTCAAGTTTTCATATAACTTAGCAGGTTATAAAGTGTTCTTTGTGATGGTAAGACAGGAACATTAATAATTTATTGACTTAATTCAAAACTAATTCCAAAATTTAAAATATCCCTGGTTTTCTTTTGTTTTTAGGTGAACAGCTATATACCAGGAATTGGTTATCAGATTTTTGGAAACATCATATCTTTAATCTTGGGTTTAATGCCATTTGTCTTTCGACTTTCCCAAGCTAAAGACTTGGAACAACTAGCTACACATTCTGCCACTGAACTTTGTATGACTGCATTTGGATCAAATGGAGATATTCTGGTTCTCTCAATGGTGGTTATAAGTTTTGTGGTCCGTGTCTCTCTAGTGTGGATTTTCTTTTTTCTGCTGTGTGTAGCTGAGAGGACGTATAAACAGGTATGAACAGCAAACCAAGAGGTTTCATCCAAAGCAAAACAAGGTTTACTGTTTGTGGGTTTTTGACTTTGTGGCTATTTTAAACTTGTTTTCTTCAGCAGACTACGATTCATAGATCAATGATGACAAGTACTTCAAAGGGCTTACAGTTTAGGAGATGACTCAGTTGCAATGGACTGAAGTCTGTACAGTCTCTGTAGATAACCTCTTTTCTTGGAGAGCATTTCTGAGGGAAAACTTCAATATTTTCTTTCAGATTTCTGGCTCAGTGCATTAACCTGGCTCTTAGTCACATCCAAGAAGAAGTTGTTTCAATAAAAGAACTCTATAAATGTCTAATTTGTTCTATCAGTCTGTTTCATTCAAAACCTTCAATTTAATTCAAAACAGTTCAGTCCAGAGCCTAGCCAAGGGCCCTGCCTGCTTTGCTAGCAGATCGGTCCCATGGCTGGAGTCAGCCAGAGCTGCTATTGAAGTAAGATACTTGTTAATTTATTGTTTGTTATTGCAATTTAAACTTTTAAAAGAATATCAATATCCCTTACTATCAGCAGAGTATAGATACTTACTAGTCTACAAACCAAAAATTTTTAAACTTTCTTTTCTCAAATTGTAGCCAAACTAGGCAATTTAGTACAGTAGAATAGTATTAACCTGCTTCTAATAATCATTTCTGTTGGAATGACCTTCTGTGATACAGGCACTCTCTAATGCAAATGATTGGCAGGTTTGATTTTCTCCCACATTTTAAAAGCATAGTTGATCTGTTGTCTGAAATTTAAAGAAAGGAACTCAAAGTGTAGCTAAATTTTGTTTATCATTTGACTATGAAGACTTCTAAAACTTTTCAGTGTATCTCCTCTTTTCAGTAACATGCTACTCGTATTTCTGCACTGTATTAACATATTTCAGTTTTAAGTGAAGCCTTTTCTCGATTGTCTTTTTAGTGTCCTTGAAAATCAATTAACAGTTAAAGCATTTTTTTTTTCTCTACAGAGGCTACTTTTTGCCAAACTTTTTGGTCACCTAACATCTGCCAGAAGGGCAAGAAAATCCGAGGTTCCTCACTTCCGTTTGAAGAAAGTACAAAATATAAAAATGTGGCTTTCTCTCAGGTCCTATCTAAAGGTAAAATAATGTATATTTTTGCTAACACTTTAAAATACCTTATAGGCTCTTGATGGAAGGTTGGTATCCTAGTCTGAATTTTTCCTCCTGTGCACTTACTGCTGTTGGTGCACATGCCGTATATGCTTCATTTTAGTGACTCTGAGCCAGCAGTGTCTGCAGGCAGCCGGATTGTAAGAAAGTAAATGCTTAGTTTTTAGCTTGGAGTAAAGTATGAGTGTGTTTCAGAGTTGGAGTCTTATGTTACTAATGCTAGCAGAAAAGTCTCTCAGGTGAATATGTTGGGTAAAAATAGTGACTTTTAGTATAACACACATGATACCTTATTGTAAAATACCCACCGCTTAGTGTCATTAACACAGAAGGTATCTATAAAGCAAGACAGTTTATGTGCGTGTTTGTGCTGTGTTTATGTGCCAGTTGAAGCCAGAAATTATGCCCAAGTATTATCTGTAAGACATTCTGATCCCTCTATTGTATGTTCAGCTCACATTTGAGTAATCTCTTTATATCTCTCTAATGATCTTTTCAAGCCAGAGCATTTTGATGATTCTTTGTAAAGGGATACATGTTCTCTAACTCAGGTTTGGTGTTTTTTGTTTGTCCCCCCCCCCACCCCCCACCCCAAGTTTTAGTCCATTTTTCTCCCTACATTAGGTAATTCAACTCAGATGAAGCTAGGGTTTTCCCTGTTTGGTTTCTATAGCAGCAGTTTTTTGGTCAACAGCAACTAAGAATCTCTTGCTAGTGGTGGTAATCCCCTTATTTCCATCTATGCTTTCCAACAGCAATTAAGAAAGGTTAGATGAAATTTGCTATCAATAATTTTTAGAAGTAGGTAAAGGATTATGAAAACATAAAGCAGTTATGGTGTAGAAACTGGGGAACGTGGAAAGCAGGAACTATAAACAGGCAAAATTTTTAATGTAAAGCACAATACTAAATTTGAAAGTGCATCATTTTAAGAGGAATTGAGGCAATTAATTGACAACACCCCTTGTGTTATGGAAGTATCTGTTGGGGCGGCTGTGAAAAAGAGGTACCCTTTACATTTTACATTTGAGAGACTCCTTTTTCCTTGTAGTCTGTAATGTGTTGCTGGCTGGGAGGAAAGGAGGATAGCATCACTTGGACAATAGAATGTAGTTTTGATGCTTTAAAGACTGCATATGGTAGCATTGTTGCAGAGAGAGTGTTGCCTTCTTTTGTCACAACCACAGCTTATATATTCCACTCTTTCTTATGCCACCAGAAACACTTGTATAGTTATGTGACTAAGGAAAAAAGCAATCAGTGGTCAGAGGCAGGGGCGTAGAGAACTAACCCAACTGAAAAATACCAGTCAAGAACACTAACTTTCACCTCTATCTCTTGCTTTACTTGGTTCACTGGGCACATCTGTAATGCCTGTGCAAGCACAAGGAAAGGAATGGAGACAAGCAGCTAAGCAGCAGGGCTGCCTTCTTGCAGCGGTGCTGCTGGCATATACTGCCATAGCATCTGTCCAGAATACACTTGCATGTTACCTGTCTGTATATATGTCCACCTGTGAAGATGTGGGCTGGG
Source organism: Falco peregrinus (assembly GCF_023634155.1). NCBI lineage: Eukaryota > Metazoa > Chordata > Aves > Falconiformes > Falconidae > Falco > Falco peregrinus. Next base: position 18,369,746 of record NC_073726.1, read on the forward strand.
GTATATACACATCTCAAGTCTAGCAGAGGCAAAACTCTCTGACTCAATATAGAAGTAGTACGTGTGTACCTGCAGTAGTAATTTGTACTTCTCCCCCATACCCCAACATTTAAACTTCCTGTCTCGTTCTCCAAATTTTAAGGTTATATCTTGCCTATGTACACCTCCCATTCTTGTCGCATTTGTATAGTTAGTCCTATGTTTAGAGAACAAAGTTGAGCAATGAATGTCTGTTACAACTTGTACATGCTTCAATGCAGCACAGGACATATAGTTCTTTAAAAATAAAGAGGGGAAAAAGCTCAGTGGGTAGAAATATTTCATTGTACCAGTAAGCAAGAAAAACATGTCTGAAAACAGTGTGGTTGTACCTTTCAAGACAAGCATGTTTTCCTCCTCCTCCTCCTGGGTGAGAGAATTATATTATTGCACCTACCACAATGGGACAGTGATTTACAGCTACAATTTTTATGTGTCAAAAAGAGGCAAATAATGGAAAATACCAACCATGTGAAATCATATTTTGACATCCTGTTGCAATCTGGTGTCCAAAACACACTTGTTAGTACTGGTTCAATACTTGGGGTTAAAGCCCAGTGCCATATCTGATTTTTTTACATCAGAGAATGCTGCTGAAAGTTGTGTCATATAATGAAGCAGCTGACTGAACGTGTGGTGAATATTTTCTTTCTCATAATTACCTTTAAATCCTTGCATCTGAATTAATCTTGCACGCCTTTAGGGGTATTAAAATGCAGTGATTTTATTAGGATCTAATATTGTGTTCGGAACTTAGATTGCCGAATCGTGAGCCGTGATGAAACATAGGTTCAAGGTGTGATTCTAACTGGATATGCTAAATATCACCGTTGATTGGGTAGGTTTTCACTCACATATATCCATACCCTTTATTTTCAGCGTCGAGGTCCTCAACGCTCAGTTGATGTAATAGTTTCATCTGCTTTCCTACTGACTATCTCAGTTGTGTTTATCTGTTGTGCACAGGTAAGGAAATCTTGTATAGATAAAGCTATTTAAGTCATGGCTGTAAAATAGTTTTGAGTGCCTTTTGCGTGGTGATTCCTATTGAGTTAAAAGACCACGGTGAAAAATCAGTAACAGCTGATACAGCTTTTCAGAAGATTAAGCTGCATTTTGTATTGTTCATTTTATCTACTTCAGAATATTGTTCTCTTAAGAGAGAAACTTATTGATAGCATAATTCCTAACATGATAAGATTTTTTTAAAATCTATGTCCTCTTTCATTTTTCATCGTGTATTTTGGAACACGGTGGGGGGTTCTAACTTTGCATCAAAACACATGTTTGAAAACTATTGACCTTGGTTGATGATTTTTGTGAGAAACAGGATTGCTGGCTATATTAGCTTGCCCTCTAGTGGAATATCTTTTTGTAAGCAAATCTACGTTTAAGGATTTTTACCACTTAGATTTTTCCTTGAGCTTCTGTTTCAGAATACAGGAAAGCTTCTGAATGGCTTCTGGTTGTATTTTCTTTCCACTTTCTTCCCTAGTTAACACTAATGTGTTTCCCTGGTAGCTAACTATAAATATTTTAATCAGAATGTAATGTATCGGTAACTCTGCTTGGATTAAATTTTCTATATAATTCAGTACATTTGAGGGTATGTTTTGGTTTTTTATCCTGTATAGTGTCTTTGCAAGTTTGAACATGGGTTTAAAATTGGCTTAGAGTGGATAGTTTTTTCTATTGCTTTGAAGAGATGAAAAAAAATGTGTCTAAATTCTGAGCCTTTCAAACTTCATATATTTGACACACTGCTGATTTTCAATTATGATTCAAAAATATTTAATGCCTAAAACCGATCCCTGTACTGATTACTGGGGTTTTTTTCTTTGAGTTGGGGAGATAGGTTATTTTCTTATGTCATAATGTAATTATTAGTTTGATTAATTTTTTTCTCTTTCGTTTTCAGCTGCTTCACATGCATGAGATCTTCCTTGAGTGTCACTACAATTGGGAACTCATAATTTGGTGCATTTCACTAACTCTTTTTCTCTTAAGATTTGTTACTCTTGGATCTGAAACCAGTAAAAAGTACAGCAATACCTCAATATTACTTACTGAGCAGGTGAGAATTTCTATAGACCTATATTTTTCTATCTAAAGTATTTGGTAGGTCTCAGGCATGCATTTGAGATGTATTAAAATAGTTTGGATTAGGGAGTTAATTAGGGCGTAGTGGAACAACACTTTACAACATGAAGTTCGGTTTCTGTGAGAAGTGTATGACACTGTTTAAAAGTTGTATGGAAGATTGAGATGGCCATATCTCAATTGAGTGAGTGGACTTGGAGATATCAGTATATGTCGGTTGATATAATTTAAAATCTAACAAACATAAAAAGTAGCTTTTAAATAGGAAAAAGACACCTGAACTCTCAAAGTGTGGGATGGGAGAATAAAAGATTTGAAAACAAACTTGCTCCCTACAAAGTGGGTCACTGTTTCCAGTCTAATAATTTTGACTGCTAGGTTGCATGAATTACATTTAGTCTCCTGTAGACTCCTTGGAGACTTCTTCTTTCAGCCGTCTGTCAAGCTTGGCTTTGGGTCTACCTACTTTTCTTCTCAGGAATGTTCTGGTTGGTGTTTGTACTGCAAATCTCCTTCTCTGCTCTGCCTGGCACTGATGATAGTTTTCCAAGCTAAGCATGTTCAGTTAGCATTAGGCAAGAAGCCATCTTTTCCTGCTCAGGGAGGTTTCACAATGGTGCAAGATACAGCATTCAGGGCAAGGTAAATAGGCCGTTCAAGAAACCTTTACACATTTCCTACAGGAAATATGTTCAAGTTGGAGAACAAAATCTTCCAAACTGTCTCCCAAAGTCAGGATGTGAAACTTAATGACAGATGGTATAAATGACTGCTTACCTATATTGCTCAGTGAGAATTCATTCTGTCTTTACTAAAGATGACACAGCTCGACACTGAGAAGACAGACTGCCTATTTACCTTGCCCTGAATGCTGTGTTTTGCACCAGTGTGATACCTCTCAAGAGTTCCCGAGCCTGGAGAGCTTTGCATTGTTTGGTTGATCCTCAGAGTCCTGGTGAAGTGTATGTCCTCTGTTTCTGGAATGAAAATGAAGGGAAATGTTTCTGATAAGGATTAGAAAAAAATTATGGAGAGCAAGGCGCGCATGAGAGAGAGAGAATGTCAGGCCTTTGTTTTGCTTTCATAGGTTTCTATACTACGGTCTTCATGAGAGTCAGTGTTTAAATATTTTAAGCCAGCATACCCATTGAAAGAAGCACACCCTCTGTGTCCCCATAACTTAAAAAAAAAACCAAACAAACAACAAAATACGCCCAAAAAGAAATGCGGAAAGTACTGTCATCAGACACCTAGCTTTGTATTGAATCTACCTTATCCTGTTACAAGTAATTTCCCTTAAAAATGCCTGAGAGCTTCATGAAGTGAAAACCGGAATAGAATTCACTATTGTTTCTCAGAAAATAAAAAGGATACACGTCACCCTGAGTAGAACTCATTTTGGACTGGTTTCACATACTAGCTGGATACCACAGCATATTTACAGTGTTCTTAGACACTCATGAAAGTCTTAATATTTTGGCCTTTCATGAGAGGTCAAACCCGAACAATTGACTGACACTCACTTGATCTAAAGGAAGCACATATGAACTGGTGTCCTTGAAAATCACATACTAATGTTATTAGGCTTACTGAGAAGAGAATGAAGCTTTAAAACAAAACAAAAAACTACAACAAAAACCCAGAAAGGACAAACAAGCCTCAACCTCCAGATTCAATATAAATGCTTCAGGGATAAGATGAAATTGCAAAATCTACTTTTTGTTAGCCAAGTTGCAGCCACATCTGTGTGCTTTATATTAATCTGTGAATTTCCCTGCCTGAGGACAGACATAAGCCCAGCCTTGGCTTATTGTGAAGGCTAGTGCATGGTAAGGGATGTAATCTAATCAAATTTGCCAGGCCTCCCCATATTTAAATTTCAGCCATTGTTCTCCATACCAGAGCGGCTTTAACGGCTTGGCTTTCTTGATTGTAGTACGTTTCACATTCATGGGTAACCTGTGCAATAGCATCCATGGTCAAGTTGACCTCTCAATGACAAGTGCATCTACATGTTGCATCTCTTCCTTGTTGGCCAGAGGTGTCACGGGCCCAAACAAACAAACAACTACAAGAAAAAACCCAAAAGGACAAACAAACCTCAGTCCCACATTCAATTTAAATGCTTCCCAGAAAAGATGAAATTGCAAAGTCTAGTTCCTGTAGCGAAGTTCCATCCGTTTCTGTGTTCAACCTATGAATTTCATGATTAGGAGTTATGATGGGAAACTAAAAGATCAATCATTTTACATCAAGGGATTTTTTGACTGCGTGCTGTTTGTCTCTACTTTTTCAAGTCCTTCTGAAAGTGTTTCTAATTTGTCTTGTAAATGAAGTGCCTCAGTGGTTCCTTGTTGAGTAAAATATGACGTATGGTCTGATCAAAGTGGTCTTGCCAGTTTTAAACTCTCAGAATGGGTATGGTAGGTGGCTGTGCATATATATACATTCAAACTTCCCTCCTGATTCAAAATTTGTTATTGACTGTTGGGTTTTTTTCATAAATTAATGACAACATAGTAGCTGTTAAGAGATTTGAACCCTCCTAGGGTTTATTGCCTAGCGTTTTTTCAGACTTTCTAAATAGAGCTGTGGTGGTTTGACCCTGGCTGGATGCCCAGTGCCCCCCCAGCCTCTCTGTCACTCCCCTCCTCAGCTGGGCAGGGGAGAAGAAACACAATGAAAGGCCCGTGGGGGGGTAAGGGCAGGGAGAGATCACCGTCACAGCAAAATGGACTAAACTTGGGGAAATCGGTTTATTACCATTCAAATCAGAGCAGAATAATGAGAAATAAAAATCAAAACTTACAAACACCTCCCCCCACGTCTCCCTTCTTTCTGGGTTCAACATCACTCCCAGTTTCTCCACTGCCTCCCCCTGAGCAGCGCAGGGGGACAGGGAATGGGGGTTACGGTCAGTTCATCACATACTGTTCCTGTTGCTCCTTCCTCCTCACACCCTTCCCCTGCTCCAGCCTGGGGCCCTCCCATGGGAGACAGTCCTCCGTGAACTTCTTCAGCATGAGTCTTTCCCACAGGTTGCAGTGCTTCGCAAACTGCTTCAGCGTGGGACCTTCCCGCAGGGTGCAGTCCTTCAGGCATGGACTGCTCCGGCGTGGGTCCCCCACAGGGCCACAGGTTCTGCCAGCCAACCTGCTCCAGCATGGGCTTCCCGCGGGTCACAGCCTCCCCGGGCTGTGGGGGCACAGCCCGCCCCGCCGGGGGCTGCTGGGGAGCCTCTGCCCCGGGGCCTGGAGCCCCCCCAGCCTCCTGCTGCCCAGCCCGGGGGGGCGTCTGCAGAGCTGTTGCTCTCACATACTCTCACTTCTCTCTTCTGCTGTGATCGTGCAGATTTTTTTCCCCCCTTCTTAAATATATTATCACAGATATATTTATCCGGGCTCGGCCTTGCCCCGTGGTGGGCCGCCTTGGGGCCAGCTGGCACGGGCTCTGTCAGACATGGGGGAGCCTCTAGCAGCTACTCAGAGAAGCTGCCCCTGCAGCCCCCCTACTACCAAAACCTTGCAATGCAAATCCAACACAAGAGCCTTTTTTTTTCTTAGTTTATTTCTGTTTATAAACACTTGAATTGTTGAAATCAGTAATTTTATATTAAAAACTGGAATCTCTTTGCCTCTAAAAGCATAATTTAAAATGAGTTTGGTAGTTCAGGAGCTTGATATGCCTTGGAATATATGAGGCATAGTTTTTTGGGTTTAACTTGTATAAGAAACAGTGACCATTTTAGGGAGTTACTTTGTTCAGATGTCCATGGCCCTTATTTCAATAACCATCTTAAACAAGGTGGTTAAATATATCATGGCATCATATAGCATCACTTCCTTTCTGCAACTTCACTTCTGTTGCTTGGTAAGAGTTTCTGTCATCTGAAGGATGCTTCAGCGTATTGCTGAATTGTTAATTTTTTTTGTTGATGAAGGTCATCATCCTAAAATAGTAAGTTCACAGCTTTTCAAGATATTTTTCCTTTGATTTGCTTTTGTTATGCATTACAAAAGAAAAACTAGCCTTCGCCTGGTCTAAGATATCAAAGATAGGTTATTTGAGAATGAAAGCTGATGTTTCAAAATTGCTGGAAGGGCAAAAGAGAGTTAATGTGTACTCTTAACTAAACTTTCTCAGAAACAATGACCTAAAAACATGTGGAACACAGAAGTGTTCAATGATGAATATACTGTTCTTCTACAGCAATGAAGAGTTTAATTAATTTTTCAGATATTTCAAGGCACTAGAAAGATTGATTTTTCTGCACTCAAAAGTGCTCATGAAGTACTCAATTACACTAAAATCTTTTAAAAGAAATTATACTTTAGCAGAATTTTGGTTTAGCATTTCAGTCTATTCAGTATCTTTTGGAGTTGTTAAGCCTTTAAAGTCTACATGCTAGTATAAAGACCTGGAAATGAATTGACAAATCTCGGGTAATTATTGAAGGAGGAAAAAGAAATTATGCAAACCTTAACATATGGGGTTGGTTTTCTTGCCTAATTTGTGGACTGCATTGAGCTTTTAAAGTTGTTGCTGTAGTAGTGTCAAATAGATTTTGTTGTATCATAAAACATTGTATTTTCCTATGGCACTGGACCAGTATTTGCTCTTAAATATTAAAAAGGAAGCAAAAAATTTGCTTCCTTGCAGAAACGTCATCACTGTTCTGTTATATGACTGCTGACTAATCATTTCATTTTATTGTTAAATATTTCCGAATTCCTTTAAATTCTGAGTAAGTGGTGATACTCTTACTTTATTTAAATCAGATAAACTTGTACTTGAAAATGGAGAAAAAGCCTAACAAGAAGGAGGAGCTGACACTAGTGAACAATGTTTTAAAACTTGCTACTAAGTTATTGAAGGTAAGAATTAAAGCACTATTACAATATTATATGTAACTAAGAAGCAGAATAGATTGCTTAATGGGTCGCTTGTGTTAATTTTTGCGGGCAACGCGGTATGTTTTGGTTTAAATCTGCTCTGTAACTCTTTCACAGCAATGCTACTTGTTCACACGCTACAGTCTTGTTATGTTGCTATCATTGTGGATTACAAATTATTACTATATACAATAAATTTTATTCTTTAAACTATATGAGCAGCCCGAGAGAAGGTACTTCAGGATGGACAGGATGATGAATGCTTGAGAAATAAATGATGCAATGTTGTTGGGTTTTTTGGAGTGTAAATATCTGGTTCTAGTAATAAGCTGCTGGGGGATTTGTGCTCTTCCACAAAAGTAATTCCTCTTAAAAACTGTCAGTGGTTACCATTTCAAATTAAAACTAGATTATCCTTGATGTCGTCTTTACTTACTGTGATAGATTAATCTTTTTGGAAGACAGAGAGAAACTGTTACGTAGGTCCATTTATAAGTGAACTAAAGGTACAGATTTCATTTAATGTAATTCAAATGTCAGCTGTGCCCTTGAACTATTTGGCAATTATTTTTTGCATGGAATTTTAGTAGAGAAGTTTTTCGCTTATGCAATAATATCCTGTTTGTCAGGGAACTATATTTGGTGAGTAGAAGGTACTTCTTCATGGTGAGAGAACATGAATTTTTTTATTACTTTCCGTTTCTAGAATTCTGCAGAAGAAAAATCATCTTTCTTTCACTCATCTGGAGCTAGAGCATGGACCTGCTTAGGGCTTTTATAGAACAACTTCTTGTTGTTAACAAAGCAGTGGTTGAGGTTCTCGGGAAGACATTTTTGATCCTAAATTGCCTCTGCTGAGTTTGTCTGTTCTTTCAGACTCACAGATCTGTCATAATTTGGGAAGCAAGTTGTTTTGTTCTTTCATTTGTCTGGGAGCTTAATTCTTGGCCCAGAAATGTCTCATTCTCCTTCAGACTAAACATTTCCTTAGTCCAAAACTTACTTAAGGGTTACTTGAATGCCAAATGAGAGTAATAAACGTAACACTTGAAAAACTTATTTTATTTTAGGTTTGGCTTTTATGAACAAATAAGATCAGTTAGATTTAGTATTCTTAATGTGTTTATACACTAAAATTAACAGTATATAACTTACAGTTGACTAAAGTAGGCTTTCAAAGAGGAAGCCAGTTCTGATACTACAAAAAACAAACTCATGACTTGCCTCCTCACCTCTCTCGGCATGGTGTTTCAGTGCTTAACCACTTTGGCTGTTGTGAAAGCTTCAGCTTTCAGCATTTGGATCTTGTTATACATTCTGCTGTCATGGTAAAGTTCTTAAAGAGGCGCTACTGATTTGTTACTCTTGGACTCAGAAGTGAGGTAACAACAGTATTGTGATTTCTCCTTCAGGGAATCAACTTCCTCCTTTAGTCCAAGATAGAGTGGTCCTGTAGAACAGTTCCCCAGGAATGACTGGCAAATACAGAAGTGTTTTCCTCCCCCTCAGATAAACTTCCTTCAGTTCACACACCCCTCCCACCATGTTCGAGTATAGCACGACTGATACTGATTCCATGTGCAGAGATCCCTGTAAGTAGAGGGAATGGCTGGATTATCGTGCAGTAAACCTGAACCATATCTTTCAATGCCTCCATACCTTTCCGCTGCAGTCTGGAAAATTCAAGCCTCTCAAGAGAAACAATTGGAGGGGTTTGCGTATGGTGGTGCTTTAAGACCTTGCTGCCTTATTCTACCGTATGTAGAATTCTAGCCACTTACCCCATTGATTCCTGTGCAAGAAGGAGCAGTTCTTAAAATGAAGTTTAAACTCTGTTTAAACTAGTCAGTTAGAGGCTGAGATGATGGGGTATTTCTGCTAGTGTGTGTGGTCTCATCTCAAAAAATATGCAGCACTTTCATGAGAGGGCTGACAGAGTCAGGAAGAGTTCAAAGCGGACAAAGCAACAGCTTAGGTTGAGAGTTATGCTATAACGATGTGGAGAGCCTGGCTAAGTCAGTTATGAACTGTTTCTTTTGGTATAAGAATAAGGAATGGCAAAGCTTTTACGACCTGGTTTTGGAACAAACAAAAGGAAGTGTTCTCTGTGTCAGGTAGCAGACTTGTGCAGCTGTTGGTCAAAGGACACTGGATGCAGAAAGGTTATCTGGATTCAAGGAGAGACTGAACAAGTAGACTAGACAGATTCAGGGTATCACATGTGTTGAAATGTTTGTGTGCTGTGAGAATGTAGGTAGGGTAAGAAGCAGCTGCTGTTGGCGGCAGGATGCTGATCAACCCTTGATCTGATTCACTTCAGTCTTTTTCATGCTTTTCTCAGTGTTTGCAAAAAAACTGTTCGTGTTTTACTCTTTTCAGAAATGTGTCAACTGACATGACCTTTCCAAAGGGGACTTGACTTTTGTGGCACAAATCCCAGACCCAGGCCACCACTTAGTTACTGTGAGAATGTGCCCAAAAGTGAGATGGATTTCCAAGCCATCTAGTATGAGCTTTCAATGAGTTTTTGGTAGCTAGTGATCAATGCAATTACGTATTTCATGCCCATTAGCTAAATGGAATTGGTTTTGTTTGTTTGTTTTTTTTTAATTTGGTTTTGGATGTTTTTGATCCTTAAGCTTTTACTGAAGACTATATTATGTTGAATAGTCTTACTGTTTTCTTACTCCCAAAATTGGTAAGATGAATCCAAAATCTAAAAACTTTTTTCTTAATGGATTTCTCTGCTGTTCTCAGAATCATGCCTTTTATAGCTTTTGTATTTGCAGCAGTTTTATACCATGTTACATCTAAATGAAAAGGTTGTTCATTCTTATGTAACCTCTCTTGAAGGAAGAGTCAGAGCTCTGACATTCTTCTTTATTAAAAAAGGGTTTATAAGGCGTTGTGCAAGGCACAGGATGTAGTGCAGGGGAGGGATGAAGATTAATTTAGAGCTAGAAAATATAAATGACCAAAGCAGTGATAGTTGTTATGCTTTATATAATCCACTCATATTTTAAAACTTTTTTTATTCCTTTATTTGACATATTTGTAGGCCAGAAATGTGTGGGTGACTTCATTAACACACCAGTAACTGAAAATTGGTGAAATAGCCGTTTTGTTCAAGTTTTGTTGCAGGTTAATTTTGGCTAATTTATTTGATCTTTCCAATAAAAAAAAAAAAGTAAATTATTAGCAGTTAAATGATTATTAGTACTTTTTCCCTTCATCTTCCTTTTCTGGCTGTGTTCATCAGTAATTATTCTCAAAATTAATGGAAAGGGAAATGCATTAGGAAAGACATTTTTGTTAATTTTCTATAGTAGTGAGGTAGCCTTCTGTCACTGTGGAAAATCTTTTCTTTTTTTTTTTTTTTTTCTGTTTTTTGTGGTTCTGCTGTCTGTCAGCTGTTTTAATACTGAAGGTGATTTCTGGAAAATTATAAGGAATTCTAAAATGATGGCACCTTAGGAAAACTAGTTCTCTATTTTCCTGGCTTCATGAGCAAATTGGTAGATGCTTTAGCTGGGTAGCCTCCAATTTTTTGAAGGGTTATTTAGACATCAGTAGTCAGTTAATGTGATGGGTATTTTCTTGCTCATTGTTTTTCCTGTGCAGAAGAATAGGAGGATGTTTTACTCAACTGTGACTTGAAGACTTCTTAAGCTATCGAATATCACTCAATACATATATGAACAAAAACATCTTTGTGTAATTTTTGCTTTTAATGTCATTGTTTTGCATTACTAGGAACTGGACAGTCCCTTCAGGTTGTATGGGCTTACAATGAATCCACTGCTTTATAATATCACCCAAGTTGTTATCTTGTCAGCTGTTTCTGGTGTCATCAGTGACTTGCTTGGATTTAATCTAAAGGTAACTACTTGTTAAGCATCCTTTTTTTTCACCATGGGGTTCAGAATATTATGATAGATGGATCATACGTTGCAGACTAATGTATTCTCAACTGTATTAACTAGAAGATCTATTGTTTGAAAATGGTTATGGCATTTAAGCTGTATCAGAATAGTGATGTATTTGTTCATATGCGCCAAGAGAAGAATCCAGGAAGACCTTATAGCAGCTTTCCAGTACCTAAAGGGGGCCTAAAAGAAAGCTGCAGAGGGACTTCTTACAAGGGCCTGTAGTGATAGGGCAAAGGGGAATGGCTTTAAACTGCAAGAGGGTAGAGTTAGATTAGATCTAAGGAAGAAATTCTTTACTGTGAGGGTGCTGAGGCACTGGCACAGGCTACCCAGAGAAGCTGTGGCTGCCCCATCTCTGGCAGTGTTTCAGGCCAGGCTGGATGGGGCTTGGAGCAGCCTGGTCCAGTGGAAGGTGTCCCTGCCCATGGCTGGGGGGCAGCTCTTTTAACTCTGGTTTTTTGTTTGTTTGGTTGTGGGGTTTTTTTGCATTTTTGTGGCTTTCTAACTTTATGTAGGACACATAATTACCAGGATTTCTTAGACATACAGACACATTCATACACATAAGTACTATACCTTATTTGACTTTTCTTTGTATCCCAGATCTGATTTCTGCCTTGAATTCCTCACTGTTGACTTTATAGCTCCTTAAGGAATGCAAAAAGATGCAAGCTATCCTTGTCTTGCGCTGCAGTGAAGTATTATGGTAGATAGAGTATTACTGTGACCAATATTACACAGTGTCGTGTCATCGTGGCTGAAGGGCTACCTTGTTAGGCCCTACTCTCTGCCCCGCTCTGAACTGCAAACTCTGGAAGCTATTTCAAGATTCAGGTTAAGAGGCACATTCGTTTTGACAAGCTTGTAGCACAGAGCCCTTAATTCGCCACTGAGTTTGCTTACATCTGTCCGTTTTTTTCCCTGTTAAACAAATGTAAAATTTATTTTGCGTATTATAGAATATGCAGCAAATGCAGTAGGAAAAAAGAAAGTGGTGGTATTGCAGTTCTGGTAAACGGAAGACTGAGTTGAAAAATAATACTGATTTACTGCTTGAACTTTTCCAGCTCTGGAAGATCAAATCTTGACAATACATAAAGAAGACGAGATAACACAGTGTTATAGAAAAGCTCATTGATTGACAAAACTGCCTCAAAGCAGCCACTGAAATCTGTATTTCAGATGCTACAACCTCTTCAAGGATGTCATTTGGAAAATTGAAGTGTTTACATCTGACTGTCTTGTGCAATCTTTGTATTTATTTCAACTTCTCACTGTTTATGTTCATTTTAGTTGACATTTATATTTTCTTTTCAAAATTACTTGTTTAGCTTTGGAAAGAGTCAGCTTTGAGAAGGGTCAAAAATTGTGTGTCTGAGAACTTCTGTTGTTAAAGTTGAAGCCAGTGCTGAACATTTTTAGTTACGGTAACACTATAAGGAAGTCATTTGATTGTTGATAATGTGGTAAAATTGCTTAGAATATTTCATTTGCACCAATCATTTATGAGGACAACATAACATCAATAGATGTTTGGTTGCAATAGAAAAGTGAGACATATACAAAAAATAAAGTACTGACAATACAGTATGACAGGTAGCATAAACATTTTATATTAATATTAGATGCAAATGGGAACTTTTAATATTTTGAGTAATTCCAGGATCTAAACTCGTATAGGCTGCAGTTTAAATATCCTGGGATATTAATCAAGGTATTATATAACAAGTCAACAAGTGCTCTTTGATAACACTTTTATTAGAGCAATAATTGTAAATGGTTACCATGCTGTATGATATTTTGATAAAATTAAATATTGTATTTATTTGAAATACTGGGCTGTTCTGCGCAGCTCTGACTGTGCATGCTCAATATGTGCACTTTTTATTGTTACTTTTAATGAGAAACTTTATATATATACATATAAATGTATATTAATTGGAATATATTATGGTGAACTATGGAGCAGTATATATTGTATGTTGAAGCTGAGTATTTAAAGAAGCCGAAGATTTACTGGTGAAAGGAGTGCTATGAATGACTGAGCATAAGATAGATAGATGCTCTCCTCTTGTACACTATAGTATATGCCATTCATACCACATTGAAGTTTAAGAACAGCTTAATACAGAAAAGTTCCTCTGGTGAGCAGCAGAGCTCATGAAGCCTGGTAGTCAGCAGATTTGTGTCTTCAGATAACCTGCTCTCCTCCTGTTCCTCCCCAGCAGGTGTCATTCCCCAGCGCTTTCCTGGCTGGGGTTTCCCAGCTCTCCCTCTGCCTTCTGTCCCCTGCCTCCCACACGGACCAGTCATATTGACTCATGGTTCTTCAGCGTGACAAAAATTGATGTTCACCCATGTAGACTTAAGTTACCTGGAACAAACTTCCCATCTACAAATTATGTGGGAGGATTAATATCGCCAGGTGCAAGTATTCTTACATTTTGTGGTTCCAAAATAGTGTCTTCATATTGAAAAATGACAAGTAAGTAGATGACAAGAGTCTGGACATTGCACTACGCTTGCTAATCTTCAGAATCTTGAAAGATTTGAAGTAATGTACCTTAAACTTATGTGGTATAAAAATATTTTTATATATAAAGCAACACAAACAAGCATTTTGTATTTTATTTGCCTCTGTACTAACGTTTAATAATGACCAAAGTGCATTCTGGTTTTTGAAAGAATGTATTACTGGAGCTTTAAGAACATACTGTATTTAGTTTCTCATATGAAAACTTCAGCTGCATCTGATCTGTTTCTTCTTTCTCTGTTGTTTGATGTTGGGATTGTTTTTAAAAACCAAGTACATTTTATATACAGTTTTTTCCAAATTATGGTATAGACATACACAGAACTTAATTTTGCACAAAATGTATTTTAAGAAAAAAAAAGTACAGCAGGAGTTCTATGGGTGATAAAAGATAAAGCTATTGCTTTTTACAGCTTGTCACTATTACAGAACCATTCTTTGCTCTAGAATGGAATTACTTTTAGAAATGTAAAATGCTGAATATATGGCTTTTGTTACCTGAAAAAAAAAAAAAAAAAAAGAAGAAAAAAAAAAAGAGGGGGGAGGGAAAACATTGCGGTTTTGGTCAGAGGTGAAATTAGTTTAACCACGTATACCTCAGCAACTAGCACTGTGCTGGATTGTTGCACTAACAAGTGGCAGCTTGGGGAGAGTAAAAGAGTCACAAAATGAAATTAAAAATAATAAACCCCAGTATTTCCTACTATTAGGTATATTCATTATGTTAAAAATGGAAGAGGTTTATTTTCCATCCCTCAGGGTGGAAAACCCAGTATGAGAATAGAGGCAAGTAGAAATATGGCAGATCTTGTGTGTTAACTGTAATTTTTTGCCACCTGTTTTGTAACTGAAAGTGTGATCAGGCTTGGAATAAAGCTTTCTATGGTTGATGGTAAAAAAGAAGAAAAAACAATGGGTCAGATATGTCTTTTAGTAATATCCAGCATATTTCTGAGTCTGCCTGTTTTGATTTAAATCCATATATTCGATTTAGATTAAATTAAAGCATATTTGGTAGACAAATCCTGCACATGGAATGCAAATGATGGTTGTCAAAATTGCACTTCATTGCAAGAACACAAACTTTCAGACACATTTAGTTATGCAAAGTAGTTTAATCTTATTGACTACTGAACATGTGGCTTCTAAATAACTGTTTCTATTGGAAAAATATTGAAACGGAATTTAGTTCTATTTTACCAGGATTTAAGGGATTAATTTCAATCATCATTTTGGCTGTTTCTGTTTTGTTATGTCACAAGAAATACTTCCGTGTAAAAATCAAAATACAAGCAAACTAAAGTACATATTGAAATTAAAGTTAAATGCTTCAATAACATGTTACGGAATATTTGGACAGAATTAATGTGTGATAACATGTATTAGCTATTTGTTTACTGATTAGTGAAATAGTTTCTAACAGAAAACTGTTCCATTAATGGCTTTCAAACACCCTTTTTTATTAGCTTCATTTTGGCTTTCCCACAGCGTATTCTTTGGACTTTATAAACAGGTTTGGCCAGTGTTATCCCCAGGACTGACTTGGCAGTAGGTTACACTCCACACTTGCGTTCATTTGCTCACTTCCTAAACTTACTCTAAATGTAGGCTATTTACAGTTTAAAATTTGTTTTGATGGTCATGGAAGACACTACATGTATTAAGAAATTAATAGCTCCTGAGAGCCATCCATCTCTAGGTGATACCTCAGTGTGCCAGAATTCTTAGACGTTGCCAGAAAATGTTATGCACAGTGCAAGTTTCTGCAGTCCATACCCCATCTGTGTCTGAGTACCTGCCGAAATAGTTATGGAGCTGAAGATGATGGGATCTGACCGATGTGTGGCTGCTTGCTGGCTTGCTTCAGATCATGGGCCATTTTTTCCAGTCCTGATAGTCTCAAACCCATCCCGTCCAACAGAAAAGCGTACCTGGAACTGAAGCGGCTGTGGGTGATCAGGCATGAATTCAGCACGTGCTGAATGTGGCCTCTGTCTTACACCGATGGTTGTGATTGGGAAATCTTGGTACCTCCTACAGAGAGTTGTATTTCTACAGCTCATAGCATGGAGCTAAATTTACATGTATCCTCCCGAGTGCCACGTTTGGAATCTGAAGGGGTGCAAGACCTTTCAGGAAACCGAAGAAGTGAATTTTAAGAGGTTTTGTCGGTGTGCTGCTTGCTTGATATATGATTGCAAACCTATTTGTAAACCTGCTATCTCTGGTAGGCTCCAGTGAGCCATCCAATGTGTAGATTACGTGTATTGAAAAAAAAATAACTTACAGCTCTTTTCATGTTATCTTCTGTGGATAGGATATTTAAAACCCTTTGGGTGGATATAAAATTTAGTAACTTCCAAAAGCTTCCGTGGATTGCGAGCACATTTCATTCTAGGTAGTGCTTATTACTGGTTCAGATTTCAGAGATCGATCTTTGGCATCCAGCAGTATGTACTAGAGAGACATTTTTTCTCTCTTTCTAAAGATGGTGACGGTGGGCTGATGCTGCTGTCTACTGGATACTTCAAGCCCAAAGGCATCCAGCTTACCTGTTGGAGGGGAAGGGAGGAAGGCGGCTGTTGGTAGTGCTGGTATACCCGCTGCTGCCTCCCTAAGTTGACTTTCGTTACCAGTTTCTCAAGCAGTGAATTTGCTGCAACATGAGAGAGAACTGAAGGAAAAGGAATACATGATACTTTTTTCTTGGTCCACAGAGCAATCTCTTTTTTTTTTTATTGCATGACTGCACAAAATATATCTGTATTGGTACAGGAGATGGGAAGCAAATCTTTTAGTCATAAATAGCAACTGACAAACTCTATGGGGAAGGCAGTCTTCTTCCAATGCCATTACTTGCAAGATAGCAGAGGAAATAGTCTTCGGAAGGTACCCATGTTGTTTGGGTGGGTTTTTTGGTTTTTTTGTATTTTGTTTGGTGTGTTTGCGTGTGTGTGTGTGTGTTGTTGGTTTTGGGTGGGTTTTTTTTTTAAAACAACAAAAACCAAAACAGCAATACACAAAGAACCTAAAACAGTCTTCACTTGGTCTTTGCCTTTCTTGTCAAATGCTGTCTTCTTACCTCGTCAGTCTTAAAAAAACTAATCAGGCCTTGCTGGGGTGTTTGGATCCTGCTTTGCTGACACTCTTCCTGAAAATCACCACCTTCTAGTCATCTGTGGTGGATGGAGCCTGGAGATGTCCTCTGAAGTTCCTGTATGAGGTATGCTCAGCCAGGGGGTGATTTTGGCAATTCTGCTGGGCCTTGGGGAATGTCTGGCCCAGGAGTCAAAAAGAGTGCTGCAAAACATCTGGAAGATTTCTGTACCACCCATATTCATGGCTTGGTTGATAGAGGTGTTTGTGGTAATACCTGTCAGCTCCACTCACCGTATCTGCTCGTATTGCCTTGCTAGTTGAGCAGGTAGACCCCACCGGTGACAGCACCCAAACAATTTTTCTGGGAAGGGGGAAATGTCCAAGGCTGCAATGGGGCAGTTTGTGAGGAGGATAACAGGAAAGGAAGGGAGTGTGATTTCTCCGTTATCTGGACCTACTGCACCCTGCCCCACTTCTGGTGACAAGTCTGCTGTCAGAGTTGGATATCTGCATTATGAAATATAAGCTGTGAGCCCAGCATTGCCTGGGGCTTGGCAGGGAGGATTTCCTCCTTATTGCCTCAAGCAGCCAGTCACTGCTAACCTTGAATTTGGCATGTGGTGCGTGTTCTCTAGATGTACAGGCAGCTTTGAGAAGGGCCTTCTCTGTTAGGGACTCCAGGATCTTCCTCGTAGTTTGTTGCTAGTTCTCTTGATTAGGATTGAGGCAGAACTTGCAGTGAGTGGCAATGGGCAGTTCAGTGGCAGTAACACAAAACTACAGAAATCACCGAGGAGGCTGCAGCTGTCGGTCTGATCCTTGTCATTTAGTCTTACTGTGGATTCAAGATGGTTATCTTGCAGGCTGAAGACGCTTGTCAACCTGTGGCTGTGGATCCTGTGGCTTACCCAAGAGGCTGAAGACGCTTGTCAACCTGTGGCTGTGGATCCTGTGGCTTACCCAAGTCATCTTGGGGAGGATAAATCGTGTGGAAAGATCTGTTGTAGTGGTAGAAGATCCCCATGGCCTGCAACCAGTCTCAAAGCTGGTCAGCTACTGCCACCGAGTGTTTGTCCTCTTGGTCATTTTGATCCTCACAAATACTGTACCCCACGGACTTCAATAGGTATGGGCAACTACAGTAGTCTTGAGGATGCTGTAGTCTATTCCTTGGTACAGGGGATGTTCCGGTGAAGGAAAACTTCTCACCCATCTTCTGGCTGTATCAGTAGTTGAATCTGCTTCTCCAGCCTGAGGCCAGCGCCCTGCAGAGAGCTCTGCCTGGGGCCGGTGGGGGAGCACACTGCTACCTCCACAGCAGCCTGGACGCGTGGCCGGCTGTTCTGCGCTTCAGCTGATGCTCCATCAGGTTTAAGGCAGACAGGGCTTTCTGGCCCCTACGGTCTTGCTTAAGGTCTGGCCCTAAGGTCTGGCAGGTCTTGCTTTAGTGCTATCGTACCAAAGATGCGACGGAATTTTATCTAAGCAGGTATGTAAGACCATGGATTTTAATTGTTATATATTAATGTAAAAGCTTGGGTGAGAATCTAAGTCCCATCTTGGTTTCACCAGGTGAAAACTTGCAGCATGGCAACAGGATTAAATGGGAAAGGGCAAAGACAACCATGTGGCTGATGCCGGCTGCATTAACTGTCAGGTTGCCAGTATGAGCTCATCATATCACCTTGAGAACTTCCCACTGTTAACTTTGGTACACGTCCTTACGGAATGGTGTAATTATTGAAGGACAAAATATATGTATAGAGTTAGTTTAGGTTAAATGTTGAAGAGTAAATATGTTACACCAACATGTTAAAAATAACTCTCCCAAAGCATTACTATGAAATAATACAAAATTAATTTTAAAAAAATTATATTGTTACCTTTTTCTTCCCTGTTCTTTTTCACTTTTTAAGCATTTTATGTTTGAGCTGACACTTGCCATCTTTAAACAAAATTTCAGAAATCTGAAATTGCCGCAGATTGGGTTTCATGTTAAAAAGTCAATTCTCTGGGCTGTAAGCAATGCCACGTCTGCTATCAGTAATGGGATTCTCCGGAGAGAGAAATCGTCATTTTCTTTTCGTTTCTAGCTCTTGAGCGAGGAAGCTACAACCTTCAGTATGGACACAAGCACCACTGATAAAATAAACAGCAGTGATTGCTGGGGAGATTCAATTTTTCCAGTACAAGTTTGTCTAAGTTTATTATCTGGAGTAAGAGATGAGGTCATGCTGCAGAAAGATGTATTCTTTTTACTTTTGTTTTGTCCTATGTTTGACTAATGCATTCGAGCAAAAGAAAGCACATGCCGATTAGGGACAGGCTTCCAAAATTATTGCATTTGTTACTCATTTCATTTATTACTTTAGTCTTTATGTTTAAAAATTACAGTACTTCATGTTTAGGCATGCTCGTGTTCTTGAACGCTCACCCACCTGACTTTTTGCTTCTAGCCCTTACTTACAAACAGCTCCTGCCCCCTGAGTATGGTCTTACTGGTAATTAAATTTATCAGGGATTAGGTGGCTGCCTCCTGACCATATCACGATCCAAGCCCAAGCTTCTAGACGTGTGGTTGTAAGTTAAATCTTTTGCTTTTGCTCTATCTCATGCATGTGAATGAATGGGAAGTGAATTACTTGGCTAATTAAAAAATGTCGTTAAACACATGGAACCTAAGTGGTAGATGGCATTAAAACAGTGAATTTTGGGGAAACAGTAGTTTTCCTTTAGCATATTAAGGAGTGCTCTAATATTTCATTAACCCATCTCTACAGTAGTGTTGATTGGGGTCAAAGACCACTAAACCAGCTTAGGGATTAGGGTTTGACCCTGGTGAGGTGGTTCTCCAACAGCTCTGCATGCCCTGCTCACCACACCTGTGGCCATGGTCATATGCTTTGCATAGGGTCCGTTGGTCCGAGCTTCATCTGTCTGTAAGTTAGATGCTGAATTGACCCAGGGCTTCCTTTGCAGTCACTAGAAACACACATTTACCTTCAGAGGAGGGTTCATTCAGCTGATCGTTGACACTAATTTTAGTGATCCTTTGGCATATTTCTCTTGAGTGTAAAAGGGAAATAGTGTGGATAATTCTGAATCAGATGGGAAACTTTTAGCCAACTAAATTAAGGCAGATTAATTGTACTTGGCTGTTTGTTCTGCAGTGAGGCCTTCAGTGTTTGCAGCTGTGTAATTTGTTCAGCTGCCACTTTTTTTTTTATTATTATTTTATTGGTTTGTTCTTAGATAAAAAGATGACCAAACGTGAATTCCAAAATCCTACACCAGCGGTCAGAGCTGCGGTGCTGGGGGTGGTGAGCTGCCCACCTCTGCCCAGCCCCTGCTCCACAGCCTGGAGACAGCACAGCGTGGGCATAGGAACAGCACCAAGCAGACACAGCCAGCACTGGGATAGCACACAGGTGACCCAAAGAGATCTGTTTCTTTATTACTAAAATGCGTAATGTGAAGGTTGGGTAAGATCAGCTCTAAGCTTGACCCACTCATGGGGAAACACTGCTCCAGTTTGCAGGGAGCTGTAGGGGTGACGCTGCTTTCATTCTTGGCCTGTTACACTGAAAATCCTTTATGGCAATGCTGCTGCCAGATGTATAGATGGGATGTCATCGAGCTCTGAAACCTATCCAGAAACACAGAGCCCTCCCTGCTTGGCAAAGCTCCTCTGTGCAGAGCAGACACTGTGATGTGCATCCTCCGAGCAGCTGGAATCGAGGGTACCCTGTGCTCAGAGGAGCAGAGGTGGCAGAGACAAGGCTTTCCGTATGTCTCCTGTGTTATCTTCGGGCTGTAGTTTTTCAGCTAAGTCAAAGATACTCCTAGCAGGCCTCCACTGGCTGGCCAAATGATGTTTGCAGGGCAGATAAAAATAGTACAAAAAAATCTCCAGCTTGCAGAGGGGGAACCACTGACATTTCACCCCTGTACTCCAGCAAGGTGTTCTGGTTCCAGTCTTTTGTAAACCCATGATGTGAAGCTGGGCTGCTTCTAAGTGTATTTGGGAAGTTCTGGCCTATGTGGATGGCAGAAATAACTGCAATGGCCACCGGAGGCTGGCACTGGGGCCCTGTTTCTGCACCAGGCTGTGGCCCTGGCACTTGGTGCTGTTGCTGTGCAGGCACACACACAGCGGGAAGAGCAAAGTACAGTCTTTAACCTGCATTTCTCGCCTCTCCTTTGCTCATCGTCTTTTAGAGTAATAGCTCTTGATAGCAGATATCTGGCACTGAATATAATGAGGTGAACCTATCCCTAGTCTTACGAATGTGATTGCTACCGTGGGGCGAGGTCTCTGGTTGTCTTTTGACTTCTGTGCTGTTGTGGGGTCTGGCGGTTCATGGCTCTTGCTAGTTTGTGCTGTGACTTGTTTTCTCTGCTGATGAAGCTGGCTTAAGCAATCCCTGCCTTCCCTGAGTGCAGCTGCATGTTTTTGCTGCCATGCTGTTTGCTGCTGCAACCCAGTTGTGGTTTTCTTGTAACGTGATTTATTTCAGTGGCGGTTATACCACAAGCGTTGGTACCGATACAGCGGCATGAGCAATGCACTGCGGTAAGGGGGTGGAAACTTGAAGCTGGCTTTTTGGCTGAAGAAAGCTATTGTGTAGCTACAAACAATAGCGATTACTGCCGTCAACCTTGGAATAAATAGGAGCCACTGAAGCTGTTGAAATGGGATTAAATCCCATTGTGTATAGAGTGGAATTAATACAGTGAATGCAAATAAAGTAGATGGCCAACAATTTTGGCCTTGAGGTGACATAATGCTGCAGTTAAAGGCCGCCAGTATTTCCTATTCTTCTTTTCCTGCACATGGGCATATTGTGCATTTCAATTGCACCACAAATCCTGGCTTTCTGGATAAAAAATTAGAAATTCAAATTACACAAAAGAACGATTGTGAAATGATTGTTATAACTTGGAGGAAGCAACAGATGTTTCACTTGTTGCTGGAACTCTCTGAAGAACAACTAATTTTCCAAGCATATCGGGTACAGCTACTGTACATGCTAATCAGAAACATTTTTCTCTGTGCGGCAGTGTAATGGTATTCCTCAAAATGTTCTTTGTGTTAGCTTAATAATGCACAGCCAAAGGATGCACTACTGGGACCAGCATAGCAGGTTTTGCCACTACCTTTATATTTTATTTCTTTCAAATTCTAGTCACTGGGCCAGTAACCTTTCTTGAAATAAAAGGCAAAACAGTTTATTAATGCTTGAAAATAACATTAAAAAACCCCAAGACCTGGCTGTTAAAAAAAAAATAAATTCAAAAATCTATGGTTTTACTGAAGATAAGGTCGATGCCTTGTTAAAGTTACTACTGATAACACAGATGTAACACCAGGAGCTCACAGGTGGGGAATATACTGAGAACCACAATGCTTTTTTCTCCAGATCTGATCTTTTGGACCAACTCCTTCTAACAACATCTGTGACTTTCACTCATCAAGATACCAGCCCTGCTCTACAAAACTAATAGCTATCATTGCAGTACAAGCAAATGATGTAGATTAGATAGCTTGGATTGTAGTTGTGGTACTGAACATTTAAAAATTTCTACTGACCTTAGATGTGGACAGACTGGAGAGGATCCAAAGGAGGGCCAGAAAGATGATCAAACCACTATCTGAACCTGCCCTATGAGGAAAGACTAAAGGAGTTAGGTCTCCTCTCCCTGGAGAAGAGAAGGCTCCAGAGGACCTCATCACAGTATGCCAGTACTTAAATGGCAGCTACGAAGGCGATGGATATTCTCTCTTCACCACGAGCCACATGGAGAAGACAAGGGGTAATGGGTACCAATTGCCTCTTTCAGCCACAGAAGATTTCCTTGCATACACAGATCTATGTTCTAAAAATGCAGACTTTCATTGTATCAGAATACAAAGTAAACCAAACGACAGTTGGGCGGAAAGGGACCTAATGAAGTTACGCAAAGGCAAGTGCAGGGTCCTGCGCCTGGGGAGGAATAACCCCGTGCCACAGGGCTAGAGGCTGACCTGCTGGGAGGCAGCTCTGTGGAGAAGGACCTGGGAGCCCTGGTGGGCAACAAGCTGCCATGAGCCAGCAGTGTGCCCTGGTGGCCAAGGAGGCCAATGGGTCCTGGGGGGCATCAGGAGGAGCGTGGCCAGCAGGGCGAGGGAGGGGATCCTGCCCCTCTGCTCTGCCCTGGTGAGGCTGCACCTGGAGTGCTGTGTCCGGTGCTGGGATCCCCAGTTACAGAGAGACAGGGAGCTGCTGGGGAGGGGCCAGCACAGGGCTGTGAAGAGGACAAAGGGGCTGGAGCATCTCCCTGATGAGGAAAGGCTGAGGGAGCTGGGACTGTTTCGCCTGGAGAAGAGAAGACTGAGAGGGGATCTTATCCATGCATACAAATGCCTTAATGGAGAGTGCCAAGAGGACGGGGCCAGGCTTTTTTCAGCGGTGCCCTGTGACAGGACAAGGGGCAACGGACACAAACTGCAGCACAGGGAGTTCCATGTGAATGTGAGGAAAAGCATCTTTACTGTGACAGAGCACTGGCACAGGCCGCTCAGAGAGGCTGTGGGTCTTCTTCTCTGGAGACATTCAAAACCCACCTGGATGTGACTGTGCAGCCTGCTCTGGGAGGAGCTGCTTTAGCAGGGGCTGGACTAGATGATCTCCAGAGGCCCCTTCCAACCCTGACCATTCTGTGATTCTGTGATAAAAAACAAGTAAGACTACAGGACTGTTAATTCCCTGTGATGATCCTTATCAAATGCAATTATTATTTGAGAAAATATTTCCAGAGCCTTTGGGATGTAGTTGTGAGCATAAGCCCAGACAAGACGCTGCTCTGACTGGGACTGCTACTGGCTGTGTGCAAGGCATTCCGAGGTTATTCAGAGTCTACAGAGTTATCATCCGGGAGCACCATTTCTTCTCATTGTTTAGGATTGTTCTGTGCTGTACTAATATACTTTATTTAATACCAGCAGCAAGATTATCTGGTGAACATGCCTGTGATACCACTGTTTTCTGTTGACGTGGCAGAGGAAAAAATCTTAGAATTACAATCAGGCTGAAGCATTTATAGAAAATTTTTGCTTGAATGTACATTGGAGTCCTGCCTTTTTCACTTAAGATGTCAGTTAGATTTAAGCAGCAGTAAGTTACTGAATCTTTGACTACAGGCAACTACTGTGTCTCTAAACTTTAGTGGCTATGATTTTGCAAATAGTTTAAAAGAGCTTCAATATGATCAAACTGAAAAGATCAGAGATACCCTGTGTGCAAGTGTCCACAGCCTGATTTACATCAGGATGCCCTAATGTTTGACAGCTGTTCAGGTGAGTGTTGTATCAGACAGTGGTAAATATACAAGATTGTACAGGCTATTTAGATGTGCCACTCATTAATATGTGGATTTTTTCCAATATATTTAGAAATTTTGAGAATCCACACTCTCCTTTGAATTAACCATCATCAGCTGACAATTTTCTTTTAAGATTTGCAGGAGATGCTGGCTTTGTGATGGATGTGATGGTATCTTGTTTATGTGTGAATGGACTTGGGAGCAAAGAGAGAGGAATTGTGACCTGGTTGGGAGGAGCAATCAGATTGCTGAGACATGGGGAAGGAGAGCAGTGTGTGCTAGGTGCACAGAGGGAGAGGAAAGACTTGGGACAAGACCAAGCATGACCAGCTAGGATCTTGAGGAGAACATGTTTTCCCTAGAGAAAGATGGCATTGCCTTTTAGTTCAAGGCCGAGTACATGGAAAACTGATGGGTTTTACATGCATGTAGTTTCTGCGTGGTGTAGGGAGGCATAGGAGAGAAAAGATGTCAAGCTGAATGGAGCACAGGTGGTTTCCTTTGAGTCCTGGTGCCCAGGATTTCTTCCTGTGTTTCACAGGTGGTAGGAGGAGAGGGGGATGTCTCTCCCTCAGTCTTTTCTCCATGCAAGGCTGAGGTGGCTGCCGTGCACTCCTGGGCCTGGGTGATAGGAAATCGTAGAACCAGAGAATATCTCAAGTTGGAAGGGACCCATGTGGGTCATCAAATCCGACTCCCTGCTCCTTGCAGCACGATCTAAAACTAAACAATATGACTTCGAGCATTGTCCAGATGCTCCTTGAACTCTGACTTGCTTGGTGCCATGACCGCTTTCCTGGGGAGCCTGTTCCAGTGACCAACCACCCTCTCAGTGAAGAACCTTTTCCTGTTGTCCAAACTGAACTTCCACTGACGCAGCTTCATTCCGTTTCCCTGTGTCCTACCACTGCTCACCAGGGAGAGGACATCAGCACCTCCTCCTCCCCTGCCCGCCTTGAGGAAGGTGCAGACTGCCATGAGGGCACCCCTCAGCCTTCTCTTCTCCGAGCTGAACAGACCAAGTGACCTCAGTCGCCCCTCCTGAGTCTGGCCCTCGAGACCTTTCACCTGGTCGCCCTCCTCTGGACATGCTCTAATAGTTTGATGTCCTTATACTGACACTGGGTGCCCAAAACTGCACCCAGTACTCGAGGCGGGGCCACACCAGTGCAGCAGAGTGGGACAGTCACCCTTGACCAGCCGGCTGTGCTGTGCTTGATGCCGCCCAGGACACAGCTGGCCCTTTTGGCTGCCAGGGCACGCTGCTGACTCATAGTCAACTTGCCACCCACCCAGACCCCTGCATCGCTTTCCCTGGTCCCAGGGCTCTAGCAGTCAGGGAGAGCTCACGTGGCTACAAGCACAGAGAAGGTACCAAGTAGACAGCTGGTATTTGTTTTAAAAACAACCCTGGAATGCTCCGCCCTCTCGTTAGTGTATTAGAGAGATATGGGCAGCATTTCTTGCTTTTTTCTATTTGCAGCGTTAGCAGTAGTACATCTCCGGGTACTTGTGCCATGTACTAAAACATATGGCAAATTACTTGCCCATATGGGTTCGAAGAGCTATGTGTGTTCGGCAAGATTACACCCCAGAACAATCAGAAGACGAGCTTTGCATTCCAAGCTGGAGAGCACAGCAATCATCTCACATTGTCTAGACTTTCCTCTCTCTGTCATTTTTACATATTTTGCAGCGATTACATTCATTTCCTTTGGCTTCCTTTCTGCCAAGATCCATCTGCAACTTAGAATAGGTTAAGATAGCTTTTCATATTCATGGTATTAGTCACTGAGCATATTTGGAGCAAGCACTTCTGATGCTCCCATCCATTTTTGTTATACTAAATTACTCCCATTCTGGGAGGGTAAAGGAAACTGTTGTTTGGGGTTTTTTTATTTTTGGGGGGGTTTATTTATCGATGCAGATATAAATGAAATGAAAAAAAAATCATAAAGCCAATGTTTTAAAATGATTAATCTCATTTTTTCTTAGAAGATATATTATCAGACAGATATGATAGAGAAAACTCATTACTTTGGCTGTAAAAATGTATTAATTAAAGGACTGTGACACAACAAAAAATGAAGACAAACTTATTACAGAGTAATTTTCATTAGAAATTAATGAAAGTGCAGTTCTTAACTAGGGGCTAATATTCCCCATTCTAGTTTGCTGATGTTGATGGGATTTTAAATGGCTTGTGACAAGTTTGAATAATATTGCATACATTAGCAAGCTGTCCATCACCATGCGAGGAAGAGTGCTTAGGTAACGGTGAGACCTCCAAACATGAGGAAAGGCTGGAAGGTAGACCTTAATCAAAACCTCCAGGTTCCTTGTGTTTTCTCAGCTAAAGGGAATATTCTCTTACCTGAATTGAGTTGTACTTTCCTTTAGCCTTGGGCTGAAGCTAAAAACCTTGCTCTCAGTCACTGCTTCCCAAAGTAGGCAGCAAGGAAAATTTGCCTTTAAGGTATTACTGCCTTAGGGTTTGGGTCCCAATTTATCAAGCAGACGGTTTTTGGTGTAGGCAGGAGCTTGGTGGTTATCCATGTTCGAGGGAGCAGTAAGCCACTGCACAGGTGCTACGGAGCATGCAGCTCACCTGTGTGCACCCCTCTCCCCAAATTCTTCATGTGTGTAGCCCTCTCCTTGAGCTGGGAATCTGGAATTCATCTGGTTTTGCTCATGCAGTTAACATAAGTAGCTTTCTGTGCAGGTAGTTTGCTTTCTTCTTTCAGCTGTTGTGAAATTCCAGTCTGGCATGAGACTTGGGAAGCTGCTGTGGTTTGAGGGGTGCTTGGGGTCACCAGAGCACTTGCTGCAGTCCCCCAGTTTCTGCAGGGCTTTGCACTGCCCTTCTCTGTGTCCCTGATGCTGCCCCAAAGTATTACGCACTGCCACCCTCGTGCCTGCTCTGTCCCGTGAACACAAATGTGATACCCATCTGTGTATAGCTTTTTCCTCCTTAATTTTAGAATTACTGTTTTCTGCTATTTTACCAGAATAGGTGTCTATGCATATTGCAAACCTATACTTATGCCCCAGCCTGACTCTGGCAGAACTACAGAATAACTATTTTCTCATTTATAGCCACGTAAGGATGCCAGACCCCTAAAGCGTTGGCTGTTTCAATTGTGATTAAGCGATGAATAGTAGATAAGATTTTTCTCTGCAGATCACTGCCGTAATTTGCACGCAGGGATGGTCTTCATCCTGTACTGTAGTGCCAGGGCTTTGCCCTAGCTCAGCCCAGTGTCCCTCAGCCCAGCTGGGGTGCTGAACTGCTCTGCTCCATCCTGCCTGCAGATGGGGACTGAAAACTACATTTTGAAGGCACAGATACTCTGAGTGCTGCAGCTCGCTTCCAGAAGGCAATTACTCATCCCCTGCAAGCCAGGCTCTGCCTCCTCCTGAGACTTGCATTTCTTGAAGAGGGGTGCACAGTATTTAAAGCGCAGCAGTCCTTCCCCTTCAGTTGACTTCCCAGGTCCCCTGCTGAAAAACAGAAGGAACCTGAAGAACCAACAATGGATATAATTTATCAGTGCAGATGGCCGTAAGAAATTGGTTCAAACCTCTGTGACTGCATACAAATATACACGCACATATATGCATTTAGTATGCCCTCTTTTACAGACAATGCTAAATAGAAATTTTTCAAATAGAAGATGGTAGATAAACAAAACCATGGCCGAAGTGTCTCTCATGTTACCTATGCTGGGGCGCAAAGCAGCAGGGAAAGGCAGCTTGGCAAGCCTGCATTTGATTCTCTGGGAATGGGTTATTTGGACTGCAGATGATCCAGCTTGCCTTTGTTACACTGATAATCAGGAATGGGTGCTGTGCATCGCTCTGCTTAGCTGAGGCATAGTGCTGTGTGACTGTGGTTACACATATTCCCAGACCAGTTTAGCTTTGGGGATAATGTGGCAATGCATGGCCCAGCACCTCGGTGGCTCTGCCTGGAGGTGTCCTGGTTCCACTGTGGCAGGCCAGAGCAGTCCTGAAGCACCCAGCACTCCTGCAGTGCTTGTTTCGCTTTGGATGGAGCAAATCTAGACATTTGCATTCCAGAACATGCTGAAATCTTCCATGATATGTAAGAATTACTTGTCATTTTGGAGAGAACTGAACCAGGGGACTCAGCACCAGCTCTCTGGCTTTTATGTTCCTTGTAAAAGGCTTGAAGTGCTCGAGTAGCCCAGTACTCTGCTGGGGGTGCTTCCCCCTGTGCTAGAATAAACTGGGCATAACAGACAATTTATCTTCCAGGTGTTATATGAAATTCTGTCTACTCTGAAATCAGAGGTGTATGTTTGATTTCAGTGGAGCCAAGCTTTCATTTTTATTTCATGGGGAGTTTGCTCTGATTTATATGATTAAAAGTTTTGTAAAACTTATTATTCTTGTAAGGATACAATTTTTGCCCCTTTAGAAGCTTCCTAAGCATGGAGGGACAGGCATACTCACAAATTGTATCTCTAAGGTGAAGGTGGTTTTGTGGCTGTAAGCAGTATATTGATAAACAGGGAGAAAACCATGACAGGCTGGTGTTGTGTATCGGGTCTGGCTGAGCCCCACAGCAGCCCCCGCAGCGCCGTGCTCTGTACTGGTAGCTGGAACAGTGGTGCTAAAACTCCAGGGTTCTGGCTGCTGCTGAGCAGGGCTCGCACAGCACCGAGGCTGCCTCTCCAGCCTTCCCCCCCTCGGCAGCAGGATGGGGGTGGGAAAGATCTTGGGAGGGGACACAGCCAGGACAGATGGCCCAGAGTGACCACCGGGATATTCCATACCATATAACGTCTGCTTAGATATGAAAGCTAAGAGAAAGGAGGCGGGGGGGCACTCGTTATTTATGATGTTTGTCTTCCAGAGCAACCGCTACGTGTACTGAAGCCCTGCTTCCCGGGAAGTGGCCGAATACAACCTGTTGATGGGAGGTAGGGAAGTAGAAAAATCTTCTGTTTTCCCTTGCTCCCACACGTGCAACTTTTGCTATTGCTTCGTTAAACTGGCTTCATCTTACCCACCAGGTTTTTTTCATCTTAGTTTTGGAGCCGGCTGGCACGTGCTGGCGGGCAGGGGGGGCTGCAGGCACCTGTGCACAACGGCCACACCTGGCCCCCATACCCAAACCTGCTGCACCAACTCAGTACAGTAATTGAATAAAAAATATAAATATATTTATATAAATATAAAATATAAAATCAGATGCATACAAGCCTTTTTTGTGTTCATGCTATAGACAACCCCAGAAGGAGCAATGAACCTTTGCTTCAGCTTCCACAAAGCTGCTGCTGGATGGTGTCGTCAGGGTGCTGCAGCTGCCCTGAGGTTCCTTACGAGCATGGAAACCCCATGTTCATCATCGGTTCTCTAAGGTTTGTGACTCCTGGCTTTATGATACACCGCATGTACTTGTATTGCAGGATGTAGGTCTCTGAACTCTGGTGGTGTCAATAGTTCTTGTTCCAGAGGAATAACATTACGGCAGAGCCCTGCAGGGACACAGAGTGCCACCGCTCATCCCACAGGATGGTGCTCATGAATGTCGATCTTGTGACTCGCCCCAGATTCTCTTCCTTCCCTTTCTGTCTCTTTGGTGTCTGAGTTCCCACCTGCATCACCTGTGCTGGGCTGCACAAGCTTTACAATGTATTTTGTTAAATATTAAAACCTTTTCCATCACTTTGTTAGCTTTGACAGGTTCCTGAGAGACTGAATTTCCAAAGCATTTTTTGTTGAACAGCCCAAACTTTCAGTCCCAGCAGTCCCTCCAATTTGTAGTCTCACTCCACCAGCAGTTACAGCCTTTGATCGTCAAAATTTCTATTATGCTACTTGATTAAAGGTATTCAGAACTCAAGGTGAGAGCAGACAGAGATTTATATTTGAAGTGATTTATTAACCCGCTGTAATTTAAGGTCATGCTAGTTTCAGAATATTGTTAGTCCTTAACTTCTGTCTTTCTTTGTGCTATCCACTAATAGACAACTAACGTTAGTTTAATTCAAAGGGGTTTTGCTTCCTCGGAGGAAATATTAGAAGGAAATAAAAATTCTAGTTCGTAAAAGGGATTAGAAAAAAAAGGTCCTTTTGAATTCCTGTTCTCAAAATCCCTAGGCTACAAACACAACTGATTAAGATACCACCTAGGTAAGAAATAAAAAATTACCTCTGGTGTGTCCCAACTCGTACACCACCCTTCGTGTCACCTGCTTAGTAGCAACAGTTTCAAACTGATCCATGAATGGTGCAAATATATTGTAGCTACAGTCATTGCTTGGTAGTGCTACCATCTCCTTTTTCGTACGATTTGAATAGTCCTGGATGGGTTAATTCTAGAATAGACAAACATAGTTCAGCTACAGTGCTCAGCATATACTGACTGTAATATCCCACTCTTCCAGCAGCGCCACTGTATGGTGCAGGAGAGAGGGAAGTTTTAATTACTTTGTCTGTTAACCATCCCTCAGTCATCCTTCAGAAAACTGAGGAGTATCTTGGGATTCAGGCATGGTACAGACAGTGCTCACTAAGCACTCTCACTTCATTGTTTTCATATGGGTCACCTTTTATTTCCTTGAGAATGGAATAACCGTGTGATATGCATAAATACAAGTACATGATTAACCTAAGAAAAATAGTCGAATGCAAAATTCAGGTTTCATGATGGAAAACCAAAATGATCCCAGTACAAGAGAGCTTCAGGCCTGAATATACCTACGGACTTTACTGGTAAAACTCTCGACTGAGCAGAGCTGCTGGTGCAACTGTTGGGATGTGGTTTTGTGAGTGTGCATGCATGCAAAGACCCTCTTTGTCATCTTCTGTTTGGGCAGGAAAGTTTTGCTTCATTTTCTGTTCCTCACCAATCATACCACATGAGCAATGAGGTAGAAATAATTTCTGCTTCTGCGTCCCAAAAGGAAAAAAGGGAGTACCCTGGTACTGATTTCCTCCATATCCTGCAAGGACCTGGTCCTATTTATTTGAGAGGCCTGGGCTTATATTTTTAGAATATCTGGTATTCTTTTAAAACAGGAAAAAAATTAATAGGGACTTTTTTTTTTTTGGGGGGGGTGGGGGGAGGGAATGCAGACCAACAAATGCAATAATTCAAGACATTTGCAAAAAGGAAAGGTAAACATGTCGGGGGTAGTTAGAGTTGGGACAGTGGACTATGTGTCAGCAACAGACCCATCGACA
Organism: Falco peregrinus; assembly: GCF_023634155.1. Taxonomy (NCBI): domain Eukaryota; kingdom Metazoa; phylum Chordata; class Aves; order Falconiformes; family Falconidae; genus Falco; species Falco peregrinus. The sequence continues at coordinate 18,400,915 of NC_073726.1, forward strand.
GGTTCTAGGCAGAAGCACCTGAGAGAAAGGACCTGTGATGACCCGCACGGGAATTGCACTCGGAGGAAATGGTGTGTGTGCTCTGTTGGAAACATGCATTTTTACATCTAACAGCTGTACACCGAACCCTGAACTGCTGTCTCTAGACACTTGAATGCACATCACGGTGCAAAGCAGTGTCATCTTGTTGGGAAAAGGACATGGGGTATGCGATGCAAATGTGAACTTTTGGAAGAGACACTTTAAGTTACCAACATGACACCTTTGCAAACACATTAGTAATTACTTGCTAGTTAGATGCACTGTGAAGTATTTGTTCTTATAAACCTGTGACATCTGCAGTTACTCATTTTTGTGTTACTTTCTGAGCATTGCATGTGTGTTCTGGGGCAGCAGCAGGCAGCGGCTGCACAGGCAGCGCGAGGAGTGCAATAACAGACACTGGGAGTCTCAGCTTCAGCAAGACTATCTGGGTAGGAAGCTCCTGATTGTCAGAAAAGCCTGGTCACCTTCCTGCCTTAGTACCGGTGGCAATAACTGAGATTGCCCTGGATCAGTAGAGCTGCAGCTCAGCTACCTCCACTAACCGCCCATGGGGCTGAGTCGCTTCATAGCTGTGGGCACCTGCGTGGAGACGTTGCACACAGGTAGTATAGCTCAGGCTGAACCCTCAGGGTTTCCCTGCTTATCTCCTTTGTGTAGCCTGATCCTATCGATACACTCAGAATGCGTCTGAAATTGAAGGCACGCGGGAACATCTTAGCAGGGATATATCTATCCTGACTTCAGAAATTGAGACTTCAGACATGGCTCAGAAGTAGTAACCCTACATGTTCTTTCTGTGGAAAGATTTAGATGCTTCTGCAGGACAATTAATTTCATCCTAAAAATGTCAGACAAATCTCTTTGTAAAGGTGCCTATTGGTCTCCTTTGTAAAAAGCCTAGCATGAGTAAGAGTTATATAGATATCTAAACTTGGATGAGATGAATCCTGCGCTACATTTGTATTCCATCAGTCTCTGGAGCAGGGACTGAACTTGAAACACTAACATTCACCTTCCTAACCATTGGGCTATGGAGTACTCTGTCTCACTTGCTTTATATTGTATAAATGTTTACAATGAGTTAGGCAAGCTTTTAATCCATAATGACTAGTTATGCATCTGAGCACTGCAGCATCACTGAGTCATGGCGGAAAGCTGGAGCAGAAAGGACATGTGCACACACATACATTGCTCTTAAAATCCTGATTTCCTTTACCTGGTGACATAGTAAAAGATATCCTTGTACAGATGACTGCTGAGCTGCAGTGGCAGAATGTGGCAGATGGGAAATCTATCAGCAGAGCTCTTTGTCTGCTGGAGGTGATGGAGGAACTGCTGCAGATATGCAACAATGCTGATCATGTGTTCCTCCCAGCTTTTGAGGTCACATTCTTTTTTGGCCCACTAATTGGTAATTTGTGCTTTGTGTTCATGACCTTGGGAGCCCAGTGTCATCCTGCTCCTGTAATGCATCTTTTGAGGAATTCCTCTGCTGCCATCCTACGTTTATGCTTTCAGAGCTCCTTGCTATATAAGAGCAATTAGGAGCTATATTAGTGATTCCCAATATTTATTAAGGCTTGAGTTCTTGACTGTGACCCACTATGCAATGGTTGTCATGCTGGAAGAAACAGGAAAAGTCAAAAAAGTCTGTTTCAGAGTGGTAAACTGATTAAAAAGACATTGTATAATGAACACACAGAGAAGAAATTAGAGATTTTCTTGGCTGAAAAGCCTTATTCTTGTAAAGCTGACCCCAGGTGATGTTAGGCTGACCAGCACCAGGGAGACACCAGCCTGGGGGAGGATATTTCCTCTCTGCCAAAGAGTTGGAGTTTGACTCTTTTTTTTTTTTTTTTTAAAAAAAAAACAAAACAAACAAACCAAAAAAATCCAACAACAACACAAAACAAAAAAAAAACACCCTTGAATTTTTCATACCATCTTTACAAGTTTATGTAGTTGTAATTTTCTTTACTGTTTATGGATGATATCCATTTGGTTACTTAAGCTATAGGTCAGTCTATGTAACTGTGTTGCTGTGATTTGAGTTCTTATGACTTGGTAGTTTCTTCTGTGTCACTTTTATTCCATGTTTTCATGCCCTGATTCTGTTAGACAGCATAAAATATCTGGTAGTTCCCCTAAGGCTACATACTTACAAGATAATTTACAATATTTTTTTAAATGGTGCAATACTAGCTAATTATAAGAATTCTATGACTATGTATGTTATTTATGATTTAAAGGACAAAATTGTTTCCTCCCAAAGTAGTATGTTTTTTATTATGCTGGTGAATCACTTTTCTACTGAAGGACCATAGTAGAAAGTACGATGTTTGCGTTTTCTACTAATGCTTACTGCTGAAGTTCAGAAGATCAGCGCTGGGTTATAGAGTCTATTTTCTCTTGCCTATAAATACTGCACATAGAGTAGAAGACCTTTAGCAGGGCCATGCCAGTATGGCTGGCATACCCTGTATGCCAGTGGCATGGTCCCAAGCAACCCAGTAGCAAACCTGCTGTGGGCTGGAGTGCCATGAAGGTCACATGTCCGAGTTGTCCTTCCCCAGTTGTGAGGCTGCAAGGAAGAGTCGGCACGAGCAACAGAGCTGCCTGCTTCTCTCCGCTTTGGACCCACGTGTGTGAATGTGCACATGTGCTGTGTTCACAGGCCCAGAGCAATGCCAGCAGCAGTCTGTTTTGCCTGACTTTTCCCCTCTTCCCCATAGAGCGGCTCCCACCGTTTCTGTATCCTACGGAGGCTGGCCATGGGTGGCTCTTTGACATACAAAAACTATCTCTAGCTGCAAAAAAATACACTGTCCTGCTACCGGCTGGGATGGAGTTAATTTCCTCCTTAGCAGCTGGTGCAGCGCTGTGCTTTGGATGTGGTGTGAGGACACCGTTGGTGGCACACGGATGGTTTGGTTGTTGCTGGGTGGTGTCTGTACCAAGCCAAGGACTTTTCAGTTTCTGGGGCCCGGCCAGCGAGAGGGCTGGGGGGGCACGGGACACTGGGAGGGGACACAGCCAGGACAGCTGCCCGAACCAGCCAAAGGGATGTTCCATACCATAGCACGTCATGCTCAGTGTATTAACTGGGGGGAGCTGCTCAGGACCTGGGGGTCACTGCCTGGGGACTGGCTGGGCATCGGTCAGCGTGTGGTGAGCAGGTGTATTGTGCATCACTTGTTTGATTTTTTCTTTCATTCGGATTTTATTCCTGTATTCCTCCTTTTTATTACAGCTTTTGTTGTTGTTATATTTTATTTCAATTATTAAACTGTTCTTACCTCAGCCCACAAGTTTTACCTTTTTTGAGATTCTCCTCCCTGTCCTGGTGAGGCAGGTGGAGGAGTGAGCGAGCAGCTGCATGGTACTTACATACTGGCTGGGGTTAAACTATGACAGGGAGTAAGAGATGCCATTAAAATGAGTGGGTCAATTCATACTTCATATTTCACATGCTGCAACTGCCTCTTGGCCTTTTTATCTATTACTTCAATACAATCTTTTATAAAAAAGATGTAAAAGTACCTCACTGTCCCCCAGGCTATGCTGGCCAAGGTTCCTGCACTCGGTAGCTTGATGTGAAAGTAATTGCTGCTGTTGTATAGCGACAGCTTATACCACCCTGCTTTGACTCGTGGGGCCCATTTATTCCATCTGAGCTTGCGATGTTTACGTGGCCAGTCCTGGATCAGAGGTCCCCAACCACTTTTCTATGTTGGACAGGCCACCAGGAGGCAATCCAGACCTGGATGGTGAAAATCAGCATCTGATTTTCCAGGGTGGTTTGCCCCAGGCAAGCCTGCTCTTAGGTTGATGGTGGCAGAGCTGCATGCTGCTGTGCATGTTATTTACTGTGTCCTCCTGGTGTGAGGAAAATGCTTCAAATGAATGGTGAAATCAGGGGGGATTTGTCACTAGGTTGGTCCATCTTTTACTCCAGCTGGACTTCAGCAGCAGCATAAGCCATGGGGAGTGACAGATCCTGCAGAGCAGAGCATGGACACCTAAGTGGGAAGGTCTGACAAGGAGCAGAGAGCTCTGGTGGCATCCACACCCAATGCACTTGGCCTCTTGTCACCTCCAGTCCCATTGCTGGAGTGCTTGCTGGCATTTTGCTGTAGGTAATGAAGCTTAGGGATGCTAGTGCTTATAAGTAGGGATGAAATATGAACAATTTCTACGTAACTTGCAAAACACTTCAACAATCGGCCTTAAAAACATTAGCTATCAAACCTGAATTTATTTCAAAGCCATTTAGTCTGGGAAGGAGCTGCTAATCAAAGAACATAATGGACCTATAAAACTGTGAAGTAGAGACCTATTTGTTAACCTCAGGGGACCTAAGGTATGGAGGGGATCAGTTCAGGCTGCATTTGCATTTGTATGCCAGCATGAAAAACATTCAACATGAAGAGAACAGGATGAGAGAGAAGAGCCGGGAGCTGGGCAGAGGCTGCTTGAGGAGTCTTCCTACAAAGGGTGAGGTTGTTGATCCTCCAGAGATGCTTTATGAGCCCAGCCTGGGGCTGGGCTTTTTCAGCTTTGTTAAATGTGAAGCCTGTCTTGTATTTGGATGTGAAGTCAGGGCAGAAGCATCGCTGAAGCTGCCCTTTCTCAGGAAGAGTGTCTTGCTATAATTCAATATGGCAAATGACTAAGCAGCCAGGTTAAGGAGGCTGTACGCCCCAAAACAGGGTCTCAGGACATTATCTCAGGATAAACTGTTGCAGTTAGGGAAAGAGCTTTTGCTCCTTGACACAGGGCTGGTCTGGGGGCTTGTGCTGCTGGGTGCTAGTTGTTGGCAGGTGTCGCAATGTAGGACTTAGTGCCGTATGCCCAGGGGTGCAGAGCTGTCCGTGCAGCCCCATGGCCCAGGACTGTGACTCCCCTCTCAGCGAGGTGCCACGCAGGGCAGCTTTCTGTGCTCCTGGGTGTCAGGGGGTGGGGTGGGGGATGCTGCAGTGCTGGTGTGGCAGTTGGGTGGGAAGGTGCCTCCAAAGAGCAGTGTGACCTGCTGCAGCTGCCACGGCACTCAGGGCATGTCTCTAGCCACAGCCACCCTGAAAAGCTGTGCAGTGCCAGGGACACCGGAGACAGGAGTCATTCGGGAGGAGGCACATGCTTGCATTCATCTTCCCTGGGGTGATACAAAAGCGTAGTCAATCAGTATTGTTTGTGATGTTCGAGGTTTGAGAGGTACTCTGAGATATTCTGTACTGACACATGACAGTGCTCTGTATTGCCTGCTGGGCTTGTTTTTTAAAACCTTCTGGAGTGAGTGAAGTGCTAATTAGAATAGGTGTTTTGCACATGGTGAGCTTTGTGGACTGTGCAGGGAAAGGTCTGATTTTCTTCCTGAATTAAATAGGTACCTAAATGTAGCTCCTTGTGCTTGCTGGTTTAGAGACAGGGTGAACAATTCTCTAGTTTATGGACTGCAATTCTTTAAGTACTTTAGTTAAAGCTCTTGGCGTAGTTTTAAATCACCTTGCGGAAGTACAAACACTAAAATTCATTACTGTCATACATATATATGAATAGAAACTTCAGAGCCATGGGCAGCCCTGATGCCTGGTGATGGCAGGAGGGGGTGTTTTGGGCTGGTTTGGTTGCCTGTTGCTTTTCACTACTTTTGAGCAAAGGGCAATCCAGGAAGCAAAACCTACATTTTTTGTGCAGTGTTAGAAAAGCAGTGTAAAAATTCAGGTGCCTTCAGTGACAGCAACATCCCAACTTACTGGGTGGGGAAGGACAGGAGCATGCCAGTGCCCTGGTCTCACCCCGGCTGGGTCTCCTGCTGTAGCTGTGGCTCTGCAGTTGCTCAGAGCCTTTCTTCCAACTTAGAGCCACAGCAGGGCTCTCACTGTAAGTCTGGATTTGGCTTTCATGTTTTAGTTACTCCTTCCACTGCTTTCCATACCTACAGCATCTTTGGGTGGGCCACAAGGCTGTTGCTTGATGGTACACAGCAGCCCTGGGGCACAAAGGTAGAGAGGCATCATAGGGGTTGGATTCCCAGCCTTCTTACATTACAGGGAAGTAGCTGCTGCTGCGGGCCTGTTACTGCAATGCCAGCATGCTGCTGAGGCTGCCCAACACGGCTGCAACCTTTGGAGAAACTGGGGGATTAGGCTGTGTTGGAAGAGCCCATCGGCACCCCGGAGTTGCCCCTGCATGGCAGAGGACAGTGTGCATTCCTCCTCTCTGGCACCCTCCCTCTCCTTGTGTTTGACCAGGCCTTTTACCTAAACAAATTATTTTTTTTTCAGACATGTAATCACTAAATATCCTTTCTTGCTATCCCTCAAATTTGCAGTGCTTTGTTGCAGCATTTGTCATGCTTGATAGGTCACCTTTTTTCATTTTTAAGCTTGAAGAAGTTGAAAATAGAGCAGGTCAGCAAGTGGTCACATCACGGAAAGCCCAGTCACTCCTTCTCTTTTTCCCTGCACCCTGTCCAGCCAATTTTTTCAGTTTAAATATCTTCTAACTTGAAAACACTTACAGCAGTTCATCTGTGGAAGAATGATAGGTTTCTGGATCAGTTTGCATGCTTGTTGTTTTTTTCCGAGAGGGACAGCCACCCATCTCAGGCATGGACAGTTGGGAATCTCCTGGGTGCTCCATGCCCCTGCATGTGCAAGTGGGAGTGGGTATTCGTGCACTGGTGTTCCCCCAGCAGTTTAAAAGAGATATATTTGTACCTTGTAAGCAAAACTCTCCTTATCAATTAATTGAACTGGCAAGAGTGACTTACTGCCGTAGAGGCAATAAAAGCAGGAAAGGACTGAACGTTATTTTTAGATTGGCTATAATTCAGAGATATGGCTTATGTTACTGTGTCTTGACAATATATTTTTAAAAAATTTGCTCTAAGCTTAGGTGCCAGCTATGAAGATAGGTGTACAATTATGTCATTGCTGTTATAAATACCGGGAAAATATTCTGGGGACCCTGAAGGCTGGACCGAGCATGCCTGTGCTGGCTCTGGGATAGTGATGTTCTATGCAGAGCCTACGGATACTTATTTGGTGGTAGGGAGGGGCTGTTGCCCCAAGAGAGAGGCCGGTTTTGGGTGCTGAGCAGGGGACCTGTGGGCTGTCCAGCGAGGGGCTTGGGGCACTGGTGATCTTTGAGTCCTGGCCCTTCCTGAAGCACGGCTCTTTCTCTCCAGATGGTGCACTAGATTTTCCTTTGGGAGAAATGGCTAATTAAAAAGGCTCACTGTTTTGATGACAGCTGGGAAGGTAAAGGTGGTGTTTGGCTCTGACGTGATAGATGGAGAAAGAGCCTTGGGGAGCCCTCTAGTCTAATAGACATGGAGGTGGGAGCTCTGCGTGACACAGCCATGGAGATTTTCTTCAAGTCCTCTATTAGTCATGAGAGTAGGCAGCCTGCCTTGCCTGTGCAGCCTTTTTAGCAACAATTACAGAGAATATCCTAGGTGTCGAGGGGACAAAAGAGGGAAAGGACTCTTTTGGAGACTTACAGAAGTGAACTCTGAAGTAAATCCCTAACGAGATCAGTCATTTCTGGACAAGTCCAAAGCCTTCTCTAACTTTGAGCTCCATGGCAGTGTACCAAGAAACTCTTCCCCTTCACAGCAAAGCGTCCCTTCAAGCAAGGAGAAACATGGGGGGTGACATCCTCATTAGCTGAGGTGTGCTCTTCTGCTTACGCCTCTGCAGTTCTGGCCCCAGGTTTGTGCTACAGCAGCGGTATACAAAAAGAGTGTAGCATCTAAGACAGAAATGTGCCTTCAGCTTTGCCTGCCCTTGCCTTTGTAAAATGAATTTGGAGGCTTCCAGTAAAGATCATAGCATCTTGCAGCCACAAAACCTGGCCTGAATGCTTGAATCATTATCAGTACAGACATTTAGCTATAATAGCATTGAAGAAAAAACAGTATTAGTACTTGCAAAGGGAGTTACTGGCTGCATGTAGAGTTAGTATGTCTAATCAGTAACCACTGCCAGCTTCTGAAGGCCAAGGCAGAGGATTTGGGCTGGACTTCAACACAAGGTGTTGGGTATGTCTGTACATTTATATGACACCCAGGAGAATGTTAATGGCTTGTCCAGTCTGAGTAACTGGTCACGATGACTGTCATCAGAGGTGTCTAACGTGGAGCTGCTGAGACATGTAAGGTAGAGATGGAGAGTAGCAAATGATGTCACCTGGTGAGAGGAGGCCAGCAGGAAAGAGCAAAAAAGAGAGAGAGAAAATTCTGAGGGATAGAAATGGAAAACGGAGAATGGAAGATTCAATCCACTGCAAGACAGCAGCACTTAGTGGTAGGACTAAGAACAAGGGCAGTAGGGAGCTGTGAAGGAGAAGAAGAGATTCAGGATAGCTCTGGTGGTGCTGAGGGCACTTGGGCTGTAGAGGAGGCTAAATATGAGATGCTCATATTCAGCAGAGACAGTGCAAATCAGGCTGAAGCTGAACTTTGATGGAGATGAGAAATTCTTGGCCATTCTTGGTGGTTGGCTGCACATTCAGACGGGAGAAAAAACGTATCGGGAAAGAAGTGGGGTTGTGCTTGAACTTCTGCATCAATTCCTAGCAAACAGCTATCCACACTGGCAGTCTTAAGCCACAGAATAGGTAGATATACGGGCTGCAAACGTCCCTCTTGTTTATGGTGGGGTAGTGTAGCAAAACTAGTGCAGCCTGTGCTCTGTTGTACCTAAATGAAGAGTGCTGCTGTCCAGCAGCTTTCTGGGAGAAAGGATGTCATCTTTGGTGAGACCTTGTGGGAGCTGATAAATTTTCCGGCTTTTTATTTAAACTTATTTGAAGATCTGCTCTTCCAGGCTCTGCAGTTTGTGTGGACTTCCTAAAGCTACTGAGCAGAGAAATACCTGGAGAAAGAGAGAGTGAGATTCAGAGCCAGCATTTGCCCCTGATTAAGAAAAGGGCTGCACCAACATCTGCCTGCAAGGTTTTACCATGACTCCTCCCGAAACGTGCATTGCTGGTCACAGGCAGGCAAGTTTATTTACACTGATGCACTGGAGCTTGGAGCAGAGAATCTGCATCAAAATAAACATCCAGATTCCTGTGTTAAGGCATAGGTATGAAAAAGTAGATAACAAGTGGTCATAACAATGGCAATGCATTGCAAATACTGTACTGCTATGTTGAAAAGAGAAAGGACATGTTATTAACAGAAAAAGTTAGATTGGGTAAGGCTATATGGCTTCGGCATGCTTCCCTGGGATACCTCTGGGTCTGAATCAGGCCCATACTCAGATTTCCAACCATGAAAATGTTGGCTATTTAAAAAGCAGCCAATATTTTTTGACTATTAAAGACAATTCAAATTTGTTGTGTGTTTATTGTAATGAAAAATGATGTTATTAGTTCAGCTGGTTGTAATTTTTTATGTGGAAGGTTAATCTTCTGAAAAACAAGGCTTTGCAGAAACTGACTCAGGGTGTATAAAGGCAAATTATTGTACTTTGAAGAAAATGATATTTTAAGGGAAAAGGAAATAGTTACTAAAAAAATCAACATATTTGTGTGAAAAATATAGGTAGTTTTCCAGGCAGCACATCTTACAGTGCCTACAGTTTGTAAACTGGTGATATATTTTGCCTAACCGAAGGTAAGGAGCATTTTTCTGCTTTGTTCAACATGGGATGGATCAGGCCCCAGAAAAGACTGACAGGTTACCATTATTTTTACACCCTTTTGATGTTTTCTGAGACATTGTTTCTGTAAAGTGAACTGGAAATCAAATTATGGCCCCTTCACTAAGCTTGTAAACAAACCTTTCTAGGGCAAGTTGGGCTGCCCAGTTCCTTCTGTATACGTTGTGTGTGCTCAGAAGTTCTCCCTCGGTGCCGGGACATTGGCCATCCTGATCCCGTGTCTCCTGGGATTGGAAGTTCATGCTTCTCTGCCAAGGGAGAGATTTCCCTGAATCTGTGTAGCCTCATACACCTTAACTTGCCTATATTGGTCACCTACATGTATAATCATAAACTGAACCCCTCTTTGGAGTAAGAGGGAAAAACGGAGCACTCCCTTTTTTATAACACAGTAGTTAATTATATATAAGAATATAATTATATATTCTACTTATATGCATGTCAGTGATTAATTCTCAGTGTAAAACTGAAGCCTATGATTCAAAATTAACACAGACTATGTACAATTGGAAAAAAAAAGATTTTTGGATATATATTTTATTTGACAGTGGTTTAGAATATCATACAGTAAACAAGATTTCTGTAAAAGTTAATTTATCCATAGTGGTGCGTTTCATAAAAATAGTTGCTCACTTACAGCCTTTCTGTGACTATTAATACATGGAATTATATTTATAGAGATAGAGCTGTACAGGGTAAATTCACAGCTAACACTACACAGAAATATTATTTGGAATGGGGTTTAGATGATGTGCTGTCTTCACAGGTTATCGATTATAGCTGCATAAAGCAATTACTGCACAAGGAGTAGCTGTGATCTGTGCAAATTAGAGTTTATGCAAGCATAATCTCAACTGTTTTTCAGATTTCATTGTTTGCTTTCTTTATACATAAAAATAAGATACTGGGACATGCATCTACACTACAGAAGCATTGTCCAAAATCAGATTCAAATAAATTAATGGCAAATTATATTGGATTCTAGTTCAGGGGATAAAGATTTTTTTTTTCCCATTAAATAAGTTTTATAAACAGCTACATGGACTTGTGCTTTTTTAGAAATTATAAATGGGGTTTTCTTTCTAAAAAAAATTGTTTGAAAGCTGCAAAATCCTTGACTTGAGGCTTTTCAAATAATTGGACAGGAAGAAACATGCCTATAAATTTCTCAGTCCAGTGCAATGTTTAAGACATACAGTAATGTGCTAATTTCTTGGAAGAAAGCCAATCTCAATCTAATTTTTCAGCAGAGCATGTGAGGAACTAAGATTGTTAGAGAATAATAATTTTTTAAGTACAAATTTTTGACAGTACTTAGCTTTATGATTTTTTTTTAATTACCAATGTATTATTGCCCAGGATTTTGTTTTGATTTTGACAGACAAATAAGCATATGCACACTTACACAGACACACACACATCTTTTTGAAACAAGAAAATGACTGATTGACTGAACTTGGAGTTATTTCCTGTGAAGGCAGACTGGAATGTTTACCTGGCACTTAAGGCTTGAAATTCAAAACAGACAAGCAAGAAAGATAAAACTAAGACAAAAAAAAAAAAAAAAATGGAGGTAGGGAAGAAATGATAAAATGGAAACCATTTAACCATTTAAAAAATGGAAAGATATCGAATTTACTGAATGAGAACACCGACAAGTGTATTTCAGAAACCAGTCTAATTATTGTTAACACGTGCCTGGAAGGCACCTGCTCTGCCAGACTGAAGGGATGAAAGGTGAGAGTGTCCTAACTAAATGCAGATGGGCGTGAAACATAGCACTGTTGATAAGTGAAGCTATCATCTTCTGCAGGAAGGAAAGGCCTTTCCTTAAGGAAACTGCAGCTTTTTCTCTGTAGCACTCTTCCTTTCATTGCAAGGGCCTTGCAGACATCTGGGGTTTGAGCCTGACCAATTGGTTTGTGTGCTACCTCGCAGGATTTGGGGAACCTGTAATAAATCGCTTTTGAGAATAATTTGCAAATACAACTCCACCCTAACTCCTTTCCAATGTACAGAAACATGGTTTGTTCACAAAAATGGCAGTAGAAGTGGTATCGCAGAAACTAATCCACTGGATTCCCCACTCCTCCCGTGTCGCCCAGTGAACTATGCTACAGGGGACCACGTGGACTATCCCAAAGCATTAACAGTGGAGATGTGTCATGGGTGTACAGTTCCAAACGATGCTTCAAAGAAACCCTTTAACCCCTGTCTAGATATGTCGAGAACAATTTATTTACAACATTTTTAGCTCCATGAAACGATGCTTTCTCGGTTTCAGCTTGCTCCGTGCAGTTTTATTTAAGGCGATGTTCCAGTTTGTGATTGCTCTAACTTGTTCCAGTTTCTTGATAGAAAGTTTGAATGAAATCCAGGTCCTTCATGCAGTGGGAAAAAAATGCTAAAGCTACACTGCACTATCCTTCTCTGATGTACTGTCCTTCATATTGTTTTGGTTTCTTCCATAGCTGCCAAAGTCCCTAAAATGGATCTGGGACTTTAGGGTCAATTTTAAATCTCCGTGTTGACTATATGCTTTTGAACTTATTAGATACTGTGCACATTGTCATGGAATTACACACGAATGTTTTCATTCCTCAATGCTTTGTGTATATGTGTGATAGTTAAAATAAATTAAAACAAACCAATGTGAGACAAAAACTAAGAAGAATGTTCTGCGTCAGTTTGAGACAGTTAGAGGGCAACAGTCCCTTGCTTATCTGCTCATGGCAGAAGTACCAGACTTCAGTACGCTAGGTAGCTTATCCGAGCCAGGGATTTTCCACGGCCCTGGGGAGACCGTTGCCTTTCGAACTGTGGTGTTGGTGCTGCGAGTGCTAATGGAGTGGAGATGTCCCTTCCTGGGGAACTCGCTGGGTTTCCCGTCAGGGTCCCTCTGGCTGTGGTCCATATCACTTCCAGGTGAGCTGCAGCGGTTGCTACTGTATGTCTTGGTAGCACCTGTATCGAGCTTGACATGGTCGGGTGCTGCAGCTGACTTCTTCTCACTGGTATTTGCAGATTTGTGATCTTCTCTTTTGCTAAGAGATCCTCCTCTCTTGCTTTCTGGCTTCCTCAGCCTCCCAAACTGTTCATCACTGGTTCCAGCACACACATGCTCTCTTGCACCAGCCTCGATTGTGGGAACACTGTGTCCCACCACTTTGCTTTCTGAGGTGGGCCTGCCACCGTCAGTGGTCTTATTTTTACCTTCTGAATATCCTTTCCAAGAAGCTTCTTCATGCTTTGACCTGTCTACCTTTTTAGGACTTGCCGACCTTTCTCTTTGTTCTCCTAACCTTTTCTTTTTGTGACCATTCACTGAAAGCTCCTTTGGTTTCCTTACATCGTGTTCCCTCTTGATATCCCATGTTGGCTCTGGGCTTATCTGGTGAGAAGGGTCAGAGGGTGGGGCTATGTGTGATGAAGATAATGGTGAGATTATGTCGTCGAGGGAAAGAGCTACTTCCGACAGACCTGGGGAGGTGGCAGAGGGAGCACTCCAGGAGTTTGGTTCGTCTGTTGTAACAACAAAGAGAAGAGAGTTAGGGGTGTATTCAGCAGCACAGGGCGCGCATCACACAGGCATCTGTATTCCGAGCAACGCCAATACCCAAACCACGTATCAGGCTTCAACTCCTCCATCTTAGGTGGGGTGAAACTCCCAGTGGAGTCAAAGGGGAAGAAAACAAAACCAACCAACCACCTCCCTGCCAAAAGAAACCCAAACAAACCAAAAAACACCCGAGTTCAGAGGAAGCAAGAACCGCAGGACTGGTAACCACAAACGCTAGAAACCCCGGTATTTTTTCATACAGATTCTGCTTTCCTCTGCTTGCATTAAATTATTCTTAAAATAATAAAGGCACGTGCTCATGAAATCAAATTGCCTCTTTTGTAGCTGTATAATGTATTTCTGGGCTAGGCAATATCAGCACTGTCTCTGAGGACAAATGAGAAGGACTTTCTGCCATCTATTAAACATGTCCCTACAAGCATATAATAATTGACAAGAATCTGTAGCTCAGATAAGTTCATCATTGAATTTTGTCTCATATTTTTCTAAACAGATATAATATTGCAGTGTTTATGGCCCCACAATTCTTACAGGATACTTAGAAAGCTCTGCCTTTATATCATAGCATCAGCTGCTGAGGAGCTTGGCTGTGCATTTTGAATTTTTCTCCTGGTTACTTGGCCTCAACACAATACGGTTGGATGGTGTAGATCCTGTTTAATTTAGCTAAACAGACATCTCTTTTGCTGAATCATGATGATTTTCCTAATCCATTGGTACAAACCAGAATATTCTGAGATGCCTTTCTCTTGCATACACGATCCTCATTTTTTTTGATTAACGTTCCGGCAGACAATGAATCCATCATGACTAATGACAGCCTGACTCCTATTTTTACCCGTCTGCATTGAGGTTAGAGAAATCACTGAACTTGGCTAATGTCATTCCCTATTTAGCACCACTGCCTGGCTCTGAACGGTATGAGCAATAATCCGTCAGAGATGAAGGACTATCTCAGGAATCCATGGAAACGAGGTGGAACTCATGGTAAGAGCTGCATATTTCATGGGGGAGAAAATGTAACCTCCTAGCTGAAAAACAAGCATGGACTTCTGCAGGTCAGGACCAGTATCTCAGCGACAGCAACTGTCTTTTAAAAGATACATTTATTTTTCTTAGTGCTCTGGCTGCTTTCAAATTATCATGAAGATGTACATCATCTCGAAAAATGGAATGGCTTTTACTGCCCAGCCCGGGATCTGCAGCTTGGTTCACTGAGACGGCACTTTTAAGTTAATAGCTTGATTGAGTGATTGCCGTCTTGCAGATAAAAATAGGGGAGACAATAGTGAGGTGGGTGACGTAAAGGGAGGGAGCAACGTGCTTGGTTGAGGAGCTATTTATTTTCCCAGATGGTGTTTGTCATATGCTTTTGCATAATGAGCATATGTGTGGAGAGGATTAGCATTTGAGAGGGGTAGAAAGTACAAGTTCTGTGTAAGACAAATAAACTTTGAGCTGAGGATCTAAATGGGCTGAGGGTCTCAACTGAATTTATTTTTTTTTTTTAAATCACACTTTCTTACCCTCCAGTTAAGGCTGAGTAATGTACCATCTGCTCCCTGCTTGGCACTTGAGGAAGAAAAAATAAAAGAAAGCCTCATGCATGTAGAGTGATCAGCTTTTAAGAACTTGCCTCCAAAAAGCATCTGCTTCGATGGGCTTGTTCCTTACTTCTGCTCTTCAGTGCCGCCCCCCCAGTACAGGGCCACGGGCTGATGGGGGAGGCTCTTTTGAGATCTGAAATCCAGGGGATCCTATTTTGGTTAACACTTGAATCGGGGACGTTGCATGGGGTCCAAGTCACTTTGTTTCTCTGAAACTGTCCTGGGACTCTGCTGGGCAGCGTGGAGCTGCTTGTGTGCACCAGCAAGGTGCCTGAGCTCACACTAAACAAGCCACCTCGGGCCTTAGAGAATTAAGTTTGTGCTTTCTGCAGCGTTGTTACACCTCCCCAGGACAGGGGTGGTGCTGAGTGTTAGCCTGACCGACTATTTGCCTTAATTATGGTCGTCTTCCCCAGTTGTTCATGAGATGATTGTGTTTCACTGAGTGGCAGTGAGGAGCAGCGGGCCATTACCAGAGCTCTGAGGGCACCTGAAGTTACAGAAATAGCTTGGGAAGTATCAGCTGGACACCAGTGGAAACATCAAATGGCCTGGAGCGGCAAGATGCTTTCCGCTAACAAGATTGCCTCTGTGCAAAATGTGCCACTATGCCCACATCAGCTGTTTCTCCTGCAGGAGGACAAGCCAGGTGGCCACCATTCAACACCAGGGTGACAAACACCTCTTGCGGTTCCTCTGAGGCACTAAGGGCGATATTGTACCGGTTATTTGTGAGACACTCAGGGGAGGACACCTGACGGTGAGTGGCCTGCTGTTTGATTCCCTAGAGAGAACTGATTTGTTAATGGACTGTTCCCCTAGATGATTTTTTTTTTCTTTTTCTATTTTCTTTCTTGGCGGGGAGGGAAAAATCACCAAACGTTGCCATGAGAAATCGTAGTGTGTTAGAATCTACTTCATCAAAAGTGAACCAATGTATTTGTTACATGTGATTATATATAGATATCTGTAAACTAGGACGTGCAATATTATATGCATTACCAGATTTCTGCCTCTCCCCCAGAAAACCCTCAGGAAAAGACAACTTGGCCAACTAAGCCAGAGGACTTGTAGCCATAGCTTAAAGGGAAGGTTGGCTTGGGAGAAGCCCAGCTGGGCTGCAGTTTGCTTGATATGCAGTGCCTGGCTGCCCGGCTGGGGAGGCACCTATATAGGCTGTGTTTCCAGTGGCTGGGGGAAAAAGCTGCCCTGCAATGAAACTGTGTCATTGATATTCTGTGGCCATATAGTACTTGCAAGTAAGAACTTGACAAAATTACTTTCTATAAAGTTTAAGTACCATCAATTTGAGATACCCAAAACCCAACCTAAACCACTTTTGCCTTCAGATGAAATGAGTCATCCTCAGCCTTGGTAGATGTTAATGTCAACAAGCCCTTGCTGCAGTATGTCACCGGCTAGTGAGGAGAATACTGATCTGAGGGCATTGGAACTGACTTTCTTCTAATGTTTGAACATTATGGGAAAAATACCAAAATTACTGGAGTACAGCAAAGTGCAGTAATGTATGTAATTTGTTGCTCAAAAGAAAAACCTTTTAAAGAGCTGTGTTCAAGCCATAAGGGTTCATTTGGACTTGATCAACCAGCAGTAAAATGATTGCTTTTCCATAACAAATATAAACAGGAGGAAAATGCAAAATTTTATTCTGTAGAGCAACTAAACTAATGATTTCTCTTTTTGCTTATTCCGAGCTTGTAGCTGCATTTTGGAGAGAGTTATTAATACTTTCAAATACATTTTTTTCTGTCATTTCTAAGCTTTACATAAAACCTATGTGTTAATTGTGAACATAACCTGCTTTTACTGTCTGTTATTTCAAAGTATCTCAAAACATTTTGCAAACGTACTAAACCAGGCAGAGCATGATTTTACTTTTTTCTCCCCCCACCTCTGGGATGAACGGAAGACAGCATTTGTTTAATAGAGTGTGAACTACTAATGCCCAAACAATTTACAAGCAGAAGTGAAGGACACTGCATTCAGCTGAAACTGCTGGAGACATTTAGTGATGTAGTTTTAAATTTTTTTCTGACTTCATCACTATGGATATCCTTACAGTGGGAGAAATTGTTTTCCAAAGGTATACATCTCACTGAAGGCTACTAGATGCCTTCCTCCCTTCTTTGAAGGGAGAAAATTTCCCTTGACCTACTAATTTAGACAAGATAAATGAGCTGGGAGCAGCACTATAATCTATCACTGTGGTGGCATTTGATTTGTGTAATTTAGTAGGTGTTTTCTGGGTGGCTTTTAGTTTCCACAAGCTACTGTCATGCAGGTTGGCGGCACTTCTCCATGGAATGTGTAAGAGTGACTCACCTACAACCTGTTTTGCATAACTCCCAGGCAAGGAGCAAATTGCTAACTGAGTAAGAGACACCACAGACACTTGAGTGTGTAGGAGGACAAGTAGGAGATGAAAGCCATTTTGGAGGACGAGTGACAAGGGGAAAACATCAGGAGCAGAAGTCCTCTGTCTAAATGTTTTTTTGTTTGAGGTAGAACTGCCATTTACGTGAATTGTTGGCTTTGCTACATCAGCTTACACACGTTCAATGGAGTGGAAATGAGGGTACTACTCTCATGTGTCTACTTGCTCTTACAAAGCCCAGTCTTCCACCTGGATCCAGTGCTTGCTGATGGCTGACACCTGAACCACCAGCAAATGAAACCTGGCTTTACTGCTAATGGAGAAGAAGGATCTGCCTGTCTTTCTGAGCACTGCCTAGGTACTAAGTCAGGGGAAAGAGCTTAGCCTACTGATACATTTAATTTCCTGCAACGCTCGTGTTTTCTTTACAGGTTGCCCTTGTAAGGGTCTGTCAAGTCTAGTCTCGCTGTGCTTATCTGCTCTGCCAAGATCTCAGGTCATGAGAGGTTAGACCTTGGATTTGTGACTAGGTTCTCCTTTCGCATCCAAACATTTTAAATAATAATGTGGGATTTTTCATCAGATAAAATTAACCATAAAGTACTAATATTAACTTAGTTTATATTTAGTAGTAATGTGAAGAGTAAAAAAGGCTTCACATTTTATTACTTAAGTACAATAAAATCTCAATGCCTTTTTAATTTACAAATTATGTGAAAAATGAACATTATATTAAAGCTTTGAGCACTTTCAGTAGTCTGAATTAAACATTTCCTGAAACGTCTAAGCAGCTGTTTTCATATCTTCCGAGAACTATTATCCTAGGGAATCAAAGAGTTTTTGATTAAATAAAAAATATGGTGCTTTATTTCCCCCCCCTACTTTTTTCTGAAATTACGTATTGCCAGAAGGTGGCAAACAGTTCTTACAGATGCTGCTAATAACAAAAATGGGACAAATTGTCCCCTGGTGAGTATTCACTAATGTTGGCAGTGTTACACCAGGAATGCATTTGGCTCTTTCTCATTATAGCTTGACATGTCTGTGATGTTCCTGATTGCATTGGTCTCCTGCAGCTTGTCTTTAATGCTCTCTAAGGAGGGATATTTCAGAATATTTAAAGAATCTTTAATCTTTCATCCTGGAGCCTCCACAACCCAGGCATGCAGCACCCTTTGTCTCCTGAAATAAATGATTCTCTGAGGTTTTGATGGTTAGAAAAGCTCTTGGTACCTTCTGTCCAGCTGTCAGCCTCATGCAAACGTGACATGCTATTGTCACCCTTTTCCCCAGCCTCTCCTGGAAAGTGAGTGGCAAGGGGCTCTGCCTCCACCTTACAGGCTCCTTCTACTTCTGGCTATAAACTTGCACTTCTTGTTAAGTATTCAACAGTGCCATGCAAATACTTTCTCACAAATTACACTTTCTTGGCACAAAATTGCACTTTGATTGGCTCCCCTTCCACTGCATTTATCCACGTTCAGATCCCTAGACACCAACAGCTCTGGAAATAAACGTCAATGGATTTAGGCTCCTTCTGCTGTGATGTGGCCCTTTCTTTGCTCAGTCACCACGGCCACATGCAGGTGGGATAGCCTTTTCATCGTTAGCACTGCCCTTATGATTTTTTTTTTAAGCTATGATAGCAGTGTGCTATAGGTGAAAAATGTTGACCCTGTGTATAGAAATGATATACATGCCATATACATTTACAAAAATAAATCCAGGCTATACTCAGACATTTTGGCATCTGAACTACTTTTCCATTCTTACTCATGCAGTTAAGTGATCTGTTTGGTACTGTGAAGTCTTTTTTCCGATGCAATGAAAAACTAATCTAATTTCTTGCTATCTTAATTTACCCACATTCATTATACTGCTTGCCTGTTTGTACTTGGTATTGTCACGGTGACTCTGACTGTTTAGAGTAGCCTGTAAATGTAACTTTGCTTAAGAGTGGAATTTTCCTGCTTTCTAGTATAATTTGGTTTTTTGGCTTTGCACATTTGTTTTCGCAAAGGTTGAGGATGGTTGGTCAGGGTAACCAGAGTGAGTTAGCAAAGTCATGAAACATTACAGGAAAACAAACACGCATCTGAGAGTCCCTGCATCTTTTACTTCTGAATTTGGTACTTCGCATTTTCAGAAAAGTAGAATGATTAGTTAAGAAGGACTGATGTTTGGAGTGTGAAACAATGGCAAGCCTAGTCTCTCTGTCACCAAAGTCATTGTGCATTTCTATTTTTGTCACTGGTCTAATATTGGAAAAGGGGAGCACTACTGGGAGCTATTGGTGGCAGGCCTTCTGCATGTATCTGCAAGAACTGAAGAGATGTGACTGTAAAGGAGGGTAAGTGAGGAACTTCTCTGTAAACTTCAAACATTTAATTTTCATCCAGAAAATTCAGTCATTGACCTATTCCAATGACCAGGAAGCACAGCTCTGCTTCCTATTTTATTCAGTTCCCAGTGCCATCGATACTCTGATGCTCTCAGAGTACTCTTTTCATGTTACTAATCATTACTGATGAGCTACAATTTAGTTCCTTTGGGTTCATTATATCCATCTTCCATTGCATACTTAACCTAGATATTATGGAAGACTCCTGAAATACTTTTACAGCAGAGATGGTGTCATAGAGTCCTTGCAAGGGCCGTCTGATGAGACTTTGAATGATCTTATGTCAGGTAATGTTCACTTTCATCACCATTTCTCTATTCTGTATGGAGGTTTGTTAGAAAAAGTGCTTTCATGTCCAGAGATCTAATTTGAGAATTATTGAAATGCACTTCAGAAAGAGCAGATTGTTAGTTACGCTTGGAAGACCAAATCTGCAGAAGCGCAGGAGATGATATCGCTTGGTTTTGGAGTTAAGGGAACAGAGAGAAAGGGAAAATTTAAACTTGGGGCAGAGAGGGCAAAACTGTATATTGCAAGGCAAAAAATTAAAAAACCCTTTAGAAAAATGCTGAACGCTTTCTTGAAACAAGAGATTCACACACATTGATTTGTGTTGGCTTTAATCTGTAGAAAGTACTATGGATGAAAGCACTTTTCAATTTTTGATGTAATGTATTCTTTAAAAATGGTTAACAAAGAGACATGGGAAGTGACTGATCTGACTTGAAGAGTTCCTATTCTTATTCTGCATTGTTCCTGATCCTATGCTATACCCAGTGCATCCTCGTAAATCCCTTCCCCTCAGTTAGCTGTTTAATTATGGCACTGCTTCACCACTATTTTACTGTCCTAATCACTTGAGATAATAATTTAATAGCCTTACAGAGTCAGAGAGAGGTGTCTCAGAAGACCTCTGGAAATACATGTCTGCTCTTCTGTTGAATGTGTGCACGACCAGTGCTGGGGACCTCCTTCCAGAAGCCCTTTTGGAGGCTGGGTATCAAAGCTGAACGGGTGGACACAGAGATCTACACTCACCGCCCCACAGCAGGCCCATTTTAGCAAGCACAGGTCACTGCAAGTAGCCTGAGACCTTTCAGGTTAATACGGGAGATAACTAATGAATGCAGAAGCAGTCCGAGTTTCTGCCCTGGAGAGCAGGTGAACTGGATTGTCTCCAGGACTTGGATGTTCTTGGGGTGCTGCTTTAGTCCTCTCCTGGTTACCCTGCCATTGTTCACCCCTTAAATATGAATCACTGGCATAAGCTATTCACTAGGATTTTGTAATAATGCCTAAGCTCTGCATCATTTGGCACTCTCCAGCGTCAGTCACACCTTACAACAGGACTGACAAAATTTTAACACTGCCCTTAAAAGAGCAAGAATAAAAAAGGGTAATTTTTCTATGCAGCAAAAAACTACTTAAAGTCCAGAACGGGAGAGGGGAAAAATAACCAAAATCCACACTTAAAACAGGTTATATTTCAGACCTGGAAAAGGTAAATTGATTTAGTAAATCAGTTTACTAATTTACTGTAATAGTCCTCTGGCTATCTTAAGGTCAGATGATTATGAGTACAAATTTATCACTCATTTTAGCTTATTCAGTAGATATGCATCTAGTAAACAGTCTTATCCATAATATTTAAACCAATTATCATGATCACTAATCTAAGTGAACGTGGTAAATTTGATTTTTCCTTGAATCAAGTTAATGTATCTGCATAAATGTTACAGGATTACTTACTAATAATGTAAACATCTGAAATGTACAGTGCTTTTATCCTCCACAGCGAGCTCCTCACTGCTGCCTCAGTGCTAAGTGTACGGACACCCTAAGCACTGGTCTTGAGTGATGTTGCTCTAACCACACATGAGCTTTCACCAGCTCCTCCAGGCAGTTTGGTACCCTTTTTGAAGTGTTGAGCACCTCGCATTATCTATCAGATCAGAGCTACTTAGGCAAAAGGACCTTCAGTAAAGAAGGTTTTATTTTTCCTGTGTGGTCAGACAGTAAAGTAGAAGCTGCAGAAACCTCAGTTCTCTTCCAGAGCCATGCTGGAGCTGGAAAATCTACACTGCAACTTACTGTATAATGAAAAAAGATAATGACTTTAAAATTAGTTTTTATTAATAGAATTAAACCACATTAAGTCATAAAAGGTGTTCATAAATATGTTAATAGAATGTGTGGTATTAATGAAAAACATTCTGCAGAGACTGAATAATTTAAGAGTTGGATATTACACACTTAATTAAACTTAAATATTAAAATTATTAATTGTCACAGCTAAAATGGGCATTAACAGTCAGCATCACATCCTGTCTGATCAATAAATAGCTGTCATTATTAAAGGTATGTAGATAATATATAAAATGTATTTAATAAGTGAGGAATTCAGAGCATTTTGGCTGCATATGAAATTCCCCTAGAAAGTTGTTTCTGGCAGGCGCCAAGTGTTGGCGGTTCTCACTTAAGATCTCAGCAGGATCTTAAGCAAAACACATAACTTGGTTGGAATGCATCCTTATTTACAAAGCTCATGAATAAGTAATCCCATCCTGCTTAGGGTAGAAGCTGTAGAATTAGTTTAGTCTCTCTTTAGCAAACTCTTTTCAGACTGGAGGCTGCTGGGCACTGAAGGTGCAGCACTGACCCTGGGACCACGCTTACTGTGGGGGATGTTGTGGGTACCCAGTATCTTTTGGCTGCTGAGACAATTTTCTCTAAAATCTGTATAATGAGAAGTGCACGAATGAATGAATGTCACATTGTAATATTCAGCTCCTAATGAGTAAACACAAACTACATGTTGTTAGAAAACCCAGATGTTTAAAATTCAGGGTTGCATATGTGTTGCTGTAGCTCAACAAAATACAACATGCTCTAAGGTCATGTTTGTTAAGCGTTGCCTGGAGAGTGACAGTTACATCATATTGTCAAAGTGAAAAAAATGCATTTCATTTTCTGAGGGATTTTTTTTTTCCAAGCAAGGAGTAACAAGCTGTAAGAAATCTGACAGGGGCCGTGAGCTCTGCTAACCTCTCCCTGTGGTCGGGTCACAAAGCAGCAGCTGGGAATTGCACCAAGGGATGGCAGAGCGAGAAGAGCAGAGGCGGGATCAACTGCAAGTCCCTCTACGGACAACGCTTGCCTTCTCCTCTCTAACGGTTAGAATAACAGCTTTTTTATGTCATTCTCTATGTGATCATTTAGACTTATCGAATTTCTGATGCCAACGATGAGGGTCATAAAAGGCCCTGTTAGTTTAATTTAGTCTTGGGTATCATAGCTCAGGCTGCTGGAAGACTTTTCTGATACAACTTGATTGCTTCTTGTTGTACTTTTGCATCATTTTTTTGTACTTTCATGGCTGTGCTTTTGTCCCTAAAAGAGC